>NW_012101521.1:2277852-2279473 GCF_000951045.1 Mandrillus leucophaeus | reverse complement strand
GAAGGGGAAAGAGAAGAAGAAGGAGAAGGTGGAGGAAGAAGAAGAGGGGAAGAGGGAGAGGGAGAAGGGGAAGGGGAAGGAGAAGAAGAAGGAGGAGAAGGAGAAGAAGAAGATCCAAGATTTCAGGGAACTTGCAATTTATTAAGTATCCATGTAAGGCAATGCTCCAATGGCCAAACTTTACATTTTCCTTCACTCAAGAGATTAAAAATGAAGTTTCAAGCCTTTTTAGCTGCACATTAAAATTACCTGAGGAGCTTTTTCGAAGCTCGATGGCTGGGCCCCTCCCTTAGAGGTTCGGCACCTGTAGGTCTGGATGGAGCCTGGACATCAGCGTTTTTAGGGCTCACTCACTGGTTCTCATGTGCAGCCAAGGCTGAGGAATTCTGATCAAGGTCACCTTCTTTCTGGACACCTCTGGATGTTGTCCCATTCACAAAATGGAGATTAGAGTCCACGCCCCGACTGGTATACCTCTGCACCGGCATTCTAAAAACTTCCCCAGCCCTCTGCTGGCAGGATAATGAGGCTAATGACCAATCAAGCCCTAATGAGGATGGATTCGTTTATTAAGCAGCAATTATGTGCCAGGTGCTTCCCCCTCCCCAAGCCCAGGAGACTCAAGGGCAAGCAGGAGACGACCTGGGGAAGGCTGGGGAAGAGGGGGCAGCCAAGAGAAGGCAGAGAGCCGCTGCGCCTTAGAGGGTCTTCCGGATGAGCTTGGGGTCCAAGCACTGGGGGCGTGCTAGAAACACAGCAGCAGCTCATGTAAATACCCAGCCTTTAATGAGGCAGGGTGGACTCCAGGCTGAATCGGATGCACGTGTGAGGGAATCCCATCTGAGCATGGGCAGAGAACGTGTGGCAGGAAAAGTGGGATGGAGGGAAAAGGGCAGCCTGTGGGGAGAAGAAACCCAACTGGAAGCAAAGGCCATTAGGGGAGGAAATCACACACAGCTCAGCAGACCATCTGGGTCCCTCCTGAGACTCTAGGATCTGGAGAGCCCCCCATCTCCACAGGAGAACAGGAATACAAGTGAGAGAAATCGTTCTGAGCATTCCTCAAGAATGAGGGATAAAGTTTAGGAAGGGATTTGATGACTACCCATTCACTCTTCTGCTGAGACTCCCTGCAATACACCCCCAAAATTATACGCAAATGGGAAGCAAAGTTCTGCTCATCAGTGAATGGATAATCATCAGATCCTTTTCGCTCCCCGGTTTAGTGAAGGGCTAAGCTGAAGGATGCAGCAGAGAGATGGGATCAGACACCTGGTCAAGCAACGTGTTCTTTGTCTCCAAAATCAGAGCCTGTTTTTCATCCTGAGAAATTCAGGGTTTGGCATCTTGGAGGCACATGGTAAATACTTCTAAGCATGAAAGATGTGAATGGGCTGAATAGGGATGATACTGGTTGTGGTAGAATGGAAGGGATGAAGTGGAAAGGATGGAATGTATGGAATAAAATCCAACGGAGTAGAATGGAATGGAGTGGATTCAAGTGGAATGACATGGTACAAAAAACATAATACAAAAGGATAAGATGAAATGGGAAGTGTGGAATAAAGTGGAGTGAAATGGAATGGAATGGACTAGAGTGAAGCAGAAAAGAATGAAGTGG
>NW_012101521.1:2257041-2277132 GCF_000951045.1 Mandrillus leucophaeus | reverse complement strand
TGTGATGAGGTGTGGGTGGGATGGGGAGGGGTGGAGTGGGATGGGGCAGGATATGGTGGGATGGGATGGGATAGGGTGGGGTGTAGTGGGATGGAGTGGGGTGACTTGGATAGTACATGATGAGACTGGATAAAGTGGATGGAATGGGAGGGATTGGATAGAATTCACTGGCAGGAGATGCACATTTACTTTTACTTTTACCATTTACAATCACAATAGGACAAAGGACAGGGGTCAGGGGCTCTAGACTTGTGTTCCCTGACTACTCACATTGGGACCCTGATCTTTTCTTCTCTGGGCCTCGACTTCCTCATCTGTCAGTTGCATGTTGGAACTAAATGATATCTAAGGATTTGCCTGCCCTAGGACCCTGTAAGTCTTTATAGCAGGCATTCACCCATAATTCAGACAGAATTTGCTGAGTGCCTCCTCTGTGCCAGGCCCCATGCTCAGTGTCCAAAGCCAGTTACAATACAGGGTGTTTCCTCCAACTGCCCAGTCACCCCAAGAGACGAATTTGAGATGGCTTGGAATAGACTCTAGGTTAGCACTTCTAGTGGCCTTAGGACCCTCTGGACAACAGCTCAAGATAAAACTCACAGACTGTGCCCTCAATAAACAGCCCATCAAGGTTGAAAGAGACACCTGGTGGGCCTCAGAGACAGGCATATGCCCTGCATTTTAGCCAGGGAGGGACTGTAATCAGTAAATGCCACGGCAGGCAGGAGCCAGCCGCTGTTGGTTATTTAAGCTCTAAATATAGGACTCCTGAGATAGTCTCTTTCTGCTGAGGGTGACCTATCAAAGTGGTTTTTTTTTTTCATGGCCCCACCCCACCACCAAATGTCTACTTGATCCTCTTATAGCCTGAAATAGAGTCCAGTCCAGCTCCTGGCCACCCACAGCAGAAAGAAGCTCAACAATTTACCATGGCATTCAAACCCATTCAGGACCTGGCTCATGCCTGCCTCTCTAACCTTATGTATTCATTCATTCAACACTATTTATAGCTGCTAAGCACCACGCTAGGTCCTGGGGATTCAGCTTTGACCAAGACAGATGCAACTACTGCCCTTATGAGCTCACAATTCAGTGAGGGAAACACTGAGTATTGCCACAAATAACCTTAAAATTACAACTGCATAAAGTTCTGGGGATGAAACTTAGGAAACCTCTGAGCCTCGTTCTATCTAGTCTTTCTCTCAAACTTAACACTCTCACCGGACTGGCCTTCCTTCACTTCCCTGAATGAGCATGCTCTCTCTCACCTCAGGACCTTTGCACATGCTTTTCCCTCTGCCAAGAAGTTTCTTTCAACTCCATTGCCCACTCTCCTGGCTAGCTCCTCTCCGTCCTACAGGTATCAGCTTAGAGGCCACTTTCTTCAGGAAGCCATGCCTCATGTCGCCAGTGTGGGCTCCCCTTCTGTTCTCCTCCATAGCATGTGTTTAACCCCCACTTATTACACTCCACAGTGAGTACCTTTTGCATTTCTGGCTAGTGCACTAGGCTAGGAATTTCACTGTGGCATCAGCAAAGTTTTTACTGAATGGGTGAGTCACATCCTTACCTTTTGTTCAGTCCCATTCACTGCTTGACTTTGGGGTCCTCCAGCCTTCCATAAAAATAAATGTTTCTCCAAATTTTTCTTATTATATGCTGTAATTCTTTCATGAAGGGAGCAGAGAAAACTGGAGAAGCTTAAATAAGCTTTTCCTTTATATCTGCAAAGCTCCAGTGTCCTTCAGACCCAGCTCCTTCATGGGTACTGGAACCACAGAGACCACCTGACAAGATAAAGCCAGAAGGGGATGCAAGAGTCTTGAGTTCCATCCCCTGCTCTCATCTTCACAATTGGCTTCCATCTTGAGACAACTTCAGTAGATTTTGCTGAGAGGCGCGCAGTAGGGAATACTATGGGTAAAATGAGATTACTCCAATGTGAGCATTTCAAATCCCTTTGTAGTAGACAGAATAATGGCCCCTCCAAAGACATCCACATCCTAACCCTCAGAATGAGTGAATATTTTACCTTACATTGTGAAAGGGACTTTGCAGGCATGATTAAATTAAGGATCCAGGGATGGAAGGATTATCCTGAATTATACAGGTGGACCCAATGTAGTCACAAGGGAGAAGTAAGAGGGTCAAAGTCAGAGATGTGGGGGTAGAAACAGGCCGGGGGAGAGATCTGAAGAGCCAGCTGGCTTCGACGATGGAGGAAGGAAGGGGACATGAGCTAAGGAGCACAAGTGGCCTCTAGAAGCTAGAAAAGGTAAGGAAACCAATTCGCTCCTAGACCCCTTCAGAAGGGTCACAGCTCTTCTGACATATAAGACCCACTGGACTTCTAACCTCCAGAACCATAAAATAATACATTGATGTTGGTTTAAGCCAATAAGTTTGTGGCCATTTGTAACTATGCAGGCATAGGAAACTAACACAACCTTCCAACCATTCAACCCATGTCTCCTAAATGCTGGGGTTCAGGTGGGGTAGGTTTCCTGGTAGATCTAGAACCCTCTAGAAACCATGATTCCTCATATTTAGAACTATTCTGAAAGGATCTCAAGGATCTGGCTAGTTCAACATCTCTCCAGCTTTAGATAATTGCTTTATTGATTCTCCCTTTTCTAGATCATCTATCTCATAAAGAATAGAGAATTTGTGGGGTGACACATTTTTTTCTTCTTTTGGTCGTCCTTCGCAAGCTCTACCTGCTGACCTTCAACTTTAGAGGAAAGAAAGAACACTGCCATGAAGATTCTGGCTTAGGTGGGGACAGATGTTGAAAGACAGCATCATTTGGTTGGTTGCAATGATGTCTCTCCCTTCTTTTTTGAATAGTGGCTTCCCGGATCCAACCCTCAAATGATGTGAGCTTGGAGTCATGCACATCACGAGAGCTATGGCTCACTTTTTCCTCCCACCTTGCACCTGGTCCTCTAAGCATGCTGTGCTCACCGGAGAAATGGATGGATTTGTGGATGGATCACCTAATTAATTAATTAAGGGGTCAGACTCTATCCCCTTCCACTCCCACCTGTGAGCCAGCCCAGACATTCCAGAATTCTATGGCTCCAGCACCATGCCCCAGAGAAAAACAAAAAACAACCTCCTGGGCCTTGAACCATCAGCCACTTTTCAAAGAAAGTCAAGACTCTGTCAACATTTTTTTCTTCCCTCCCAAAATTAAAATGTGCCTCCAGTATAACTTGTTATCAAAAATAGAAGCATTTTATCTATCTTTATTGCAGAACAGAGATTACATGGAGACATTCAATTTGGAGTCAATTTAAATTTCAATTGTCTGTGAAATCTAAATCAATAGGGTATAGTTCAATGACGCTTTAATAAAACAGGACATAACAGAGAAATCATTAGGAATTACATATGATAAGAGATTGGAGCAGAGCCTTTGTAATGGTGGAAGGAACATTAGAAAATTACCCCCAAGCATTCGCAAGTAAACCAACTACCTCCTTCCCCCATGAGGCGCCTTGGAAAGCTTAATTGTGCTATGAGGACTGGAAATCCATCTCTGTCAGCCCAGTGATTGGGGGACAATTTACAGTGAGTGACAAAGGCGGGGGTTTTGTCTCGCCCGGAATGTGCCAATCATGTTTCTCCATCCCGATGCCTGGAAGAATGTTACCCCCTCTCCAATTCCCAACCTTTTCCTCCTTGCTCCCCACCTAGCCTCCTTTACCCTGAGACTTCACTCTGCAGGGGACCCCCAGGAGGGTCCACCCCAGGTTAGGATGCACAGAGGCAGGGAAAAGGGGAAGCAGCTGGACAGAGCGGATACATGCCCAGGCTTTGCAGAAAGAAAATCTGAGAATGAATGTCAACCCCTCTCCTGTGTCTTAGGCAACTTGCTTTACCTCCCTGAGCCTTCCCTGAGTTTCCACCATTGAAAAAACAGAGAATCCAATATCCACCTCATAGGAAAGTGCTTCTTTATCCGATAAATATTTGTTGAGGGCCTTCTGTGTAGCAAGCAGCAGAACAAGGAGGAGGGCAAGGTAGATGAGGCACTTCCATTAGGTGCAAAATTTAAGGGGTTACCAAAGAATTCAGTGCTCAAAATACATAATATTTAATCCCCTACTTTTAAAAATCACAACAAATTCAAAAAACCCAGAATGAACAAAATCTCAAAATTTCGCATAAAGACAGGATCAGTAATGGCACCAAGCCATTACTGGACCCTGTTGCCAAGGGGAAAATCAACAATCAGTTGATTCCATTCGATATAGTTTGGATTTGTGTACCTACCCAACTCTCTTCTGGAATTGTAATCTACAATGTTGGAAGAGGGGCCTAGTGGGAGGCGATTGGATCGTGGGGGCAGATTTCCCCCTTGCTGTTGTCGTGATAGTGAGTTCTCACGAAATCTGGTTGTTTAAAAGCATGTAGCACTTCCCACTTCAACCTCTGCCTCCTTCTCTGATCATGTAAGATGTGCCTGCTTCCCTTTCACCTTCTGCCATGATTGTAAGTTTCCTGAGGCCCCCAGTCATGCCTCCTGTACAGCCTGCAGAACTGTGAGTCGATTAAACCTCTTTTCTTCATAAATTACCCAGTCTCAGGTAGTTCTTTACAGCAATGCGAGAGCAAACTAATGCACCATCTTTATGTAACATTTTGATATTTTTTAATTTTTCGCCTTAATTTTGATTTCTGAAAATACTACATTATAACATTATTTATCTCAATTACTGATTTTTTTAATCAGTGCTTCTGTCACCCCTTAAATTTTGCACCCCAGAACAGTGCCTCATTTGGTTCATTTCCTAGTCTTGGCCCTGCAAAGCAGTGCGCTAAGCATGCTAAGGCCTAGGAAAACTGAGGAAACTAAACAGACACACAAATTACCCTCCTGGAGCTCTTAGTTTAGCAAACGAGGCAGATAAAAGCAAGTAAACAAGCAGATAAATAGAAAAATTATAAATGACAATAAGTCTAACGGTAGGAGCATGCCACTGAGAAGGGTGATAACTCACTCAGATGAAATGGTCAGCAACAAGCAACACCTTCTCTAAATCTCCAAGCTTCAAAGCCCCTGTCATTTTCCCTAATGGATTCCTAGTGTGCATTAAACAGTTAACTTAGCAGACTTAGGGGGTTCAAACCCTTCGTGTTCCAAAGAAAGGACCTGACTGACTGCTGGGAGATTCACCCTAAACTCTTGCAGTATCCTCCCTAACTCAAGTGTCTTTGTATACCTGGGTACTTGGGCCAAACCAGGCCAGACAATCCATGTAACCATGTGATTATGGTGGGAGCCTTTTACATCATGTTGACTTCTGGAGGGGCTAGTGACTAAGTAATTAAGGTCATTCATGTGGTAACTCCACACCTATGTGACTGACCTCCAATTAAAACCCTGAACACCAAGGCTCAGGTGAGTTTCCATGGTTGGCAACACTCGAAACATGTTGTCACACATCATTGGTGGGAGAATTAGGCATATTTGTAAGATTCCAGTGGGAGAGGACAATTGGAAGTCTCTCCCGGACCCTGCCCTCTGCACCTTTTTCTTTGGCAGATTTTAATCTGAATCCTTTTGTTGTAATAAATCATAACCATGAGGATAACAGGTCTTCTGAGTTCTGGGAGTCCTTCTAGCAAAGGACTTGAAATCACTCATGGAACCTGTCAGTGGTCCTGGGGACCCACAACGTAGTGGTTCTGATCTCTCAAAGCACTCATCACAGTTCATGACTGTGTGTGTTAGTCTGTTCTCATGCTGCTAATAAAGACATACTGGTTGGGCGTGGTGGCTCACGCCTGTAATCCCAGCACTTTGGGAGGCCAAGGCAGGCGGATCACGAGGTCAGGAGATCAAGACCATCCTGGCTAACATGGTAAAACCTCGTCTCTATAAAAAATACAAAAAATTAGCTGGGCGTGGTGGCGGGCACCTGTAGTCCCAGCTACTCAGGAGGCTGAGGCAGGAGAATGGCATGAACCCGGGAGGTGGAGCTTGCAGTGAGCCAAGATGGCGCCACTGCACTCCAGCCTGGGCAACAGAGCAAGACTCCGTCTCAAAAAAAAAAAAAAAGACATTCTGGAGACTGGGTAGTTTATAAAGGAAAGAGGTTTAATTGACTGTCAGTTCTGCAGGGCTGGGAAGTCCTCAGGAAACTTACAATCATGGTGGAAGGGGACATAAACATGTCCTTCTTCACGGGGCGGCAGTACAAAGAAGTGCCAAGCCAAAGGGGGAAAAGCCCCTTATAAAACCATCAGATATAGTGAGAGCTCACTCACTATCACGAGAACAGCATGAGGGTAAATGCCCCCATGATTAAATTACCTCCCATCAGCTCCCTCCCACGACACATGGGGATTATGGGAACCACAATTCAAGATGAGATTTGAGTGGGGACACAGCAAAACAATGTGTGTATGTGAGGTCATGTGACCATAGACCAGACTTACAATGTCCAACACAGCTGCCACTGGCCAAATGTGGATGCTTAAGTTTAAATTAATTTAAATGAGATAAAGTTAAGACTTCACTTCCTCAGTTGCACGAGGCACATTTCAGTTGCAGCAGTCACATGTGGTTTGTGGTTACCACATGGAATGATTCTATCACCCAGAAAGTTATATTGGACAACACTAGACTAGATGGTGAGGCTTCAAGGGCCTAGGGACTCCTTGCGACTTATTCATATCTGTATCTCCAAGGCCTCACACACAGTGGACACTCAATAATTATTAGTGAAAACAAACAAAAATACTAAAAAACTGGATAGTGAAAAGAGCTCTGTTCCCTGCCCTACCTCTAATGTTGTGTGCCGTTGAGGAAGCTATTGGCCTCTCCGGGCTTCAGTTTTCCCAGCTGCAAAGATGTGTGTGCACTCTAGGGGTGTCAAGGTCCCTTCTGGCCATGCATGGTGGCTCACACCTGTAATCCCAGTACTCTGGGAGGCTGAAGCAGATGGATCACCTGAGGTCAAGTGTTCAAGACCAGCCTGGCCAACATGGTGAAACCCCGTCTCTATAAAAATACAAAAATTACCCGGGCATGGTGGTTCATGCCTGTAGATCCAGATTACTCGGAAGGCTGAGGCAGGAGAATGGCTTGAACCCGGGAGGTAGAGGTTTCAATGAGCTGAGATCGTGCCTCTGCACTCCAGCCTGGGTGACAGAGCAAGACTCTGTCTCAAAAAACTAAATTTAAAAATAAAAACAGGTCAGGTGCGGTGGCTCACACCTGTAATCCCAACACTTTGGGAGGCTGAGGCGGGCACATCACCTAAAGTCAGGAGTTTGAGACCAGCCTGGCCAACATGGTGAAACGTTGTCTCTACCAAAAATACAAAAAAATTAGCTGGGCGTGGTGGCACGCACCTGTAATCCCAGCTACTTGGGAGGCTGAGGCAGGAGAATCACTTGAACCCAGGAGGCGAAGCTGAGATCATGCCACTGCACTCCAGCCTGGATGATAACAGTGAGACTCTGTCTCAAAAAAATAAAAATAAAAATAAAATTAATAATAATAATAAAAGTAAAGGTTTCTTCAGGTCCTGATATTCAAGGCCAGGATGATGACAGGAGACCTGGTGGTCTGGTGCCCTTCTCCTTTCACCATGTGCTAGTGCTAGGTGTAGCCTGAGACGGAATGGGCCAGCTGTCAAGGGAGCTGAACAGACAGTGAGGGAATTGAGAAACAGTCACTGGGTTTGCCCCAGCTGAGGAACTCTTCAAACTGCAAGCTCCATGATGGCATAGATTTGTTTGCCTCTTTGTTCACGCCTATGTCCACCTCGAGTTCTAGCACAGTGCCTGGCACATAGTAAGTGCTCAATAAACATTTGTGGAATGAGTGATTGATCCTAAGCACTGAACTTGCAGAGTCGAGAGATTGGCTCAGGGAGCATGTCCTTTTTCACATGTGGCACAACTCTGTGGCACCAGCCCCCTGGCAGGATTAGAACCCTTCACTAATAATCCAATGGAATCAGCTTGGACC
The DNA here is from genome assembly GCF_000951045.1 of Mandrillus leucophaeus. Taxonomy (NCBI): domain Eukaryota; kingdom Metazoa; phylum Chordata; class Mammalia; order Primates; family Cercopithecidae; genus Mandrillus; species Mandrillus leucophaeus. The sequence continues at coordinate 2,269,145 of NW_012101521.1, read as the reverse complement.
CCACTTGGTGAATTCTGCTGTATTGCTGCCTCATGCTCTAGTCCCAAAATGACCTTCAAAACCTATCTCCGTCACTGCACTGCTCAAAATCCTTCAGTGGCTCTCTGCTCTTCCCAGATAAAATAAAGCTACATTTTTGTTGCACGTGACAAGGCGTGAACTATCTTCATTTCTTTTCCATTTGAGAGCTCATGTTTTGCAGCAGGAAATTTGTAGCCAACGCTGGTCTGACCAGACCCCTGACACAGTGAGGGTACTGGCTTGCGTCCTATACTCATTGCTATGATTTGAATGTTTTGTCTTCTCCAAAATCATGTTGAAACTTAATCCCCAATGCAGCAGTTTTGGGAGGTGAGGCTCCACCCTCATGACTAGATTAATGCCACTATGAAAAGGGTTTGCACGAGTGGATTCACTCTCTTCTGCTCGTCTGCCGTGTGAGGACACAGAGTTCACCCCTCTCTTGCCCTTCCACCTTCTGCCATGTGAAGATGCAGTAAGAAGACCCACACCAGGTACCAGCATATTGATCTTGGACTTTCCAGCCTCTAGAACTGTAAAAGGATACATTTCTGTTCTTTACAAATTGCTCAGTTTCAGACATTCTGTTAGAACAGCAGAAAATGAACTAAGACACTCAATCTTAAGTTCTTCCTTTTGCTCTCTAATCTGGGCCTCCAAATCCTCCATCCTATGCCCACCAAGTCCCCAAGTTATCCCGCCTTGGGCATTGACTCCCTTGCTATGCATTATACACCTTGATATAGTTTGAATATTTGTCCCTCCCCTGAAAATCTCATGTTGAAATGTAATCCCCAATGTTGGGGGTGGAGCTAGTGGAAGGTGTTTGTGTCATGGGGGTGGAAGCCTCATGAATGGCGTGGTGCCCTCCCCATGGTAATGAGTTACCACAAGGTCTGGTTGTTTTAAAAGAGCCTGGCACCTCCTCCCCACTCTCTCTTGCTCCATCTTGTGACACGCCTGCTCCCCTTTCACCTTCTGCCACGATTGGAAGCTTCCTGAGGCCCTCCCCAGGAACAGATGCTGGCGCCATTCCTCCCGTATAGCCTCCAGAATTGTAAGCCAAAATAAACCTCTTTTATTTATAAATTACCCAACCTTGGGTATTGCTTTATAGCAATGCAAAATGGACTAACACACACCTCTCACAATAGGTCATCCAAAGAGCTTCTCCCCTAGGAGATGGGGCACAAGTCTGCATACTCAGCAGTCTCCTTGAGGCTGTTGGCTCATCCATCAACCTTCTGAACCTCTGTTTTCTCATTTGTACAAAAATCTGAAGTTATTTCCTGGATATCCCTTTTCAAGATCCTTCAAAACTGCTGACACTTCTCACACTTCTGTACCCTCATCCCAGCCCTGGAAATTCTGTTCCAATCTTATTGAACTGCATGTAAACCCCGGAGCTCACCATCACCTTACCAACCTTCAGGCCTTTGTCCTTCTGCTCCTTCAGCCCAGCACACCCTTTCCTTCCCCTTACCCCAACTTTCAAGACTCCACTCAAAGATCAGCCCCCTAGGAAAACTTTCTTCCACTTCTCCCTCCTCAGGTGGAACTTTCCCTACCCTCCTCTTCACCCCAGCCATTTTCCATGCACAAATTACACCCCTGTGACATCCAGAGCATTTTCTTACACATGCTTGCTAATCCACGAGTCTCTGCCTTCCAGACATCAATCAGCACCCTGAGAGCAGAATCTTCAGTGCTCTGTCTTTGTAAAGCAAAGAGATAAAATCAGAACAGTTCGGGAGTTGGAGTCCAGTGGCTTCAGGTTGAATTCTGGCCCTACCCCACATACATTCTGATCTTAGGAGAATCATGACTATCCCTGTGCTGGATTATATTATTGGCCCCAACTCTTTATTCCCTCCTTTGTCTGTGTTCTTTGCCATGTGACTTTGCAATTTATCCCACTAACGGAGCAGAGTATATTTCCCTGCCATTTGACTTTGGGTTTGGGCATAAGACTTGCTTTAGACAACAGAATGAGGAGGAAGTGACAGGATGCCCGTTTCAAAAGATGTATTGCAGGCTTTAATCCATTCTCTTGCACTCCTGCCTTAAGAAGAACATTCTCAGGCCAGCCTTCTGCTCTCAGGAGGTTCCGAAGCATGTGGAGCTGAGCCGCCTCAACCAAGCTCCCCATGCAGAGCCCAGCCTTGATTAACCAGCCCTGAGCCAACTTGCAAATTTGCGAGCAAGAGTAAGTGATGGCTGCTGTGAACCACTGGATTTAGGGGTGATTTGTTACTCGGCTATAGTTGACTGATACACTCTCTTCAACTCAGTGTCTTCATCTGAGGGATGATAAGTTCCTTGAGGCGCTATCATAGCATTAGATTACATTCTGAATAAAGTATAGAACTCAATGTCTGACTCATCATAAGGGCTGACAAAATGGCAGCTATTGGTTCCCTGAAAATTTCAACATAGATTTATGCTATGACCCAGAATGTCTGCTTCTAGGTATATACACAAAGGAATTGGAAACAGTCATTCAAACAGATACTTGTACACAAATGTTCAGAGCAGTATTATTCATAATAGCTAAAAGGTGCAAACGACCCAAGTGTCCATTGACAGACAAATGGGTGAATAAAACATGATATACCCATATGATTAAATATTATTAAGACATAAAAAGAATGATGTCCTGGTATATGCTACATCATGGTTGAACCTTGAAAATATTATGCTAAGTGAAATAAGCCAGACACAAAAGATAAATACTGTATGATTCCACTTATCTGAAATATCCAGAATAGGCCAATTTGCAGAGATAGAATGCAAATTGGAGGTTACCAGGGACTGGGGGGTAAGGAGGAACGGGGAATTATTGCTTACTGGGTACAGAGTTTCTGTTTGGGGTGAAGGTTTGGAAACAGATAGTGCTGAGGGTTGCACAACATCGTGAATGTAATTGATGCCACTACATTGTACACTTAAAAATGGTTAAAATGGTGACATTCCTGTTATATGGATTTTAGCACATTTTAAAAATGGTACTTAGGTGTTCAGGACAATCCTGGATGACATAGAAAGACCCCATCTCTATAAAAGATAAAAAATGAAAAAAAAAATAGCTGGGTATAGAGGTTTGCCCCTGTAGTCCTGACTACTTGGGAGGCTGAGGTGGGAGGATTGCTTGAGCCTGGGAGTTCCAGCCTGCAGTGAGTCATAATTGCACCACTGCACTCTAGTCTGGGTGACAGAGTGAGACACTGATTCAAAAGAAAAAGGCAGTTACTGTATTTATCTGTTCAGCAACTGTACATAATAAATGCTGAGTAAAAGTCTGTTGAATGTTGCTGAAATAAATGAAATGACCATTGGATGGGTAGATGCGCAAATAACCAAAGAGTTAAATAAATGACTCAGTTAATGGTGAGCAAGTGAAGAAACCATATAAGCTCTTTACCATGGCCACCTACTTAGAAGATGTACAACAACCAGGACATGGGACCCTACAGTCTTATGTAGAATTAACTATATTGAGAGCAATAAGTATAAAAATTACACAAAGCAGAAAATGCAACCTAGGGGATCCATGCAGACCTGTAGTCCCAGTAGGGCAGAAAGCAGGTCTGGGATGACAGGGCACGAGGACAGTGGCCCAGCAGGGGACACCAGAGGCTCCAGCAGTGGAAAGAAACACATGGTTGCTACAATGAGTAGCAACTCCGGCTGGTGGAAATGAGAGCGGGCTGCAGGTGCAGGGCTGCTACCTGCAGAGTAACATATGTTACCAGGTTGATCTTGCGCCTCGGGGAGTCTGGGGAAAACCCAGGTTCTAGAAACCAGAAACAGTGATGATGAATAGAAACCCTTGTGCAAGCACAACCCTTTAAAATGTAGACACCACTTTCCCGGGGATCAGCTGACTCAGTCCTCACAACCACCTTGTGAAGGTTTATCTTACTATTTCTAATAGGCGAAGAACATAAGGCTCAGATGGGTGACAGAATAGGTCCAAGGTTACCTGGCACACAAGAAGCAGGGAGCCACCTCCCAGGGACTGGCTTTATTGGTTCCAGTGAGAATTCCATTGGCCCCATTGAGAACTTCATTGGCCCCAGTGCTGCCCAATGAGTGCACACAAGGCAGGGGTGGAACGTGAACCCAGGTGACTTCACCCCCATATCCTATGCTCCTTCAAACACACCCTAGGAGAAAACCTTCCAGCAGCGCTAGGGTTTGAATGTGTGTCTCCAAAACTCGTGTTGACATTTAACTGCTGTTGGAACAGTGGAGAGAGATGGGACCTTTGGGAGGTGGATGGGTCATGAGGGTTCTGCCCTCATGAGTGGGATCGATGCCATTATAAAGGATGAGTTTGGCTCTCTTTTGCCTCTTTTTTGCCTTCTGCCATGTGAAGATGAAGTGTTTTGTTCCTCCCCTTTGGAGGATGCAGCATTCCAGGCACTATCTTGGAATCAGAATCTCCAAGTCTGCCAGCACCTTGATTTTGTACCTCTCAGTCTCCAGAGCTGTGAGCAATAAATTTCTGCGTGTGAGTTACTTAGTCTCAGGTATTCTCTGATAGCAGCTCAAACAGACTAAGACAAGTGGGGAAAAGCAGAAATCTCTCCCCTGGTGTGTTGATCTTGGATTTGAATCACAGCTTTGGTTGCTGGCTAGTTCTCCAATTTGGGGAAGCTCACTTGAACCTGAGTTCTGATCTGTAGAATGGGAATAAATGAACCTGCATTATCACATTGTCCTAAGGACGCGAGGTAACGCAGGCAGGAGTGTTTAGTACAGCATCCATCCCACAACAGGAGGTCAGTGCAGTCATGGTCACCCTTATTTGTCATCTCTTCTCTCTGGTCCCTTTCCCCCTCACCCTCCCCTCTTTGCTCCCCTTCTTCTGTCTCTTCTTGGATTCTCTCTCTCATCTCTCATTGTTCTCTTGTCTCCTCAGGAAACACGTCCTCCCCATAAACCCACACTTCCCACGTTCTTCCATCTGGTCCCTCAAAAACCCGCAGGTCCCTGTCCTAGGGAACAGCAGGTAGATGTGAAATGTTGAGTAACTCCTTCCCACAAGTCTAGGCTCCCTGGCCTGTCCATCCCCGCCATGTCCCTCTGCTCCACAGGTTCCATGCCCTTGGTCACACTGCTTTCTATCTTACATTCTTGACTTTATACGTACTTTGAATAACTCTCCCCACCTTGGTGAGGCCACAAATTATCACTAATCTCCAGGAGAGATTAAACGTTGTCAACAGTTGGTTTCTCGCATAGACTGGAGGATCCTGGGCTAAGGGGAAATGGATGGAGGAGGGCTGAGGTGCATGCTGATACCCAAGCCACAAGCAGGCTCTGCAGAAGCCAGCACAGCAGAGCCGGAGACACAGGAGCAGGCTCCGGAGCCCGGCCACCTGGAATGAGTCCCAGCCATGCCCCTTCTCATTTGTGTGACCTCAGAAAGGGGCATCACCTCTCCGGGCCTTAATCTTTCCATCCACTAAACGGGATAATTGTAGAACAAGATGAGAGAATGAGCATGGAGCCTGCACAGAAGGAGGGCTTTAAGCAATTATGAGAATGAAGGGAAGCGTCATTTCTCAAAGTCCATGGACCCGGGCCTGAGCCCTGCACATACTTCCTCCCCAAGCCCTACATATCTCCCCAGAGCCGTGCATTTGGGAGAGCAGATACAGAGTGCTGAGCAATTCCTCCAGGAGTACAGGGCTGTCTGGACCCAGATGTTGGGACACTTCGGGGATGGCCATCCCCCATCTCACATCCCACCAACTCCGGTCTCCCAAGCTAGGCCCTGCTGGGTCCCAAGCCCACCCTTTGGCAGCAAGTAGAGCTGCCCCTCAATGAAATGTGATGAATGGTGGCCCTCAGAGCCATCAGCTTCCCAACTTAACTGACACCCCACTGCTTCCATCTTTAGGAATTCTGATTCTCCCTTCACAGACTGTCATAAAACCAGGCTAGAAGGCTTCCTTCCAACACCCACAGAGATGATTCAGCCAAAATGTTCATGAGCAAATATTACAGGGAAACAACCCCAAAGGGGAAAGTTCCCCCAAAGACCTACACGTTATTCTTCACTCAGTGCTTCATTTTTGGAGACAAAAGAAACCCTACCGTTCATCTGCTCCACAATGCAGGCGAGTGAACCAGGACAGGGCATTCGCAGCAGGAAACGTTTATTGAGCACTCTCTGTATACCCTGCACCGCACCAGCCAACTCTGGCACATCATCTCATTTCATCCTCGCAGCGTCTGTGAGGCAGGGCTGCTGCTAATCCCATGGCACTGGGGGAAACTGAAGCTCAAGGTGGTGGAGCCACTCCCACCTGTGGGAAAATCCAGAGTCACACAGTCACAAGAAGAGCTCAGACCTGCCTGGCTTCAAAACAGGTGGTGAGCTCCCCATTGCTGGAGGTATCCAAGAGTCTGCAGAGGGACTTCAAGTATTCAGGAAGGGGGAGACTCCAAGATCAATGCCCCATGGATAGGCTCCATCTTCAACAGGGTTTCTCCATATTGGTGCTATTGAGATTGTGGACTGGATAATTCATTGCTGTAGAGAAGATTGTCCTGTGCATTGTGGGATGTTGAACAGCATCCCTGGCCTCTGCCCAGCAGAGGCAGGTAGCACCTCCTCAATCACGGCAACCAAAAACATCTCAAGATATTGCCAAAGGTCCCTTGGGGTGAGGGGGACAAAATCACCATTTGAGAACCACTGTTCTACAAGGGTTTTTGAAAAAGTCAGCAGACATCCACCGAGACACGCGCTGACAATGCAGGGAGAGGAAGTTTTACACCCCTGCAGTACCTTCTAGGGAGACAGTTGTGCACCGACCGCAGCAGCCCTTATATCATGGCAGAGATGCTGTATATCTGCTCCTCTGTCAGCATCCCAAAGGACCAGGAGGAATACTCCTGCACATTTAGAAAAGAAAGAGAGAGGAGACCCATGACCCAAAAATACGACATTGGAATTGAGGCACAATTTGACCTAAATGCAATAAAATTGTGCCATTAGTACCAGACCAGTAAGCACTACCCAACCCACTGATAACGCTGAGCTGCCACTAGACCTCAGTAAGCCTCGATATATTTTAGCCTTGATTTAAAACGGAAGAATCTGCAGGTCAGACCTGAAAAGATCCTTAGAAAGCAGAGATCTGCTCTCTGGTCCTGTGCTGTGAGTGTGTTGTGCGGTGTGAGGGTGGGGGCAGGTGGCAGGGGAAGCGATGCTGGCCATCTGTGTCGGGCATCTTTTTTTGTGCCCCCCATACAACCCCCAGATTGCCTCTCCACCCTTCTCCCCATGTGGACTTCAGTGGACTGTCTTGCCCTCCACCTTCTGATTTGGTTCTGCCAACTGGAGGCCCAGAAGGAAATCAGGGGCAGGGTAGATGGAGTCAGGGTCCTTGTTCCCCCTGCTCCTGCCGGCCAGAGTCTCTGAGGATTGGCTGCATCCCTTCACTGAAGGTCTCAGCCAAGGATCTTTTCTCCCTTGGCACCTTCTCCCCTTAACTCTTAACCTTCCCTCATCTGGTTAGGAATGATGATGGCGCCCGCTGACGCTAGACCCCAATTATACCCTCCTGTGTGGGTTCCCTACACTCTCCCCACACCTTTGTAAACAGTTCCTTTACTAAACTGTCCTCGAACTATCCCAATTATGTATGCATCATGTGTTTCCTGCTGAGCCCTGACTGATAGATAAACCAAGTGGTTCTTTGTTCAAACAAAATTGTATGCAAAAACTCAGCAGATAAAACAGATCAGAGCGGAGTTCCTGCGTCCATTCACATGGATTTATTATGTGTCAGCCCTTAGCCAGAGTCTCTGGGCTGGGGCTGAGGACACACTAGTGAGTGAGAACAGTGATGTCCTTACTGGCTGGAGTATACAGTCTTGCAGGTGGCAAAGGTGGAGCAGGCGGCCTGAGCTCCTTGGTCCCCGACACTGTCTTTGTGAGGCCTTATTTAATAACCACAGAATGTCATGTTAAGGCCTGTGATCCAGTTCCCTTGTCCTACTCCCATTTTTCAGATAGGAAAGCTGAGGCCTAGAGGAGGAAAGCGAATTGCCCAATATTTAAGACAGTCTACCTGGAAGACTGGAAGTTAATGGAATCCTGCCATTTTTTTTTTAACGGATTCTCACTCTGTTGCCAGGCTGGAGTGCAATAGCACGATCTTGGCTCACGGCAACCTCCGCCTCCCAGGTTCAAGCAATTCTCCTGCCTCAGCCTTCTGAGTAGCTGGGACTACAGGTGTGCGCCACCACACCCAGCTAATTTTTGTATTTTTAATAGAGATGGGGTTTCACCACGATGGCCAGGATGGTCTCGATCTCTTGACCTCATGATCTGCCCGCCTCAGCCTCCCAAAGTGCTGGGATTACAGATATGAACCACCACACCCAACTGGAACCCTGCCTTCTTAGTTTGGAGTGATGACTAATATTTGGTGAGTTGTCAGTGTGTGCTGGACCCTTGACTACATATGGGTCACAGTTTAATCCCCTAATGACTCTCTGAAGTGGGAAGGAGTATTATCCCTACTTTATAGACAAGGCTTGGAGAGATGAAGTGACTTGTCCAGAATCACGGAGCGAGCTAGAGCCAGAGCTGGATGGAACCCAGGAAATCTATGGAGGAGGGAAAGGGGCTGTGAAAAATGTCACCCTCAGAAAAGCATCTGAGTGTGTGGTTTTTTTAATCATCTTGCAACCATAAGGAAAATTCTTGATGCCTAAATCATCCCCTGAGACAGGGTAAGAGAGGGGCACAGGCATCCTGGATCCCTCAGATATCGGCTTCGTTTCAGAACATTCTTGGCTGGAATGAAAATGGCACGGAAGCCACGGTCAGTCAGGTTCACAGGAAGGGCTCAAGACACACATGAGAGTCCCTGAGAGTGCCCACCTTGCACCCCAGCTTAAAATACATCCACCAACGTCTGAGCACCCTGCCATGATGCTTGAAATGCCACCGTAAGAGTCACTTTTGTGCAGAGCATGACATGCACTTCTCAAAGGAACACAGGAAATAGACATAAATTACCCGGATGCAGTGACACATTAAGGGAGGGGAAGAAAGGACTGGGAGTTTTTGAGCACCTACTAGGTGCTTTCCATAGGGGAGACTCAGTAAATGGTAGTTTAATATTACATGGATCATATCTATGGAATATATCTTATTTGTCACAACAGGGCAGTGAAGAGGGCATTGCTACCTTGATATTTACAAATGTCAGGCTCAGAGTGGTTAAGTGATTTGCTCAAGGTCACACAGCTGATGTGGTGCAGAGCTAGGTTGGAGCTTCAATGGTAAGCCTGCCTACTTTCCATCACCTGTGCTATCACCCAAGCTCGAGGGACCAACTTTAAGGGGTTCCAATGGGCTAGGGACAGAAAATATGGATGTTCAAGGGGCAGTACTAATCTCGGGGGTACCATGATGTCCCTGGGTCTGTCTCCCCATAAGAATTAGCTGTGACCTTCCCTGAGCTGGACTTCGGTTTCTTTTCAGGTAAAAAAAAGAAGCTTCATTTGACACCCCCGTTAGCTTCCTTCTATTTCTGAAGTTCTGCGCACCACAAATTTGCTGATGGTATGCAAATTTGCATAGACTAATGTATGCAAATTCACATTGGTCACTAGCAAGGTTCAACCCAATTGAATACTATTAACAACAGATACTTTCAAAAGGCAAAAACGCCAGGCGCAGTGGCTCACACCTATAATCCTAGGACTTGGGAGGCCGAGGAGGGTGGATCGGTTGAGCCCAGAAGTTGGAGACTAGCCTGGGCAAAACAGTGAAAGCCCATCTCTACAGAAAAATAGAAAAAATTAGCTGGGCATGGTGGCATGCACCTGTAAATCCAGATACTTGGACGGTTGATGGGGGAGGATGGCTTGAGCCATCTGGAGACTGAGGCAGCAGTGAGCCACGACTGCGCCATTGCCCTCCAGTCTGGGTGACAGAGGGAGGCCTTGCATCAAAAATAAAAGGCATCTATTTATTGGGTGCAGAAGAAAGTGCTCTCCACCTCCCATCCCTGCCTGTTCCCCACCTATGTCCCAGAACAGGGCACTCAGACTGTGGGTCTTTTTCCTTAGGATGAAGAGGTAGGAAAACAGGCAAGGCATGAGCAACCTCTCACAGACTGTGGTGTGGACCAGCTACTGCTGGTTACTTGGAGTTATTTGCTGCATAGGGGATGTCATCAGGGTTAAACTGGATCCCAGAGAGGGGGCCCCTGCACTCCTGTGATGCCCCAAGCCCTACCCAAGTAGAACTTGCAGACCCCTCTCCTGTCCTTGCACTCATGGGCCCCTCGCCCTGAGGCTGTTAGAAGCAGCTTGTTAAAGGCAGCAAATTTAAAAATAAAATGTTTAAAAATTTTTTAAAATAAGAGAAGCAATGTCTCTTCTCTAAACAGATCGATTCTTGCTGGGACACCTCAATGATCTCATTGTGCTTGGCTCACCACCCTATGTTACTTACAGAGACCCGTTGGTATTTCTGAAGAACTAAAACATTCCTCCAGCTGGATCTCACTCACAAGTACAATAGGATCTCCCATCGTATGCTTTTAACCACAGCCTCCTCAATATCCCAACCCAAACACGGTCAGTGTAACTTGGATGGCTCCAATTCCCAGACAGGGTCATCAGACAGTGATCTCCGGAAAATTCCTCCCAGGTGGGCTGCCTGTCGGAGAATCACAAAAAGACATTTTATTTTAAATTAACCTCCACTATGATATGGGTCTACGGCATCCAAGAAGGGATAAATCAGCTGCACAAAGAACTTTACACCAGGCACAGTGGTGCACGCCTGTAGTCCTAGCTACTCAGGAGGCAGAGGCCAGAGGATCACTTGAGGCCAGGAGATCGAGGCTGCAATGAGCCGTGATGATGCCTGTGAATAGCCACAGCATTCCAGCCTGGGGAATATAGCGAGAGTCTGTCTCTTTAAAAAAAAAAAAAATTAATTAATTAATTAATTTTGAAAATTTTGAAATAAATCAGAAGAACTTTGATCCAGCCTTTAAACTGTAGGACTTGGTAGACAAGTTGGGAAGGGAGACCATGCCTGGGGCGAAATAGTAGGAGCACAGGTGTGGAGGCACGACAGAGCCGGTTCTCGGTAGACTAGTGAGGAAGAGGAGCCGCCAACCCACCGGAAAAGAAAATGGCCCTTTTGGGACTAATGGGAAATAAGGGGTTTTTGTCTGGTTTTGTTTGTTTGTTTGCAACAGAGTCTTGCTCTGTTGCCCAGGCTAGAGTGCAGTGGCACAATCGTAGCTCACTGCAGCCTCGAACTCCTGGGCTCCAGTGATCCTTCCATCCTCCCTAGTAGCTGGGACTACCAGCATACTCCACCATGCCCAGCTAATTTTTATTTTTTGCAGAGATGAGGTCACACTATGTTGCCCAGGCTGGTCTCAAATTCCTGGGCTCAAGCAATCTTCCTGCCTTGGCCTCCCAAAGTGCTGGGATTACAGGTGTGAGCCACTGCAGCTAGCCAGAAATAAGTTTTTTAATAGATGGAGTGCGGTCAGATTATCAAAGCCTTTGAAAGGCAGGCAGGTGAAGTGAAGTTTATAGTTAATTTAATAGACAGGAGGGAGCCTCACAAGGTGTTTGAGCAGGGAAATAATAATGCAAGATAGAGTCGATCATCATTATTCAGGGGTTCTGTTTTTGCAAATTCACCTGCTTGGTAAAATTTATTTCTAACCCCAAAATCAATACCCACAACTCTTCCATGAGTACTGGCAGTGTAGTGAAACAGACGAGTCCCTCACACACGTGTTTTCGGCTGCGGCTGAGCAAGGCTGTCTTATTTCAGCTCTCATACTATTAGCTAGTCCTTTTTGCAGTCTATTTAGTTCCATCTTTTTCACATTTGTGTGTTTTGTTGCTTTTGGTGATTTTGCTGTTTAAAAGGGGCCCAGGCACGGTGTTGAAGCGCTGTCTCGTGTTCCTAAACCTAAGAAAGTCATGAGGTGCCTTACAGAGAAAATGCATGCATTCAGTTAGCTTCACTCAGACATGAGTTACAGTGCTTCCGGCTGTGAGTTCAACATTTA
>NW_012101521.1:2254501-2256031 GCF_000951045.1 Mandrillus leucophaeus | reverse complement strand
ACTCCCATTTTTCAGATAGGAAAGCTGAGGCCTAGAGGAGGAAAGCGAATTGCCCAATATTTAAGACAGTCTACCTGGAAGACTGGAAGTTAATGGAATCCTGCCATTTTTTTTTTTAACGGATTCTCACTCTGTTGCCAGGCTGGAGTGCAATAGCACGATCTTGGCTCACGGCAACCTCCGCCTCCCAGGTTCAAGCAATTCTCCTGCCTCAGCCTTCTGAGTAGCTGGGACTACAGGTGTGCGCCACCACACCCAGCTAATTTTTGTATTTTTAATAGAGATGGGGTTTCACCACGACGGCCAGGATGGTCTCGATCTCTTGACCTCATGATCTGCCCGCCTCAGCCTCCCAAAGTGCTGGGATTACAGATATGAACCACCACACCCAACTGGAACCCTGCCTTCTTAGTTTGGAGTGATGACTAATATTTGGTGAGTTGTCAGTGTGTGCTGGACCCTTGACTACATATGGGTCACAGTTTAATCCCCTAATGGCTCTCTGAAGTGGGAAGGAGTATTATCCCTACTTTATAGACAAGGCTTGGAGAGATGAAGTGACTTGTCCAGAATCACGGAGCGAGCTAGAGCCAGAGCTGGATGGAACCCAGGAAATCTATGGAGGAGGGAAAGGGGCTGTGAAAAATGTCACCCTCAGAAAAGCATCTGAGTGTGTGGTTTTTTTAATCATCTTGCAACCATAAGGAAAATTCTTGATGCCTAAATCATCCCCTGAGACAGGGTAAGAGAGGGGCACAGGCATCCTGGATCCCTCAGATATCGGCTTCGTTTCAGAACATTCTTGGCTGGAATGAAAATGGCACGGAAGCCACGGTCAGTCAGGTTCACAGGAAGGGCTCAAGACACACATGAGAGTCCCTGAGAGTGCCCACCTTGCACCCCAGCTTAAAATACATCCACCAACGTCTGAGCACCCTGCCATGATGCTTGAAATGCCACCGTAAGAGTCACTTTTGTGCAGAGCATGACATGCACTTCTCAAAGGAACACAGGAAATAGACATAAATTACCCGGATGCAGTGACACATTAAGGGAGGGGAAGAAAGGACTGGGAGTTTTTGAGCACCTACTAGGTGCTTTCCATAGGGGAGACTCAGTAAATGGTAGTTTAATATTACATGGATCATATCTATGGAATATATCTTATTTGTCACAACAGGGCAGTGAAGAGGGCATTGCTACCTTGATATTTACAAATGTCAGGCTCAGAGTGGTTAAGTGATTTGCTCAAGGTCACACAGCTGATGTGGTGCAGAGCTAGGTTGGAGCTTCAATGGTAAGCCTGCCTACTTTCCATCACCTGTGCTATCACCCAAGCTCGAGGGACCAACTTTAAGGGGTTCCAATGGGCTAGGGACAGAAAATATGGATGTTCAAGGGGCAGTACTAATCTCGGGGGTACCATGATGTCCCTGGGTCTGTCTCCCCATAAGAATTAGCTGTGACCTTCCCTGAGCTGGACTTCGGTTTCTTTTCAGGTAAAAAAAAGAAGCTTCATTTGACACCCCC
>NW_012101521.1:2245800-2252911 GCF_000951045.1 Mandrillus leucophaeus | reverse complement strand
ACCAGGCACAGTGGTGCACGCCTGTAGTCCTAGCTACTCAGGAGGCAGAGGCCAGAGGATCACTTGAGGCCAGGAGATCGAGGCTGCAATGAGCCGTGATGATGCCTGTGAATAGCCACAGCATTCCAGCCTGGGGAATATAGCGAGAGTCTGTCTCTTTAAAAAAAAAAAAAATTAATTAATTAATTAATTTTGAAAATTTTGAAATAAATCAGAAGAACTTTGATCCAGCCTTTAAACTGTAGGACTTGGTAGACAAGTTGGGAAGGGAGACCATGCCTGGGGCGAAATAGTAGGAGCACAGGTGTGGAGGCACGACAGAGCCGGTTCTCGGTAGACTAGTGAGGAAGAGGAGCCGCCAACCCACCGGAAAAGAAAATGGCCCTTTTGGGACTAATGGGAAATAAGGGGTTTTTGTCTGGTTTTGTTTGTTTGTTTGCAACAGAGTCTTGCTCTGTTGCCCAGGCTAGAGTGCAGTGGCACAATCGTAGCTCACTGCAGCCTCGAACTCCTGGGCTCCAGTGATCCTTCCATCCTCCCTAGTAGCTGGGACTACCAGCATACTCCACCATGCCCAGCTAATTTTTATTTTTTGCAGAGATGAGGTCACACTATGTTGCCCAGGCTGGTCTCAAATTCCTGGGCTCAAGCAATCTTCCTGCCTTGGCCTCCCAAAGTGCTGGGATTACAGGTGTGAGCCACTGCAGCTAGCCAGAAATAAGTTTTTTAATAGATGGAGTGCGGTCAGATTATCAAAGCCTTTGAAAGGCAGGCAGGTGAAGTGAAGTTTATAGTTAATTTAATAGACAGGAGGGAGCCTCACAAGGTGTTTGAGCAGGGAAATAATAATGCAAGATAGAGTCGATCATCATTATTCAGGGGTTCTGTTTTTGCAAATTCACCTGCTTGGTAAAATTTATTTCTAACCCCAAAATCAATACCCACAACTCTTCCATGAGTACTGGCAGTGTAGTGAAACAGACGAGTCCCTCACACACGTGTTTTCGGCTGCGGCTGAGCAAGGCTGTCTTATTTCAGCTCTCATACTATTAGCTAGTCCTTTTTGCAGTCTATTTAGTTCCATCTTTTTCACATTTGTGTGTTTTGTTGCTTTTGGTGATTTTGCTGTTTAAAAGGGGCCCAGGCACGGTGTTGAAGCGCTGTCTCGTGTTCCTAAACCTAAGAAAGTCATGAGGTGCCTTACAGAGAAAATGCATGCATTCAGTTAGCTTCACTCAGACATGAGTTACAGTGCTTCCGGCTGTGAGTTCAACATTTAGTAACCCAACAATAAATATTAAATAAGGTATCTTTAAACAGAAACACACATAAAACTTGGTTATGTGTTGATCAGTTGACAATCTAGAAGTAATGGGTCAGTTTTCACTAATTCAGTGATCGCAGCAACTTTATAGAGCATAACTGGCACGAATAATGAGAATCGCCTATATCAGCATTTTGGACTCTAAGGAGACCACAAGACCATGAAAAGAAGCCATCTCTTAAGAGAGTGTATGCTCCAGAGTCAAACTACCTGGGTTCAAATCCCGGCTCTTCTGCTTACTAGCTGTGCCACCTTGGGTGAGTTGCTTGTCTTCTCTGTGCCACAGTATTTCATCTCTAAAACAGACACAACGATTGTCTCTTTATCATAGAGTGACTAGGAGAATTTAAACGTGTTAATGTTTGTCAAGTTCTCAGAAGACTATCTGGGACATAATGAATCCTGTTTACATGTTTTGTGTTTGTTAAATAAATAAAGAAAAGGGAGAAGGTGAGAGAAAGAGAGAGAGAGAGCATGCACCTCATTTCACAGGTGAGGAACCTGAGGCAGGCCCACATCTGAGTCTTTCCAGTGACGAAATGGGGAGGCAGCTGGCTCTGGGGAACCCAGATCAGAGTCAGTTCAATGATGGGGATGCAAAATTGAGGTGGTGGTGACAACCACAGGGATAGGCGCTAACTCACGGTGCTGAGCAAAGGCACGGTGTGACTGAGGGACCTGCCAAGACCCATCCACCTGTGACCACCAAGGGACGCTTTCTCTTACTCCCCCTTTCCAAGCCACAGCCAGATGGAACCCAGAGTGCTCTAAAGATGCACCTCTCCACCTCGCCATTTAAGAATTACTAGGCATCTCCAGGCTGTGCGGCTGAGGAGCAAGAAATACTACCGCGCCCCAGCAGAAAGCTAATGAGAAACCGAACACAGCCAGACAGAAGCTTAACAAGAAATACTGGCCCGGGCTCCCCAGAAGAAGAGCAGGCTCCGAAGGCCTGGCAGGCCGCCTGCCATCTCCCTGCAATGCATCGATCGGTGCAGGGAAAGCTGGAGACCGTGGGGAAGGAGATAAACGAGAAGATGTATGACGGGAGGGGCCCAGGGCTGATGAAAGGGGAAGGGAAGGTGGCTTAAATCAAGGGGCAAGTGCCGCGAGAGGGGCGGATAACAGGATTTGTGTTTACAGTTAACCAGGAGAATTGGTGGAGGTGCTGCTCTGGGGCAGGGGAGGTGGGTGAAGACTTGGGGAGGAAGAGAAAGAAAGGCTCCAGGGAGGGTAACCCATGCTCCAAGCAAATCACTAACATGAGCCAGGGGTAAGTCCCTGAAATGGCAAAATCCTTCCTGGTCCATTTGGCTGGAGTTGCGATTGCCTTTTTTCTTCTCTCCTTTGTTTCCTAACTTTCCTGAGTGTCCAGGAAAGAATATCCACGTCTGCCCCTTTCTCCCACCACCAAGTCATCAGAATTCAAAGCCTGTGTCCGGACAACAGGGACAACAGGAAACGCTTACCGAGCACCTCCTCTGTGCTTCTGGCTGGGCCGAGAGCTTCCTGTGTCTTACTCCAACTAATATGCATCCCACGATGGAGGCACTGCGGTTGTTCTCATTGCACAGATAAGGAAACTGAAATTCAGAGAGGCCCTCCAATGACACAGAACGGTGCTGAAATTCCAGCCCGGGCAGTGTGGCTCCAGTGCTAACCATGATTCCACACTGAGCCTGCTGACACCCTCAGCATTTATGCCTAATGGGAGATTGTTTGCCTGCATTTCAGGCCTTTGAACCACCTCCGATTTCTGCATCGCCGTGGCACACTGTTTCACGCAGGCTAGTAACACTCTTTGCAAGAAGCAGCCAGGAAACGACTCCACTTTTCTGCCTTAGGGACTTCTCCAAAGATGCAGAAGCAGCTCAGTTCTCCACTAGGTGCAGCCAACAAGTACAAGGCACTCACGTCCCCAGGGCTGGCCCTCTGCTAGGGGATGAGGAGTTGAGGGATAAATGCCCCCATCCCTCAGGGGGGCAATTCTGAGGCACATTCTGCAGGGCTCCTCAGAGGATGTCTGGCAGGCTAGAGTCCCACTTTCCCCCAGTGATAACCAGCTACACATGCCCTCATAAGGTAGCCTGCTTTTCTTCCTCATCTCCCTGCTCCCTCACTCCTGCTTCCTGCGTCTCCTTCCAGCCGACTCTCCTGCATCCAAGCCCTCCTCTCAGGCTCCACTGGGCGGGGATCGCAAACTAGGATAGGGCGCCACCTCAGTTAAACAAGAAATGCAAGAAATAGGACCAGTTTACCAAAGATAAACTTTGGGGAGATTGCGTGATAAGGAGATGAAAAGGGAGTCTCTCTCTCTCTCTCTCTCTCTCTCTGCGGTTTTACAGACACCTCTTTTAATGATTTAGCAAGATATTTCCTTGTTTTTAACACATTTCTATTAAATATAGAATATGGCATTAAGAGTGGGTATGGCGGCTCATGCCTGTAAGCCCAGCACTTTGGGATGCCGAGGTGAGTGGACCACTTGAGGCCAGGAGTTCCAGACCAGCCTGGCCAACATGGTGAAACCCCATATCTACTTAAAAAATACAAAAAATAGTTGGGCGTAGTGACGTGCACCTGTAATCCCAGCTAGCAGGGGAGGTTGAGGCAGGAGAATCGCTTGAACCTGGGAGGCGAAGGTGCAGCGAGCTGAGATCCAACCTGGGCGACAGAGCAAGACTCAACTCATAAAAAAAAAAAAAAGAATATAGCATTAAAGTGGGAGTATTTGGGCCTCTATTGAGGTAGTCTGAATTTATATATAATTTAGAATAGGATAAAAACAGAGTAATAATTTTAACTTCACTTTGTTACAATGATATGGTTTCTCTTATTCTCTCCAATTTTATTCCTCTATCGAGAACTTAAGAACTTTGGTCAACGCTTTTTCCCCATCCAGAGAAGTGCTGGGGGAAATGTGTCTGTCTTTCTTTGCACCCTTGACTTTTTCCTAATTCTGCTAATGACAGCCTGACTCCCATGAACCCTGACATCCAGTTGGTGGCATCGCCAGTCCTCAAAAGCCAGAAACCACCTCTACAGAGATGACTCCATGTTAAAACAGAGCAAGACTCCATCTTAAAAAGAAAAAAAAAAGTGTATATATATATATATATATACACACACACACACACACATATACACACACACACTTTTTTAATATATATGTATATATGTGTGCTTGTGTGTGTGTATATATAGCTACAAAGAGGAACCAGAGTAGATTTGTTGAGTACAGATACAGAAGAGCCACATTCACCTCCAGATTTGCTCAAAACTGCACAGCAAAAATACGACCAAGTCTCTAGGAGCCCGTCTGAGCCTCAGTTTTCACATCTTTGAAAAAGAGATAATACTATTCACCTCAGTGAGTTGTCGCTGAGATCAGTAATCATAAACACTGTTTGAGTGCAGACCCCATTCAAAATTTGATTTTACAAATATTCTACAAATGAAAATGACTACTGGTCCTACTAGTAGAAGTAATAGTGATAGTGGTAGCAATAAAAGTAGTAACTGTAGAGGTGAAAATAGTAATCATAGCAATAGTACTCATTGAAACAATAGTAGTAGTAATAGTAGTATTTAGTAAGAGTAGTAGTTGCAGTAGTATCAGGTTGGTGCAAAAGTAATTGTAGTTTCTGTCATTACTTTTAATGGCAAAAACCACGATGACTTTTACACCAACCTACCAGTAGCAAGCAAGATATTGCTATTGTGGTATTAATACCACATGATATTAATAGTACTAGTAATGGCAGTAGTAACAGAAGTAGTATTAGTAGTGATAATAATATGGCAGTAGTAGCAGAAATAGTAGCAACAGTAGTACTGGTAAAAATAATAGTGACAGTAGTAATTGCAATTAGTGCTAGTAGGAATGGTAGTTGATGTAGCAATAGCAGTCATAATAAATAGTAAGAGTTATAATAGCAATTTTTAGTAGTAGTGTCAATAGTAGTAGTAATAGTGAACAAAAGATTCAAGTGCAATAATTTACTAAGGAAGTGCTCCCGGGAAAATCAGTAAGAGAGTGAGATAAGCAGGACAGGAAACAAAAAAACACTAAGTAAGGATCAGCCTCAGCCTGGTCCTGCAGGGAACCCAGGAACATAAATTGGACATTAGAGTTTGACTTTCCTTGAAGCAGAGGTTAGGCCCCCACGTCTCACACTAGTCAGTCAACAGCCCTGGGTATCCTAGGGGGCTGTAAACTCCAAGGCACCTGCTAGCCATAAGCAGAAAAGCAAACCAGAGCAGAGAGATGGGTATGTGGCCCTGGTAAAGGCGATAGGAGCAGATCTAGGTGGACTCCAACATGACTGTGCTACTAAAATGTCAGAGGAATTTAATGCACAATAGACATTGGTATTGCGGGAGAACCTACCTTGAAGGAGATTACAATTTAGAAAGACAGCGCGTGTGCACACAAACACACACGTGGACTAACGGCAATCCAGGTTCACTGAGGCCACGGTACAAGATCACATACACACTGGTAGACTCATTCTCTCATAAGGATGACAATTACAATCATAGTTAACATTTATTGGGTAGCTACTATGTATTAGGCACCGTACAATGTACTGTATCATCTCATCAATTCTTCTCCTAGATGGAAAAACTGAGGTTCAAGAGGGTAAGTAACTTGTCCAAGCTCGTGCACCTAAGAAGCAGAAGAGCTGGCTTCAGACTCAGCAATACTGTGCTCAGAACCTGTCTTCCTAAGCACCAGCCAGCTCCCCAGGCCTCCCAGATACACCCATGTGTACACATATGGAGACTTCCACCAAGGAGCACATGTCTAACAAGATGATAGTCGGGGCCTCAAGAATTCAGAAGAGCAAGTCCTCACTAAAGTAGGTATACAGTAGGTATAAAGAGGAATACAGAAGGATTCTTGGAAGAGGTGACATATAATAGTAATTTTTATAAGTGGTGTGAATAGCAGTAGTAATAGTAAGCAAAGATTCAAGTGCGATAATTTACTAAGGAAGTACTCCCAGGAAATCAGTAAGATTTGGGCTTTGAAGGATGTATAGGAGCTTTGAAGGATGGGCCTGGGCTTTGAAGGATGTATAGGAGTCTGGACAAGCAGAAATAAGGAGACAGAGCTAGGGGTGGAAGGAGGGGAAGAGGGAAGGAAATTGAAGGTGCCAAATAGATAAAAATATGGACTCTGTGTGTGACCTCAGGTAAGTGGCTTAACTCTTCTGAGTCTCAATTTCCCTTTTGTGTAAAATGGGGAGGAAAGTAGATACCACTTTCCCAGACCTGCTGTGAGGATTCAATGAGCTAGTGCATGTAAAATACTTGGCACAGATCCTGGTGCTCAGTAGATGATCAGTTTCAGGCACGATTTTATAAATTATAACCACAGTCACTGTTACTACCAATGGCCAGTATTGGGACAGCCACCATCTTGTCGCCTCTTCCATGGCTTCTCCCCACCTGAAGCCTCCCTCCTTTGCCTGGCCTCTGGGATATCCCATCCTCAGTCTCCCCAGCATTTATCTTTAGAAATCAAAACTGGGGCTAGGAGTGGTTACTCACACCTGTAATCCCAGTACTTTGGGAGGCCAAGGGAGGAGGATCACTCGAGGTCAGGAGTTCAAAACCAGCCTGGCCAACATGGTGAAACCTTGTCTCTACTAAAAATAAAAATATAAAATAGCCAGGCGTGATAGTGGATGCCTGTAATCCCAGCTACTCGGGTGGCTGAGGCAGGAGAATCACTTAAGCCCAGGAGGCAGAGGTTGCAGTGAATCAAGACCGTACCACTGC
>NW_012101521.1:2221539-2244930 GCF_000951045.1 Mandrillus leucophaeus | reverse complement strand
TATCACCCATGAGAAATCTACACAACAGAGGCTCTGGACTGTGCTTCTTGGGGTGAGCAGGGTGGGGAACGGCAGTGGCTCTGCGTTAATCTTGCTGCCAGAAGGAGACTCCATTAGGTTCCTCGGGTCACCATAATAATAATTGCCCTGGACCAGGTGCAGTAGCTTACACCTGTAATCCCAACACTTTGGGAGGCTGAGACAGGAAGATCGCTTGAGCTCAGGAGCTCAAACCTGGGCAACATAGTGAAACCCCGTCTCTACAAAAATAATAATAATAATAATAATACAAAAATTAGCCAGGCGGGGTGGCATGTTCCTGTAGTCCCAGCTACTCAGGAGGCTGAGATGGGAGGATTGCTTGAGCCCAGGGGTGAAGGCTGCAATGAACTGTGATTGCACCACTGCACTCCAGCATGGGCAACAGAGCAAGAACCTATCTCAAAACAAACAAACAAAAAGTACCCCAAACTAGAAGCCTTAAAATACAGAAATGTATTCTCTCACAGTTCTGGAGGTTCAGAGTCTAAACTCCAGGTGCAGGAGGGCCATGCTCCCTTTGAAGCCTGTATGGGAGAATCTTCCCTTGTGTCTTCCAGCTTCCGGTGGTGGCCGTCAATCTTCAGCACCCCTTGGCTTGCAGCTGCATCTCTCCAATCTCTGCTTCTGTTATCACGTGACCGTCTCCCTGTGTGTCTGTCCTCACGTTATCTTCCTTCTTCTTATGAAGACACCAGTCATATTGGATTAAGGGTACACCCTACTCCAGTATACCCTCTTCTTATCTAATTATATCTGCAATTACCCTGTTGCCAAATAATATCGCATTCTGAGATACCGGGGGTTAGAAGTTCACCATCTCTTTTGTGGGACACAATTCTACCTATGCCAGACTCGGATACCATGTTTTCAGTCATCTCCTATGTCAGATGGGGAAACTGAGGCAGTCAAAAAGAGTGGCTAAAACCCAAAGAAACCTGAGGTCCAATTCCAGCTGGGCCACTTACCAGCAGAGTGACCTCTGGCAAGTAAGTCACCTCTCTGAGCCTCAGTTTCTTTGTCGACAGAATAGGGGTTAATAGTAATCATGCCTTATTCAAAGGCATGTGGTGAATTCCTGTTCTCAGCCACTGCCTGAGAAATACTCTGTCTTGCATTTTCTCATTTCCTTCTTTACCATGAGGGTCCAAAAAGAAATCACAGCTTCAGCAAAGCATAGATAGATTCTGGCCTTTGAAGTCAAAATGACTTGAGTTTGCAAAATAGATGCTTCCTTTCCTAACTGTGTGACCTTAGGAAAGTGACTTCACCTCTCTGTAAACTAAAGAGAATACTAGTCCCTCCCTCCCAGAGTCAGTGAGAATTTAAACAACTGCACATGAAGCTCCAAGCAGAGAATGTACTACATGGTGCTTGATCAGAAGTAACCACTTCTGTGGTTGTGCAGTGCCACTGCAGCAGGCACTGTTGGTATCCCACCCACATCCCCTTGGCAATCACCTACTGGACAGCTTCCTACTGCAAGTACCTGTGATCTCTGCTGTCTCTGGCTACCAGATATCATCAGCTCACGTACGGGACATATAGAAAGTGTCAGGGGCACTTCACTATTCACCCCACCCCCCAGCCCTCAACCGATGGCTGATAGGAGGTGGTGAATCAATACCTCAGCTCCCTCACGTCTTGGATGAAACAACCAAAGGTATGAGGTACGCTCTACACAGCCTCCCAGAGGTCCCCAGCAGGACTGAGCCCATTGCCCACCATGTAACCTTCTCCTTCATATACCTGCATTGGGTCCTTTTCTTCCCTGGCTAACTTCCCACTCCCCGCCTGTGGATCACCTCCCCTAGTAAATTACCTGCACTAAAGTAATTGTCTCAGGGTCTGCTTCTGGTGGAACCCAACCTAAAACATGTATTTCTAACCTAAGCTTCAGGGACCCTCAGTCCCTGGCTTTGTGTCTTTGGAGTCCCTCTGAAAGCACCAACCTCCTCCTCTTCCAGTGCTGTCTTCAAACTTCCATTCCCACCTCACTAGAGAGGCTACTGGGTGTGACTGCCTCAGGGTGTTGGTGCCTGGAAATGCCAAGTTCTTGATCTCCATGAACTTTTCTTTTTGTCTTTCTTTCTTGCTGCGTGCTTGCTTGCTTGTTTTTATTTTTATTCTTTCAGGATCTCACTCTGTTACCCAGGCTGGAGTGCAGTGGCCGAATCATGGTTCACTGCAGCCTCAAACTCCTGGCCTCAAGGGATCCTCCCACCTCAGCCTACCTAGTAGCTAGGACCACAGGTGCATAGCACCATGCCCAGCTAATAATTTTTTTGTTTTTTTTGTAGAGATGGGGTCTCACTGTGTTGCCCAGGCTGGCCTCAAACTCCTGGTTGGGCTCAAGTGATCCTCCCATCTCAGCCTCCTAAAGTGCTGGGATTGCAGATGTGAGCCACCATGCCAAACACCACTCCCTCACCATCATGAACTCTTTTCTCTGCTTACCACCTAGCCTGAGACCCACACGAGAGAAGAGCCACACCCCAAGTTGGACAAAGGCCCACTGCATGGGGCATCCTCCTTGTATGCGAAGGTCAACCTTAAGGTTTGCAGGTTTAAGTCAAGAGGGAACACACGAAGCTCTGGAATCATAATTTTAAGAATTAAAAAAAGAAAATCAGTGGAGCCCTTTTCACAAAGTCAAGGGAGGAACTTCAAAATACAAAATAGGTAACTTGGAGCGGTGACCCTGACCTTCATCCTCAAAGCTGCCTCCTTGCTTTCTACTGTGCCCACTGAGAGCTGGAGGAGGTAGGGTTGCCAGTTAAAATACGCGACACCCAGTTAAATTTTAACTTCAGATAAACAAGGAATCGCATTTAGTATGACTATGTCTCATGCAATATTTGGAATACACTCATGCTGAAAAAATCATTTGTGTTTATTTGAAATTCAAATTTAACTGAGCTTATAGTTTCATTTTCATTTATTTGTTTCTTTGTTTTTGCTAAATCTGACCACCCCACCTAGGATCCCCTGATACTGCTTAAAACTACTTTGTCTGTGACTGTCCCTTAGATGGGCCTAGACTCTGGCAGTCAGTTTCCTCCAAGAGTTTTTTAAAGGGCCCACCCAGGAGAGGACAGGGATGTGGATGATGTCTGCATCCCAGCGGGGTCTTGGTCACCTTGAAATGGAGCAAAGCTAGGGTAAATTTGAACTCCAGGCTTCTGGCTATGAAAACTAGCCTGTCCCCTCTGGAGGTCACCTGATTCTTTTCAACTGATTCTCCTTAGCTGTGATTGTAACATCCTGGGACACAGAATGTAGAAAGAAACTGGAGGCCTGAGGCATCACCATCAGCCAGCACGGTGCTAGGGGATGTTTTTCTCTGTACCAGGTGGGCTTGGTCATGTGGGAGCAAGAGACGGGAAAGTGGGAGAAGTTGAGAAGTTACATGCACGTGAATGTGCCTTCTTTGGCAAAACATTGGAATTTACTAAGAACCACATACCCCTCCCCACTCAGAGGACACAAGGAACATTCTGACTGAGGGAAGAATTTTTATGAACTCCTCATCTAAGAAGCATACCAATGAGCCACCCATCCACTCCTCCACACATCCGTCCATCTATCCATTCGTTCATTCAACAGATGTTTGCTGAGCACCTATTACGTGCCAAGTTTTATGCTGAGTGCTGGGCATACAAGCCCTAAAAGGGACACACCTAGTCCTGACCCCATGGATTTCCCCTATGTAATGGGAAAAACAAAGAAGGATGTAAGCAACCCAAAAAATAAATAAACTGATTACAGAGTACAAGTTCTTTGCAGGATTCATATCCTGTGATCCTTAGTTCACTTTTTATTAAATTTAAAAATGCTTTTGTTCATCCCCATCTCCATTTCTGCCAGTAAAATTGAGCTCCAGGAACCAACTTTTTTGTTATAATATCAAACAGTGACATTCCAGGGCCTGGCCTTAACAACGTAAAAGGCTTCACAATTAACAGAGGAAGTCTCAAAAGACGATGAAGAGGAGCGTTCCTCTCCCCTGTAGTGACCACGGGGCAGATATCTTCCTGCTTCACAAAATGAGCTTCAAAGAATTCGATTTGATAAGATGCGAAATTGAGAACATTCTTAGGAACGTGCAGTCTCATTTCTCAGTGCCATATGGAGGTGTGTGTGACTATCTATAATCGTTAAGCAACTGGACCTGAAAGTACACTGTGAACAAAGGGGTCCTGAGAAATTCCTAATAGTTTAGAAATTCTTAAGACATTATTTTCATGTCCTGTGAAAATAACGTTCAAAGAGAGTCATGACATTCTGATTGATTACCGTACCTGACAATGGGCTGCCTGGTAATCATTGCAGTGAGCATCTCTGTGCTATCCAGACAGAAGTAGGTGTGGGAGAGTAGAGTCAAATCAGAAGAGGAGTCACTGACACTTTCTTCTTCTCCCTCGAGAGTGATTGGGGGAAAGACCTATGACTCCAGTAGATTCCATATTTTTAATAAAAAGACTGGAAATCTAGCTCTCTAAATAAATCATTTTAATTTGGTGATCAGGGAAGATCATCTCTGATGAGATGGCAAAATGCTGAAAAGCTGAGACCCGAAGTTAAGAAATTCATCCTTAAAGAGTAGGAAGAGGTTGGGCACAGTGACTCATGTCTGTAATCCCAGCATTTGGAAGACCGAGGTGGAAGGATTGCTTGAGCCCAGGAGTTCAAGACCAGCCTGGGCAACATGACAAGACCCTGTCTCTCCAACAAAAAAAAGGTAAATTAGCCAGGTGGCCCACGCCTGTGGTCCCAGCTACTCAGGAGGCTGAGGTGGGAAGATCATTTGAACCCAGGAGGTTGAGGCTGCAGTGAACTGTGACCTCACCACTGCATTCCAACCTACGTGACAGAGTGAGACCCTGTCTTTAATAAATAAATAAATAGCAAAAATAAAATTAAAAAGAGACAGCAGGAAAAAGAGCATTACAGACACAAGAAACGGCAAGTGCACTCCAGCCTGGGTCACCGAATGAGATCCTGTCCCAGAAACAAAAAAGAAAAACAGCAAGTGCAAAAGCCTGAGACAGGCGTTAGCTCTTGAGCATTGGAGACACCTAACAAAGACAGCAGAAGTGGAACACAGGGAGGAAGCACGTGGAGATGAGGTGGAGAGGTCCATGGTGGTCAGCACTCAAGGCTTTGTGGAGCATGCATTTTATTCTTCTGGTGATGAGAGCAAATAGATGGCTTCAAGCCAGAGAATGAGCTTTCACAAAGCAGGCTTAGTTGTGCAGAAAGATCAGAACGCAGGATTGGTCACTGTTGGAGCTGACTTTTCATTCTGCGTGCACACTGTGGCTCAGCATAGGAGTTACTTTTTGACTTCTCATAAAATTACCTGCACTTTGTAAATAATCTGACTCCCCTGGTCCAACAGAAGCAGAAAGAAAAAGTTTAAAGCCAAAATAATACAAAATAAAAAAGAACCGGCTTACCCCTGAGAGCATGAGCATGAGGGACATGTTGTCTACTGCCGGCATGGAGTGGAAAATGAGTTTAGAGTTGGCCCTCCACAGGGGGGATTTGTGGTTCCTTGAAACTGTCAAATAAATCACCCATATTTAGTAACTGTAATATTGTTTGGGTATTACCTTCAACGGATTTGTCTGACACTCCAGGCATCTTATTTCCCCGTCCGTCAAAGTCCCACTCACCATTACACACCCAGCTGAATGGCTAAAGTGGAAGGAACTGACACCACCAAACATTGGCAGGGATGAGGAGGAACTGGAATGCTCATCTATTGTGAGTGGAAGTA
The DNA here is from genome assembly GCF_000951045.1 of Mandrillus leucophaeus. Taxonomy (NCBI): domain Eukaryota; kingdom Metazoa; phylum Chordata; class Mammalia; order Primates; family Cercopithecidae; genus Mandrillus; species Mandrillus leucophaeus. The sequence continues at coordinate 2,239,109 of NW_012101521.1, read as the reverse complement.
CAAAATGGTACAACCATTTTGGAAATTTTGTAGCAGTTTATTAAAAAGTTAAACATATTTGTCATGTGGCCCATTAATCCTACCCTCAGAAATTTACCTAAAAGAAATGAAAACATATCTTCAAAAAATCTTGTGCAAGAATGTTCATAGCTGCTCTACTCGTTATAGGCAAAATCTGCAAATATCTCAGATGTCCATCAACAGGAGAACAGATAAACTGAGGTATATTCATAGTATTCAGCAACACAAAAAAGAAATTAATGGTCCAGCATGATGGCTCAAGCTTGTAGTCTCAACACTTTGGGAGGCCAAGGCAGAAGGATTGCTTGAGCCCAGGAACTCAGGACCAGCATGGGCAACATGGTGAAATCCTGTCTCTACAAAAAAATGCAAAAACTAGCCAGACATGGTGGCCTGTGCCTGTAGTCTCAGCTATTTTGGAGGCTGAGGTGAGAAAATGGCTTGAGCCAGGGAGGTTGAGGCTACAGTGAGCTGAGATCGTGCCACCGAACTCCAGCCTGGGCGACAGAGTGAGATCCTGTCTCAAAAAAAAAAAAAAAAAAAAGAGAGGGGAGGGGAATGAGCTATTGACATATGTTACAGCATGAAGAAATATCGAAAGCATTATGCTGGATTAAGAAAAAACAAATGGAAAGGGTACATGCTGTGTATGATTTCAGTTACAAAAAGTTCTCAAAAAAAGAAAAACTAACTTAACAGTAATAGAAATCAGATCAGCAGTTGCTTTTGGGAATGAAGGAGTTACCTGGCACAATGAAGTTTTCTGTGGTGGTGGTGATGCCTTGTTTCTTAACAGAGATATGGGTTGTACAAGTGTATGTTTTTATCAAACTGATGTAACTGTGTACTTCACATTAAGAATTTCACTGAATATAAAAGATAATTTAACAATTAACTCAAGATGGATTAAAGACTTAAATGTAAAACCCAAAACTATAAAAACCCTGGAAGACAACCTAGGCAATACCATTCAGGACATAGGAATGGTAAAAGATTTTATGACAAAGATGCCAAAAGCAATTGCAACAAAAGCAAAATTTGACAAATGGGATCTAATTAAACTAAAGAGCTTCTGCAAAGCAAAAGAAACTATCAACAGAGTAAACAGAAAACCAACAGGATGGGAGAAAATTTTTGCAAACTATGCATCTGACAAAGGCCTAATATTCAGCATCTATAAGGAACTTAACCCAATTTACATGAAATAAACAACCCCATTAAAAAGTGGGTAAAGGACATGAACAGACACTTTTCAAAAGAGGACATACATGTGGCCAACAAGCATATGAAAAAAAAAAAAGCTCAACATCACTGATCATTAGAGAAATGTAATCAAAACCACAGTGAGATAGCATCTCACACCCGTCAGAATAGCTATTATTAAAAAGTCAAAAAACAACAGGTGCTAGGGAGGCTGCCGAGAAAAAGGAATGCTTACACACTGCTGGTGGGAGTGTAAATTAGTTGAACCATTGTGGAAAACAGTGTAGCGATTCCTCAAAGACCTAAGAACAGAACTACCATTCAACCTAGCAATCCTATTACTGGATAGATATCCAAAGGAATATAAAGTTTTCCATCATAAAGTCACATGCACACATATGTTCCCTGCAGCACTATTCACAGTAGCAAAGACATGGAATCAACCTAAATGCCCAACAGTAATAGGCTGGATAAAGACAATATGGTACATACACTCCATGGAATACTATGCAGCCATAAAAAATGAGATCATATCCTCTGCAGGAGCATGGATGGAGCTGGAGGCCACTATCCTTAGCAAACTAGTCCAGGAACAGAAAACAAAATACCGCATGTTCTCACTTCTAGGTGGAAACTAAACGATGAGAACACATGGACATATAGAGGGAAACAACACACATTAGGGCCTATCAGAGAGTGAGAAAAGGGAGAGGGTCAGGAAAAATAACTAATGGATACTAGGCTTAATACTTGGGAGGTGAAATAATCTGCACAACAAACCCCCATGGCACGAGTTAACTATATAACAAACCTGCATGTGTGCCCTTCAACTTAAAACAGAAGTTTAAAAACAAAGAATTTCCCTGAATATAAAGGGCATCTCATTTTTAATGTAAAAATAAATAAGATTCTATTACCCTGGGCAGTCTTCTCTACCTTTTTGGTGTAGAACTGCACCTCAGAGTTACTACACAAGGGGAGGTAGCTGGGGTATTTATATACCAACTCCTATTAGTCATTGGATGAGGGCTGCTGGAAGTGGAGGTGTAATTCCCCAGCACCTCCAGCTGGCCATGAGTACCAGCAGAGCAAGTCCAGTGGGCAAAGAGAGCTCCTTTAGGAAAAAAAAAAAAAAAATGCAGAAATGTGGGAGTCAGGCTGGCATGCATGAAACTGGCACCTACCAGGGTAATATGGGTGGGACCCCAACAGCATCCACCGCAGACCCTGTTGTGTCTGCTCCTATAGCCTCCTGTGTGTATAATTGTATCCTAACAGAAATTAGAAGTTTGGGCTACAGAACCAGGCAGACCAAGCCTCAGATTTCAGCTCTGTCACTTTCTAAGTGACATGTTGAGCAAATGGTGCTTCTTCCGAAAAATGGGGTTGATGCATTGTTGAGGACATTCAATGAGATAATCTCTGTTCTGGGCTTACCATAGCACATAATATGAACTCTTATTATGGCACGTCAGAGAAACTCCAATAAACACTAACAGCAACAATTATTTTTTTCTACTATGTTCATTCTATTTTCCAAAAAACAGTCAAACTCAAAATTTTTTCATGAAAGATTTTCTCTCTTAAATTATTTTGAAAATTTAATTGTTGAAAAGATAATACATTTACAAAGTTTGAAATCCAAAAATTATTAAAGGATACGCAGAAAAGGCTTTCTCCTTTGACACGCCAGCCACCCAGTTGCCCTCCCCACAAGCAAATGAGATTATCAGTATGTTTGTGTATTTTTCCAAAGGTATTTGCAGATGGTAGTCTAAAATTCTATTCTAGGTCTGCTTCTGTTTATCTATGGCTGAATCTAGTACATGATTCAGTGTTTGGTTTGGCATGAATAATATATGCAGGTTTTATTTTGAAAGCATGTTAGATTTACAGAAGAGTAGCAGAGATGATACAAAGAGTTCTTGGACATCCTTCACCCAGCATCCCCCAGTGCTACTATTTTACATAACCACAGTGCATTTATCAAAACTAAGATGGTGATGTTGGTACCCTGCAATTAACAATACTACAGATTGTATTCAGACTTTACCAGTTTTTTCATTAAAGTGGATCTAATCCGGGATGGTGTGTTGCATATGTCTTGGCATCCCTTTAGGGCACCAAGATACCCAGTGCTCCACATTTAAGAATTGCTAGCACAGAGGAGCATGGAGCACTTTATTGGTGCCACTACCACAATGGGACTGGAAATTCAGGTCACCACCCTACTATGTGTCCTTGGAAACTCACCTTTCCTCTTTGGGCTTTAGTCTCCCATTCAGTACAATGCAGCAGTGAAACCGTATTAGCCTTTCTGAACTTGCGTGGTCAAAGCAATGTGATGAACTCCACACACTCTAACACCTCTTAGACATCCCAATGTTCATTAGCATGTTAAAGGTTCTGATAAGTCCTGCAACAAAACACCTGTTTTAATATCACGTAACTCAGCATTGCTCAGGCACATTGGATTAGGGAGGCAATTTTTACCCTCCATATTTATCTACAGAAGTGTGTTCTTCTGTAGAGCCTTTGGGGCATGATGGACTAAATGGAAATAAAGCCTGTTAACAGAGCCTCAGCTTGATGGGGATTCAAGAGCAAGCACACTGCCTAGAGAAGGCTGGTCATGAAAATTTGGAAGGAGAGACACAAAGGGGAAGGCTGGCCAACCACTTGGCTGACTTTCCCTTGGCTTCCCAGATCTCCTTAGCCAGCCCAGATCCTGGACATTGTGGAAACCCTACAGAGCTGCATGTGGCAACCTGTTTGGAAGAAAACTTAGCAATGTACCTCAAATTGTCAGTGCACATGCTCTTGAGCTCAGTGATAATGTATCTAGATGCATCCGCACCTGAGCACAGAGGGGTCTGTGCAGGCTAATCGCAGCCTCATGGCTTGAGGCGGCAAAAGACTGAAAATAATGGAATGTCCCATCATACAGGACTGATTACAGAAACGGTGGTCCATGCAGGCAGTGGAATTCCACACAGCCATTAAGAAAAAGAGTGTGTGTGTGTGTGTATACATGCTCACATGCACCTCACATATACTCAGTCACAATGTACGGCCCAACTCAAGAAGGATAACATGACACTGGGAACCGTGGTTACCCCCAAATAGAAGAACTGAAAGACCTGGAGACAGAAGGGGAAGAACTTGATTTTTCACTGACTACTTCTCTGTACCTTCCTAGTTTTGTACCTTGCATGCATTCCTTACTTAATGAATTAAAATAATAATTTCAAAAAGAATGAGACATGGTTTAATTTATCTATAAAATGGAATACTGTACTAAATGCAGTTGTCTAAAAAGAAGGGAAAAAAAGAAAGAATGGGAAAGCTGTTTGTGTACTGAAATGAAAATATCTACACGTTTCAGTGAAAAAAAGCGAAATGTAGAAATATATATAGATTATATTATTCCTGAGTTTAAAGGGGTTTAAAATAAGATTATAGATATATTTTCTTGGATATATGTATATATGTAAAAAAATTCTGGAAGGATATTAAAAAGCTAATATAATCATATGAAAATAATCATAGTTATGGGGGGCTGGCGTGGAAGCAGGAAATGTTTCACTCTATTCCTTCAAATATATTCAGATATATTACACCTTTAAATATTTTATTATATGTATTTGAACAATGAGTATATTGCCCCTTCAAAGTTACATAAATATGAATGCAGGAAATCTATATGGACAAATGCATAACAATTTTCCATATATAGGTAAACAGAAAAAGCAAGTTTACAGAATAGAATGTATAGTATCACTTGTCTACCAAAAAATGTATATGTATGTGTGTGTGTTTATATACATTTATATACATACATATATATACATTTATACACACACACAATTGAAAGCACACACTCTTCCTGGAAGAATTCAGAAAAAACTGCTAACAATGACTTCCCCTTTTGTGGGTACCTGGAGACAGGGATTATTCACCCTGAAAAACTAGTTGAATGTTTACCACGTGTGTAAAATTTTTTTAAATGTTTTAAAAACATCTGTGGCCGGGCGCGGTGGCTCAAGCCTGTAATCCCAGCACTTTGGGAGGCCGAGGCGGGTGGATCACGAGGTCAGGAGATCGAGACCATCCTGGCTAACATGGTGAAACCCCGTCTCTACTAAAAATACAAAAAACTAGCTGGGCGTGGTGGCGGGCGCCTGTAGTCCCAGCTACTCGGAGGCTGAGGTGGGAGAATGGCGTGAACCCGGGAGGCGGAGCTTGCAGTGAGCCGAGATCGGGCCACTGCACTCCAGCCTGGGCGACACAGCGAGACTCCGTCTCAAAAAAAATAAAAAATAAAAAATAAAAATAAAAACATCTGTGAAATAATGATCACCGTAACAAAGTTTTTTGAGCAAAAATGTAGAAATAAATGTTTCTCCTTTGGGAATGAGAGGTATAAATTTCAGCCCATCCATACTCTAGAATCCTCTTCAGATATTAAAATATTTGAAAAAGTAAATGTCAGCCAGGCGTGGTGGCTCACACCTGTAATCCCAGCACTTTGGGAGGCTGAGGTGGGAGGATCACTTAAGCCCAGAGTTCAAGACCAGACTGGCCAAATAGCAAGGCCTCATCTCTACAAAAAAATAGAAAAAAATAGCCTGTAGCCCCAGCTACTCAGGAGGTGGGAGGATCACATGTGCCCAGGAGTTTGAGGCTGTAGTGAGCCATGTTGCACCACTGCACTCCAGTGAGCAAGATCCTGGCTCAAAAAAAACAAAAACAAACAAACAAACAAAAAACCTAAATGTATATTTATTTACGCTGACCTGAAAAGAAACAATGTATTATTAAACAATGTGTTCTTGTGAAATAACATATTATTATGAAACAAAGTATTATTAAGTAAAATTTCAGAACCAAAAATACGATATTACCCAATTTTTGCAGTAAAGCCTCTATGTACTTGTGTGTACACATGCATATATATTGTATTATATAAACAATACGTAGAAGATTCAAATCCTGACTCTCTTGCTTATTAGCTGTGTGATCTTGAGCTAGTTACTAAAAATTTGGGGGCCTCGGTTTCCTCACTTGTAAAATGGGTGCAACTATTCTACTAGCCTTGAATTAACTTATGTGATTCTTCTAACAACTTAGAGCAACAGTCCTTAACCTTTTGGCACCCGAGACCAAGTTTATGGAAGAACTTTCCATGGACGGTGAGAGTGGGGATGGTTTCAGAATGATTCAAATATGTTTCATTTATTGTGCACTTTATTTCCACTATATTATATTGTAATACATAATGCAATAATTATCCAACTCATCATAATGTAGAATCAATGGAAGCCCTGAGCTTGTTTTCCTGCAATTAGACAGTCCCATCTGGGGGTGATGGGAGATAGTGGCGGATCATCAGGCATTAGATTTTCATAAGGAGCATGCAACCTAGAATTCTCACATGCACAGTTCACAATAGGATTTGCTCTCCTATAAGAATCTAATGCCACCGTTGATCTGATAGGAGGCAGAGCTCAGGCAGTAATGAGAGTAATGGGGGATGGCTGCATATATAGCTGAATCTCCACTGGCTTGCCCCACAGCTTACCTCCTGCTGTGCAGCCCAGTTCTTAACAGGCCATGGACCAGTACTGGTCCACTTTCACACTGCTGTAAAAAAATACTTGACACTGGGTAATTTATAAAGAAGTTTAACTGACTCACAGTTCCACATGGCTGAGGAGGCCTCAGGAGACTTACTATCATTGCAGAAAGGGAAGCAGTCACCTTCAAAGTGAAGGGGGGAGACCCCTTTATAAAATCGTTAGAACTTGTGAGAACTCACTCACTATCACAAGAACAGCATAGGGGAAATCACCCCTATGATCCAATCACCTCCCTCCCTTCATACACAGGGATTTTCCATTCAAGATGAGATTTGGGTGGAGACACAGAGCCAAACCGTATCAATCAGGAAATTGCTAACGTGTTTGATGTGCATTACAGAGACAGGGAGCTGGTGGTGTTCACTGGCACACTCTACACTGATTACCCTAGAATATGGGATTTGAGTGGGCCAGGAAGAACCAACATCTTCTATTTTATATACTGCTATATTGTTTGTTTAGTTTTGGTTTGTTTTTACAACAAGCATGCATTATTTTACAATTAAGCTAGAAGAAATAATACGAGAAAACAAATTAGTTGCAAGGAGGCAGACACTCTCCCACCCACAGTTGGGGAGAGCAGGGGCTGCATGCAGTGTGACCGTGCCTCACATTTTGTATCCATAAAGCAGGGAGACAGGACCCAAGCAGCACACTGCGCATCCTGCAGCTAAATCTGTCTACTTTCCTCCCTTCTGCAAGACACAGGTGCCTCCAGAGCCAGAAATTACATCTGGGCTGTTCAGATTTGTGGCCACTCTCCCCAGTCATTCAGAACACGGGGAAATTCAGCCTCATGCCACCATTTTTCAAGCACTACTGGTAGAGGAGGAGACATCAGCTCTGCACCCACCTTGGTCTGAGCACCAATCTTCGTGGAAGATGTTGGGAGAAACAGCATTTCTTCAAGGGCATTTGCAAAGGGCTTCAGTTAACAGAGCGCCTACAAAAACATTACCCATGAAATCCCTTCAGCACCCCCTAATGAAGATCCCCTGTGGACAGACCAAGAAAGGGGCTCCAAGAAGGAAAAGATGCACCCAAGGTAACACAGCTGGAAGGTAAAAGAGCCCACATTCAAACACAGATCTGTCCGTCCCAGTGCACATGTTGTTGAGGCCACACAGGAGCAGAGGTTCGATCCACTGCATTTCAGAGAAACCGTTCATTTACTCAACAAAAATGGAACTAAGTGTTTCATGCCTGCTATATGCCAGGCCCTGACCTAGACTCTGATAGCACAGAGATTTGTTTGCCATTCAACACAGGTTTATTTAACACTTACACTCCTCCAGGAACTGGGCGAGACACTGGGGCTACAATGGAGGACAAACAGGCATGATCCCTGCTCTCAGCTTCCCTGCTCTCAGATTCTTTTGCAAATAAGGGGAAACAGTTATTTATCCTAAAATGAAGGTAGCATAGTACCTTCTGAGGGGAGGTCCACAGAGCTGATAACATGAATTTTAATTAATCTGGGAAATCCAGGAAGGTTTCCCTAAAGAAGTGAAGCTTGCACTAAAATCTAAAGAAGAAGTAAAGAAGATGAGGAGGGAAAGAAAAGGCATCCAAGTAATTAAAACAGCATGTGCAAAGGCCCTGTGGTAGGATGCACCAAGGACCCAAAGGCAACCCTTTTGGCTGGACTAGAGAGATCAAGGAGTAGTGCCATGCAAAGTGACAATGAAAAAGGAGACAATGGCCAGGTGTGGTGGCTCATGCCTGTAATCCCAGCACTTTGGGAGGCCGAGGCAGGTGGATCACCTGAGGTCAGGAATTCGGGACCGGCCTGGCCAACATGGTGAAACCTCATTTCTACTAAAAATACAAAAAATTAGCCGGGCGTGGTGGTGTGCACCTGTAATCCTAGCTACTCAGGATGCCAAGGCAGGAGAATTGCTTGAACCCAGAAGGTGGAGGTTGTAGTGAGCCAAGTTCATGCCATTGCACTCCAGCCTGGGCAACAAGAACAAAACTCCATCTAAGAAAAAAGAAAAAAGAAAAAGGAGACAATGAAAACCCATCCAGGTAAGGATCTGGTCTTCACCCTAAGGCAATGAGAAATCCTCAAAGAATTCTAAGAAAGACTGAAATGATTAGCTTCACCCTCTGGCAATCAAATAAGACTAAGAGAGGTATAAAGAAGTAATCAAAACCAAAAAGATACACCTGAGACAGAATAAATTCAGGTAGCTGCGCAGTCACCTAATGCAATTAGAGGGAGAGGAGCTTCTTAGAGGAGATACTCTAAATATAATATTTTTAAGCCCATCACAAAATCCTGAATCTGAAAGGTTCAGACTGGCTCCTTCCAACACAGGTGCAGGCCCATTTCAGAGACGAGGTCCAGGGACCCCAGTCTCATGGTGGCGGACCAGAGACCAGAAGCCACAGGGCTCTCTCTGACTCCTTGCACAGTGCTTACAGGTTTGCCTGGCTGCATTAAATTACTAATTTGTCCCTAAGCCTCAGCAACAAGCCAGAGGCCAAACAGGCCTGATGCAGGCAGAACCCTGGGCTCATCCCAGAGTCCCCAGAGTCTCTAACCCACCAGGGTGGGAGGTGAGACAGGTCTGGGGAGCTGGAAGCCTGTGCTTCTCCCCGAGAGAATCTCCTACTTCCAGCTGGAGAGCCCCCCACAAAGCCATCTAAGCAGCCCCGGGGGAGGTATTCAGGTAAGAGGACTCCAGGGAGCCCTCAGAGTAATTTTCAAGGAGGGCTGAGGCCAGTGAGAAAAGGGATTATTAGCTCTGCTCTCTGGAGGGGAGTTGATGGAGACAAGTCAGCGAGTGGGATACTCAAGGGAAGGGGCATTTATAGTCCCTTTCCTTCTAAGCAGAGGACATTCATGATGCCTGGGGATTCAGACAGAGACCTGCTGAGGAAACAAGCACAGCGGTGATAATAGCTCAATAAAAATAAATCGATATGAAGAACTCTTACAACTCAACAACTAAAAGACAAACAATCCCACTTTTTTAATGGACAGAGGACCTGAAGAGACATTTCTCCAAAGAAGATATGCAAACGGCCAACAAACACATGAAAAAATGCTCAATGTCATTCATCAGAAAAATGGAAATCAAAACCACAGTAAAATCTCACTTCACATCCCTATGAATGGCTATAATTAAAAAAAAAAAAAGATAACAGCAAGTATTCTCAAGGATGTGGAAAAATTTGAACCTTTATACATTGCTGGTAGAAATGTAAAACGATGCAGCCACTTTAAAAGATGTTTGACAGTTTCTCAATGACTTAAACCTACCAGCAATTCACCGTGTGTGTGTGTGTGTGTGTGTGTAGGTATATACCCAGAAGAACTAAACACGAGTGTTCAAACAGATACTAGTACACCAATGTTCATGGCAGCATTATTCACAGTGCCCAAAAGCTGGAAACAACTCCAGTATCCATCAACAGTTGAGTGGATAATCAAAATGTGATATATACGTTCAATGAAATATTATGTAGCCATAAAAATGAATGAAATACTGATACATGCGACAACATGGATGAACCTTGAAAACATGCTGAGTGAAAGAAACTAAGCACCTATTGTACGATTCCATTTATATGAAATACCCAGAATAGTCAAATTGATAGAGACAGAAAGCTGATTAGTGGTTGCCTAGGTTTCTGGGGAAGGAGGCAAGGGGCAGTGACTGCTAATAGTTGTGGGATTTCCTTTCAGGGTAATGAAAATGTTCTGGAACCAGATAGTGATGATGCTTATACAACCTTGTGAATGGACTAAAGGCCACTGAATTGTCCGCTTTAGAAAGGTTAAAATGGCAAATTTTAGGTTATGTGTCTTTTACCGCAACTCTTAAAATCTAGGAACATAAATAAATAGATGGATTGGGAAACCTCCCAGCAGCACCTCAGCACACCCAGGATAAAATCCAAAAGACAAGCTCTTACCTACAAGGCCCCACATGAGTTTTCCTCCCCTCTCTCTTTCAGAAACTTGCTGATCTTTGAACACATCAAGCAGGACCCCACTTCAGTGCCTGTGCTCCTTCTGTTTCCCTCTACCTGGCAGGCCAGGTCTCCACTCGGTTCACTCCGTCTACCTCACATAGGCCATGGCAGATAGACTCAAAGGGGCTCCCAATGTCCCCCACCTCTCAGTATTTACCCATTTGTATAACCTCCACCCTTACATATGGGCAGGACCAGGAACTTGCTTCTATTCAATAGAATATAGTAAAGAGGACCCAGCACGGTGACTCATGCCTGTAATCCCAGCACTTTGGGAGGCTGAGGCAGGCAGATCACTTGAGACCAGCCTGGCCAGCATGGTGAACCCTGCCTCTACAAAAATACAAAAAAATTAGCCCAGTGTGGTGATGCGTGCCTGTTATCCCAGTTACTCAGGAGGCTGAGGCAGGAGAACCTCTTGAACCCGGGATGTGGAGGTTGCAGCGAGCCATGATTGCACCAGTGCACTCCAGCCTGGGTGGCACAGTGAGACTCCAACTCAAAAAAAAAAAAAAAAAAAGAGAAAAGAATACAATAAAGGGGACAGGAGGCCACTCTCATGCTCTCATGACTACATCATATAAGACTGTAATTAATGCCCATCTTGCTAGGAGACTCTCCTTGCTGACTTTAATGCAGCAAGCAGCCACACTGGGGTGGGCCATGTGGCCAGCAGCCACTGGCCAACAACCAACTAGGCAGTGAGGGCTGCTTCCATCTTACAGCCAGCAAGAAACTGAGGCCCTCAGTCTTACAGCCCACGAGGAACTGAATTCTGCCAACAACCCCATGAGTTTGGAAGTGGATCCTTCCCCAGTTGAGTTTTGAGTGAGACTGCGGCCCCAGCCAACACTTTGACTATAGGTTTCAGATGAGATTCTGAAGCAGAGGACACAGCCTAGGTTCTTGGCCCCCAGACACTGTAAGATAATAAATACATGCTGCTTTAAGTTTGTGGCCATTTGTTATGTGGTGTTGGTGCGTGGATCCCTGTTCAAATGTCACCTCCTTAGAGAAGCCTTTTGTGAGTTCCCTTTCTAAAACAGAATGTGTCTGACACAGAAAGATAAATACTGCATGATCTCACCTATATTTGGAATCTAAAAGAGTCAAAGCATAGAGACATAGACTAAAATATGGTTGCCAGGGGTTGGAGGAACAGGGAAATGAGATGTTGGTCAAAGGGTACAAAGTTTCGATTACACAAGACGGATGAATTCTGGAGATCTAATGTATGGCAAAATGACTACAGTTAATAAGAGTATATATTTGAAATTTGCTAAGAGGGTAGGTTTCACCACAAAAAAAAAAAAAGACAATTATGTGAGGCGATGAACGTGTCAAATAGCTTGACTATAAGGATCATTTTACACCATATATGTATATTACAGCATCAAGTTGCACCCCTTAAACATTACCCAATTATATTTGGGTATTGGTCAATCTATTTGTCAATTATGTCCAAATAAAATAGAATCTGTTCCACCATTAGCTTCTACAGTTACCCTGACGTCTTCTCCATATCCCTTACTGTGACCTGACTCATTATATATTTATTTACAAATATATAATCTTGAGAGCAAGGACCTAGTCTGTCTGGTCATCTCTGCATCTCCAGTGCCTCTCATGGAACTTGGCACATAGCAGACATTCAATAAATAAGGAATGACTGAACAATCAGCCATCTTTATATAGGCTTCACTATGGGCACTTGCCTTAGTTGTCCTCACCATGACCCAACAAACTGGTATTTTTATTCCCATTTTATGAATGTAAAAAGTGAGGCTCGATGGTAAAGAATGACACACCTAAGCTCATATAGCTGGTAAATGGCAGAACCAACAATTAAATCCAGGTAGCCTCACCCAAAGGTCCATGTTCTTAACTGCCATGCAGGCAACCTCAGATGGTCAGCAGCACCTTTGTTCCCATTTTCTTCCTTCTATGAAGGGGGTACTTTTATCCATCCTGGGTCAGTGGCAGGAGAGACTCTCCCCATCCCTTTCTCCCGGCCCTGCTGTCTGTGGACAGGAGCAGGTAAAGATCTTCAGAAGCCTTAAGCTTAGAAAAGATGAGGGAGCCCCCTCTGCAATCCCCTATGTAAACTGAAATTAAAACAATGCAAAACTGTAAAACACGAAATATGTGTGCATGCTGGTATTAAAGGAACTCTTTTCTAGATTTCCTGATACTGGTTGTTGAAATGCAACCGTTTTCATCCCTTTCATGACCTCACTTTCCTGGGGCTCTAAGCCCATCCTTAGCTGGCCTCCTGGAGGAGCTAGGTCTACATATGGAATTTTGAGTAAAGAAGGGAATGAGGGAAAGACAGAATATCCCCGGCAAAGAGAACAGCATGGATGTGCACAGGCCCTGGGGTAGAAATAATTATGGCAGAGACAAGGGACTGGAGGAAGAGTCTTAGACATCTGCAAAGTGTAGACACACTATAGGCTAGAAACTGCGCTTTTACTTAGCCGTTCCACCTAATCTTCACCAGACCCCCATAAGGTAACTACAACTATCAACACACTTCTACAGATAAGCAAACTAACACAGAGAAAGGCAACACGCCTTGCTCTTTTGGTCATCTTAGGCTACATTATGCAGCGCTAACAGATACCTTCAAAGGTCTCCGTGGCTTAGATAGCAACCATTCATTCCTCTGGAATGTGACAAACCCTTGTAACTCTGTTTCTGCTCTGCCCCCTCCTTCCTTCATTCCAGGATGAAGGTTAAAGAAGCAACCACCTTATGGAAATCTGATAGTCTTGAGGCCAAGGTGAAAAGGGAAGGTGAGGCACAACACTTGGGAAATAGTAAAAATTACCCATAGCATCACAAAAAGGGAAGGGAAAAGGTGACCACACAAGGGTTCTTACAGTGTCTGCCAAAAAGTGGCACATATACCATCTCCACTCACTTTCATCCCATTGGCTGAAAGTCACCTGGCCAACCTGAAACCAGTTGGGTAGGGATACGAAGTCTCCTGTACAGATGACCACATAGGGAAGGGTCCCCATAAGGTCATATATTTCAGAAATAGCCAGACAAGAATTCAAACCAAGGTGGATTTTTTTCCACACATACATACATCCCCTGCTCCATTCCATCCCCTGGGCTATGCACCTTAGAGAACTCTGTGTCCTCAATAACAGTAAAACTCTGTCCTTCCAAATCATGCCCTGGAAAGAGGAAGCTCCAGCAAAGGAGAGGCAGCTGGGCTAAAAAGATATGCTGCCTTCCCAAAATGCACCATGCCCTTGGGATCTTATGTATCCTTCAAAACGCAGCTCAAAAGGATGCTGCATTTCCAGGCTCCCCCAACTGAGCAGAAATCTCCCTCCCACACGCCCACCGATGAGCACTGTACGTTCCTCTCTCAAAGCTCCTGTTCCCCTCCACTGCACGATAATCGGTATACAGGTCTGTTTCTCTTATCAGACTGTGAATAACATGAGGACATAAGAATGGCATCTTGGCCAGGCGTGGTGGCTCACACCTGTAATCTCAGCACTTTGGGAGGCTGAGGTGAGCAAACTACCTGATGTCAGGAGTTCAAGACCAGCTGGCCAACATAATGAAACCTCATCTCTACTAAAAATATAAAAATTAGCCAGGTATGGTGGTGGGCACCAGTAATCCCAGCTACTCGGGAGGCTAAGGCAGGAGAATAGTTTGAACTCGGGAGGCAGAGATTGCAGTGAGCCGAGATCATGCCACTCCACTCCAGCCAGCCTGGGAAACAGAGGGAGAATCTGGAATCTGTCTCAAAAAAAGGAAAAAAGAAAAGAAAAGAATGGAATCTCATTCTGCTCTGAACACAGTGCCTAGATGAAGACACACAGTAAAAGTCTGATGAATGACTAGATTGGCCAGTGGATATATATGGGTGGATGGAGGTGGAGAGGGTGGAAAGTCAAGTTTTGGAATTGAATTAGATCCCAGCTTTGCCACTTGCTAGCTGTGTGACTCTGGTTTATTTACTTAACCTCTCTGAACCTTTACAAAATAAAAACATAAGTGTGTCTCTCACTGGATTGTTAGATTGTCAGGAAATAGAAGGGTGCATGGTATGATCTGACTTTAAAGAGACTTGAATTTGAATCTGAACTCTGACACTACAAGGTGTGTGACTCTAAGTTACTTGTGCAGCATATCATCTACTTACCCCTCCTGATCCACTCTCCATCCTCCTCCAACCTGCCCACTCCCTAAGAAGTTGGTCTCTATTGACTGCATAAATAGGCTGTGTCCCTTCCTCCAGCCTCTTGTTAAGATCGGCCAATGGAGAGCAACCACAGAAGATGAAAGGGAGGAAGGAAACTGAGGTCAATCTATTTATTCCTCTATCTCCCTCTTTGCCAAGTCACCAGGGACTAGCTGTGTCCTTCAACCAAAGGTCCCAGCTTCTACTAGGCAGCCCTCTCTTTCTGTGTCTCCCAGCTCCTCATCTGTTCAGAACCAGGGGTGGTAATCAAGTCCCACCATTGCTATCCCCAGGGAACTGCACTATTCCTGGTGGCTTCCCATATCCTGTCTTTGGAGGGCAGAAAACTCAACTGGTCACCAAGATTCTAGCTCCCTGGTGAACACACCCTGAACAGTCCCCTCCCCTTGAGTGTGGCCTGAACTTGCAAATATGATGGCATTTCATACTGTCTTAGGTTGACTTCAAGTTAATCAAAAGGAAGATTATCCTGGGTGGGCCTGGTCTAATCAGGTGACCCTGAGAAGTCAGAGAGATTTCAAGTGAGAGACAACCATTTGCTGGCCTTGAAGGAGCAGACATCCATGCTGTGATTTGCCTGTGGACTGAGGGTGGTCTCTAGGAGGTAAAAGCAATCCCTGGACAACAACCAGCAAGGAAACGGGGTCTTCAGTCCTGCAACCGCAAGAAACTGAGTTCTGCCAACAACCTGAGAGAGTTTGAAAGAGAACCTTGAGCCTCAGATGGCAGCCCACCCCCAGAAACACCTGGATTTCAATCTTGTGAGACTCTGAGCAGAAAACCACGCTGTGCCTGAACTACTGACCCACAGGACTATGACCTAATAGAAGGGTGTTGTTTAAAGCCACTAAGTTGGTGGTTATTTTTTTATGGAGCAAGAGAAAACGAATACACTGTCAGCACCTCTTTGAATGCTACCTTTATTAAACTCTTCTTGAACCAGACTGATTTCTGTCTGGTTCTATCTATTTGCTGATTTCTCTCTGTGCCATCTATTCGCTGCTGGGCTCTGATGGGTGCATCATTTAACCTCTGTGCACCTCGGTTTCCTCAGCTGTAATAGGAGATGATGGTAACAAAGCCATTGTGAGGATGCAATGACATGGTGCATTTAAAGTGCCTTGCACTTGCTAAGAGTCCCCCACGTGGAGAAAGAGAGGGATGGACTGAAGCAACTTACTCTGACCAGACCCTCTTTCCGCAATACCCAGAAGAATCCTCCGGGTCTTTTGGCCTTGTCATTGCGGCTGGAAAGTCGAAGCCCCGAATGTGGGTGGTCCCACCCCTTCCTAACTCCCAGATGCCCAGTGCCTTTGGGATGAATACACCACCCTTCATGCTCTAATTGTTTTGACTGAAGATTAGTGGGATCTTAGTGCTCCTGGGGTGTAAAGAGCCATTGTGAATGGTTATGCATGCTGAATTTAACCCAATTTCCAACACAAGGGCTCGTTCGTTCTGCGGAGAAGCCCATTTAAATGGCCTCAGCACTGCTCCCTTCAATCCCCTGGTGGCTGAAAGGAGGAGAAGCAGAGAAATAGGAAACTCCTCTTCTTAACCAAATGTCTCAGGAGGGCTTGTACCTGGGGACCAAGTTTGTTAAGAGGCAGATCTCAGAGCAGTGGAGAAACAGCTCAGAGGAGAAGCAGCTGGACTGCTGGCACTCAACATCCACAACTGTCAACCAAAGGTGGCTCTGCAGGTTTTCCTACTATGACCAGCTGTTTTAAATCTCTCTCCTACCCTGTTATCAATGTCCCTATTGGTGGGCAGAGGACCACGTCCCCTGTTCAAAGACGATTTTAAGAGACTCACTCATTTACTCAGACTCTATGTGGGGGATGTTGCAAATAACACAGATACTATTCCTGTCTTCAGGGAGAGAATAGCCCAATGCTATAAAATGGTAGGAAGGGCATGAAAAACATCACTAGATTCGTGATACTAGTGTATAATTATTAAGGGGAAAATTTGGTAAGCTCTCTGGGCAGTAGACCTTGTAAAAACAGGTATTATACCAAAAAAATAGAGAAAGAGGGACCTGTGTTTGTTTAACTTTGATAAACTGGTGCAATGAAATGTCACGGGTGTCTTTGTTGCAAGACCTTTTAGTGCCTTTAATGTGATAATATGCCTTGTGAATCTCTAATCCGGCTGGTTGTCAGGATTCTGTCTGAAGTTTCTCAAAACGACTAATATGCCACAGGAATGAGAATCCCCAGAAGTCAGGCTCAGGAAGCTGCAGTGTTAAAAGACCTCCCAGCCGGGCGCGGTGGCTCACGCCTGTAATCCCAGCACTTTGGGAGGCTGAGGCTGGCGGATCACGAGGTCAGGAGATTGAGACCATCCTGGCTAACACGGTGAAACCCCCTCCTCTACTAAAAATACAAAAAATTAGCCGAGCGCGGTGGCGGGCGCCTGTAGTCCCAGCTACTCTGGAGGCTGAGGCAGGAGAATGGTGTGAACCCAGGAGGCAGAGCTTGCAGTGAGCC
>NW_012101521.1:2203870-2221489 GCF_000951045.1 Mandrillus leucophaeus | reverse complement strand
GCTTACATCTGTAATCCCAGCACTATGAGAGGCTGAGGCAAGCGGATCACAAGATCAGGAGATCAAGACCATCCTGGATAACATGGTGAAACCCTGTGTCTATTAAAAATACAAAAAAAAATTAGCTGGGCGTGATGGTACACGCCTGAAATCCCAGCTACTTGGGAGAATCGCTGGAACCCAGGAGGCGGAGGTTGCAGCGCGCCAAGATAGCGCCACTGCACTCCAGCCTGGGCGACAGAGCGAGACTCTGTCAAAAAAAAAAAAAAAAAAAAAAAAAAAAAAAAAAAACCTCTCAGGCTGATTTTTGATGGCCAGCTAACTTGACCTAGAGATTAGAATTTGGGACTATAGGAATTTCCCAAGGTTTCCTGACTCCTGAATATATCTGTTGGTACCTGCTGAAACTCTTCAGCATGCATATAAATAATTATATTTATTTCCCTGTTGCAATCCACTCCTCACTGGAAAATCTGCTGGGGGAATCTCAGTTCAATCCAGATGTGTACATTAAGTGGAGCCTGGTGCCTCTTTCCTCACCATTAGCCCAGTGTGAGAAGACAAATATCCCTGAGCGCTTCAAAGCAGATCATGCACCTTGGTCCACTGGGATTTCTCCATTGCAGAGCCTCTGTTGGAAGACCTGGTTTTGCCCTGGGTTTTCCTAAGGATGGAATGGCTACAGAGAACCCACTAATGAGATGTCTCCAGAAGCTGGAGCTGGGGCTGTCTGGGTGGGTCCCGGGAGTCCTGAAGCAATCCAAAAGCAATGAGTGGGTTCTAGAAGGAGATGGTCTTTAAAGGTGGGGGAGACTTGGTCAAGACTCAGCTCTTGGTTCTGTCTGTTTTCTACAGGACTTCAAGAGGCTGACCACCAATCTGATGGTTGTCTTCTTCCCATGGTCCCCACTGGCTACCTCATTATCTTTCAACAGCCTCATGCTGATATCTATAGCAAAGCAGCACACCTCTTTTTAAGAGACAACATGGGGTGCTCAGCGATCACGGAATTTGCCAAAATAATTAAATACAATCCCCAATTCTTCTCTAGACAAGTTATCCAACCTATCTGAGCCTCGGTTTCCTCATCTGTAAACTAATAAAATAAAATCTACCTCCCAGCCTGGTAAACATTAAATACATGATATTGCAAAGCACCTAACACACAGTAGGCCTTCAATAAATGTGAGTTATTTTTTTTTCCTTGTTTCTTTCTTCCCCCAAAAGGTTTTGCATCTGAGAGTCAGCAGAAGGAGGATAGTTTTTCATTGGCCTGCAGTGTGACATTAGACATCTCTTGGGTTCTAAATTCATTGGTATGTTTTTGGTTTAAAGTAACAGACTCATTCAGATTAACCCAAGCATGGGAGGTGGGGGGAAGAAAAATTATTATAAAAATGCAGAGATAACTCAGAGAGTCAAGGAGCTAAAATGCAGTCAGGTTTCAGGAGGGACCTGGAAACAGGAACTGAGATGCACCAGGAAATCTAAGATGTACTTTCCCTGTCCCTCATCCTTTCTCCTCTCTCAGCACCACTTTCATTCATAACTAGTTCCCTGTTTACAGTACAAACAATGGCCATCAAGTCCCCTAAATACTCAAGCTGGCCAGTAGGATCCTTTCCCTTAAACCTAATTCCATATTCCTAAGGAAGATCTATATTGGCCCAACTTGGGTTGGGCCCTACTCCTAGTCCAATCAACAACATCTGGGGTAGAGCCCAGAGGCTTTCACTGGCTTGGCTTAAGATGGGCTCTACCCCTTGTCCAATCAACAGTGTCCACAGGTGGGGCCCTGAGGCTTTCATTGGCCCAGTTTGGGTTGGGCCCTTCTCCGAATCCAATCAACCACATCCAGAGGTGGAGCCATAAGGTTTTCATTGGTGTGGCTTAAGATTGGCTCTAGCCCTTGTCCAATCAACAGTGTCCACAAGTGGTGCCATGATGCTTTCATTGCCCCAGCTTGGGCTGGGCCTTACCCCGGTCCAATCAACAACATCCAAGAACGGAGCCGTTGGCTTGACTTAAGATGGGCTCTACTGCTAGTTTAATCAACCGCAGCCAGGAATGGGGCCATGTTACACAAATATGCTGGTTTCTACTGTAGCTATGTGGATGGAGAAAGTAAAGGACAGTCTTCAGAAACGGGGAGCTGGATGTGCCAAATAATAAGTGACTTGCTGAAAGCAATGAGAAATAATACCTGCCCTCAAGGAACTCGTAGTTCCAAGAGAGTTTCAGACTCAGAGACAGATAAACACCATTCCTACTCAGAAAAGGCCGTTACATGGGTATGACCCAGAGACATCCACATAACCAGGGTTTGATGGGAGAAGTTCGCAGAAGCTGCACCAACTGCCACCCCAAAGCCATCCTAGGACCTGATGAGCTAATTAATCACAATTATTATTGATGGCAGTGCCAATCCACCTGCTCGTGTCACAAGACATTAGTTATTGCCAGGAATGATGAATCCCAGGATGTAGAACATGCTAAAAATATTAATCTACCAGTGAAAATGATTTTAATTGGATTTCGCCCTTGGGGTCGTATCAGGGGCCCGCTTTCAATCAGACTTCTCCAGTCAGCAAAGCAGACCCCAGCCTTTCAAATTGAAACTGTGATTGGCTGGCAGAGGTTAATAGAAATGTTGGGAAATAAATAGGTTATTGATTGATCATAACAATCAGCTGGCTCCCAGCTTACCTCGCTGACCTCGCCCACCCAATTTTACGGCAAACTCGGTTAGCATCTAATTATAGATCACTTTTACAATACTGTGTATTAATGAGAAGATTATACAGTGGGGCATAGGGGAATTCTTACCGGAGAAGTTTCCTAGTGGCAGAAAAATGTGGTGAGACCTCATCTCCAACATGGGGACCATCAGCAAGTGTGGGGGATTCTAGAAGGAATAAAGTGATTTTCCCCACATCCCTGCCTAAAACCTCATTCATTCAAGCAACACACATTTATTGAGTGTAAGATTTGCACAGGGGACCATGGTATATGTTGCTGTATCCAATGCAATCCCTCTGCTTAGGAGCTCACGCTGGAATGCAGTGGTTCTGAAATATCTGTGAGTCCAAGAATCACTTGCCAGATGAAACACAGATTCAGCCAGACATCATGGTCATGCCTGTAATCCCAGCACTTTGTGAGGCCAAGGCAGGAGGATGGCTTGAGAACAGGAGTTTAAGACCAGCCTGGGCAACATAGCAAGATCCCATCTCTACAAAAAATAAAAATAGCCAGAAATGCTGGCCTGTGCTTATAGTACCTGCTATTCAGAGGCTGAGGCAGGAAGATCCCTTGTGCCCAGGAGTTCAAGGTTACAGTGAGCTATGATTGTGCCACTGCACTCCAGTCTGGATGACAGAGTGAGATCCTGTCTCAAAAACAAACAAACAAAGACACAGATTCCTGGACCCACACTGAGATTCTGATTCAGAGGAGTCTGTAGTTTTAACCTGTTCCACCTTGAAAACTGTGATGTGGTTGGAGGGGCCTCATTTCGAGACACATTGGCCTGATCGGGAAGAAAGATCCACACAAAGAAAATTACAAATCAGTGTCTTGGGTGTTTGGATTGAAGCTTATCCAGAGTCCAGCCAGACACAAGGAAAGTGAGGTCAGCTGAACCTGGAAGTCTTCATAAAGCAGGTGAGGTTCAAGCTGAGCAGGAATATCCAAGGTGAACTGGAAGAACAGTTTGCCCTCATAAAAGGATACTTCTAATGAGCACTAATGGTGTGCACAGCAGTGTTCTCTGCCCCACCAGGGAGAGAAGGGGTGCCTGTCTCTCTCTTTCAAGGTACTAGCAACCTGGCTGCTTTCTCAATTCCAAGTGGCACTTCACCATGCACAAACCCTTTACTGGTTATTTTTTTTTAAAGAGACAGGGTCTCACTCACTCACCCGGGTTGGAATCAGTAGCATGATCATAGCTCACTGCAGCCTCGAACTCCTGGGCTCAAGCGATCTTCCTGCCTCAGCCTCCTGAGTAGCTGGGACCACAGGTGTGCATCACTATGCCTAGCTAATTTTTTTATTTTGTAGAGACAGGGTCTCACTGTGTTGCCCAGGCCGGTCTTGAACTCCCGTCCTCAAGCGATCCTCCCACCTCAACCTCCCAAAGTGCTGAGATGACAGGTGAGAGCCATCATTTGTTGAACCAATATGGAGAGGTGGTGAAGGTGGCAGAGATGGGAAAACCGGGTAAAATGACTTGCCATAGGTCATTCAGCCCTGGTACATCTAGGGAAGAACACAAGTCCAATGTCAACACACTACGGTGTTGCTGCCACCTTATTTGTGGGGACAGCCCTTCTGAAAAGGATGGAGTTGTGGGGTAGCTAGGGCACAGTTAGGATTGGAGGGTCTGAACCAATGGTTCAATCCCAGTTTTTAACACAGTGCTGGGAAGGCCTCACTCAGGCAGTCAGGCTGGGCTTCTGAAAGACTTTCAGGATGCTGAAGTGAGTCTGTGAAGGTAGATCCTCACTTCAGAATTAAGGAAGGACTGCCTTTTAACGAATAACAGACAGAAGTGTCCGGAAGTCATGGGCACAGGGTAGCAGGGCCACAGTGGAGACAGAGGAGCCTCAGCCCCACACCACCTGTGTGGATGGTGTCTTTGATAAATGCAATTCTCACCTGGACTCCTCCACAGCCTCTGCCCCAGGCTCCCTGCTCCCCCGTCCCCCTCCAATCTATTCTGCACCCAGCAGCTGGAAGCCAGTGTTTACAGCATAAATCAGAGGTGTCACTCTGCAGTACAAAACCCTCCGATGGCTTCCAAATATGCTTAAAGTCAAAACAGATTCCTTATTGCGGCTCGGGATTATCCAACCCCGGCTTGCCCCTTCAACATTACATCCCACCAGCCTCTTGTGCTCTGGCCTCACCTCTGTCCCTTCAGCATGGCAAGCTCATCCCCACCTCAGTGCCTTTGCCCCTGCTGTTCCCCCTGCTGACACTTTCTCCTAATGTCACATGGCTGACTCCATCTTAACAGTTCAAATGCCACCTCCTCTGAGAGGCCCTCCTTGACCACCACCTGATCTTGCCCATCCTCCACTCCACCTGGGCCACCCTGTCCCACTGTCCCGCCGTACTTCTTTTCATAGCAATAAACAGTGGCAGAAAGGATTTAACGTTCTTGTTTCCATGTTGAATGTCTGTCTCCCCCACTGGACTGAGAATTCCATGAGAAGAGATATTTAGTTTCTTCTCACTATTCTAGGTGCCTAGCACAGTGCCTGGCACATGGACAGTGGCCTATGCATGTCTGATCTACTACTGAATCCAAATCTAAAGTCTAGATGGGGGAAAATAATTAACAAACAGGACCACTTGCCCAGAGACCAAAGCAGGGAGCAAACTCACTCAGGCTTAGTCAAGGAGGGTGTTATGCATAGACAGGATGTAGTGACCACAGGGTTCTTCTCCTGGCCTCATGTGGGGAAAACAGGGAACACTCCAGGGAAAGACAAATGAAGGGCTCAGAGACACAGCACTGGAGGTGGATGAAACTGAACCCCGATGATTTATCTTATTCTGTACATCATTCGTATATCAAGATTCCCGTTCTCCCTATGAAACTGCGAGGCTAGTGAGAAAGTTGCCACAGCTGTCCAGAACAGAAGGCTGGTGGTTTGGACTAGGGCAACGTCAGGGGGATAGAATAAAGTGAGAAGAGATATTTAGGGCCAGACGTGGTGGCTCACGCCCGTAATCTCAGCACTTTAGGAGGCTGAGGCAGGCAGATCACTTGAGGTCAGGAGTTCGAGACAAGCCCAGCCAACATGGTGAAACCCCGTCTCTACTAAAAACACAAAAATTAGCCAGGCTAATTTTTAGCCTGGCTAAAAATGGTGGTGGGAGGCAGGAGAATCGGTTGAACCTGGGGGGCGGAGATTGCAGTGAGCCAAGATGGCGCCACCGCACTCCAGCGGTGAGTGCCTGGGCGACAGAGTGAAACTCCCGTCTCAAAAGTAAAAAAAGAAAGAAAGAGAGAGAGATTTAGGAGGTAAGATGACAGGACTTGGACAATGACTGTGACACAGATTGAGGAAGGAAAGAAAGATGACGGTCAGGTTTCTTTTTCAAGCAACCAGAGAGAGTGGGGCTCTTTCCTGAGATGGAAAATGCTGGAAGGGACTAGGATTTGGGGAAAAAAGATCCTGAGTTCAGCTGAGACAGAAGCAAAGTTGTTTCTTCAAAGAAACTGTATCCTTGTTTATTGCTGCATAATGAACCTCTCCAAGACCTAGAGGCTTAAAACTGCCATCATTTTGCTCAGGAACCTGCAAATGGAGCATGGCTTGGTACGGACAGTTTGTCTCTGCTCCATGCAGTATCCAGTGCAGTGACTCAACTAGAGCTGGATGACCCACCTTCAAAATGATTCCCCCATAGGATTGCCAGGAGCTCAGCCAAGGCCATGGGTGAGAGTCTTGGTTCCTCTCCATGTGAGCCTCTTCAAGCTGGTTGGGTTTCCTCACACCATGGCGGATGGGTTCCAAGAGTGAGTACTCTCCTCCCTCATTTTATGAGCTAGCTTTGGAAGTCACTTAGTCACTTTGGAAGTCACTTAGCATCGCTTCCACCAAAGTCACAAACCCACCCAGATTCAAGGGGAGAACAGTCAAAGTCACATTATAAGAGGCGTGTGTGGGATGGGAGATATTGTTAGCCATTTTTGTAACAATAATAATTTCTGTTTATGGCACTGGGAACATGGGGATCCTTTCACCCTTGTGAAAGGGGTGATACAGAGGCTCAGACAACTGACGTGACTAGTCCAAGGTGACACAGTATGGGAGTCCAGACTTGACACTGGATCTGTACCACCTCCAGTTGGCTCAAACAAGAGCCAGCTTCATTTTTCTCTGTACTTCAGTGCCCGGCACAGGGTCTGGTCCTGGATCCAAGGGTACAGGTGCTGGGCGAGAGGCTGAAATCAAAGACCATGAGAGTCCACGGGGCCTCCATCACTCCAGCCTGAGAACCTGGGAACGCGTCAAGGCGGTTGAGGCCTGACCCCAGTGCCAGAAGGTGATGTCTGGTATGAGCTCCCAGGTGGCCTGGCGTCCCTGAGATGGCTGGGAAAATGCCCCCTCAGCCCTGTGCCTCCAAGACGTTCTCTTTCCTGGGGCCTGGGCTGGAGGCTCTGGCACATTCCTTACATTCCAGAGCTTTCCTCTGAGAGGAAGCCTCCTTCACTCAGGAGAGGCCTCTTGAGTAAAGATTAGGAAACCGCTAGTGTTTCAGGCAGAACAGCACCAGCTCCCCACAGGGGTCTCCGTCCCCCTGGCTACATGGCTCTGTCCCTGTTGTGGGTGCTTTGCAGGGGAGGATCTGTGTATAGGCCATGGGCCAGGCAAGAGATGACTGTAGGGACTGGGCCACTATGACTGTGGCTTCTTGGGTGCTCACCCCAGGCAGGCTCAGAGTATAAAGAGGCCAGAGCTGCTGGCCAGCTTGTTCCATGACTTGGTCCGGTTGCTCCCCCGTCTAACCCTCAGGCCACTCTGCCTTCCCCCGACCCTGTTGGTGGTCATACCCGCCCAAGGCCAAACCTTCAACACGTGAAATAGGAATTGAGAGCCCATTACATGTGGACACTTTGCATATGCTCTCTTGTCAAATCCTGGTAGCTTCATTGAAAGGGACATAGTTGGGCCACCCGTGGTGGCTCACACCTGTAATCCCAGCACTTTGGGAGGACGAGGTGGGGGGATCACCTGAGGTTGGGAGTTCAAGACCAGCCTGACCAACATGGAGAAACCCTATCTCTACTAAAAATACAAAATTAGCTGGGCATGGTGGCACATGCCTGTAATCCCAGCTACTCGGGAAGCTGAGGCAGGAGAATCGCTTGAAACCAGGAGACGGAGGTTGTGGTAAGCCAAGATCATGCCATTGCACCCCAGCCTGGACAAGAGAGTGAAACTCCAGCTCAAAAAAGAAAAAAAGAAAAAGAAGGGGACACAGTTATTCCCATTTTACAGATGGAGAAACTGAGGCTCAAACAGGGGAAGTCATCAGCCCTAAGTCACATAACCAGTGAGGAGTGGATCTGGCTACTCTCTAATTTGCCTGGACACCACCCACTAGAAAAGCCCAACTGGCTCTTGTTTCATTCATTCAATAAAATGTTGTAGACTCCCGACTTTGTGCCAAGTGCAGTACTGGGTACCCAGGGTACAGCTGTGAAGCAGGCAGGCATCGCCCCTGCCCTTGTGGTGCTCACAGTCAGGGGAGCAATAAATGAGCAAATAAATACGAAATCACAAACTGTGCTCCGATCCCCGAGGGCAATGAACACCCTGTAGGGAGAAGGAGTGACAGGAGAGAGAAACCAGCACACAAAGAGAGTAACTGGGTTTGATCCGACAAGATGGAGTCAGCACTTTGGGGTGATGCAGCCCCATGGGTGTGGGGACCACCTCGAATCCAGGTTTGTCCATCCTCCAACAGTGTGTCTTTGGGTGAGTTTCTTCACCCCTCTTAGCTTCAGTGTCTCCTCCTATGAAGCGAGGGTGGTAATGAAACTCGCAAACTATTTCTGAGCACTTCAAGCATCAATGTGTCCAAACCATTCAGCACAGAGCCTGCATGAAGCAAGCACGCAGAAAACAGTACCAGCCACATTAAGTCAATCCCGGTGAATGAAGGTGTGTTTGGAGGTGGAGAGAGAAGGAACGGTTTTGCCTGCAGGAAGAGCTCACAGCACCAGCGAGTTCTTGGAATACTCTAGGCCTCAGGGGGAGATGGCTGAGGGATCCTGCATTGCTGAAAATGCCAGTGTTATCAAAATAGTGACCCTTGCCGAGAGTGGCAGGGTGGAATGGAAGCCAAAGTCGTAATTTGCCCATTTTGTGGAGGAGTAAGCTGAGGCTTAGAGAGGGGAAGTCACTTGGTTTGGCCTCTGTTAAGAAAATGAGCCCTCGGTCGGGCATGGTGGCTCACTCCCAGCACTTTGGGAGGCCTAGGTGGGTGGATCACAAGGTCAGGAGTTCAAGACCATCCTGACCAAGATGGTGAAACCCTGTCTCTACTAAAAATATATAGCCAGGTGCGGTGGCAGGTGCCTGTAACCCCTGCTACTCAGGAGGCTGAGGCAAGAGAATCGCTTGAACCCAGGAGGCAGAAGCTGCAGTAAGCCAAGATCGCGCCACTGCACTCTAGCCTGGCGACAGAGTGAGACTCCGAGAAAAAAAAAAAAAAAGGAAAGAAAAGAAAAGCAGGAAAGGAGGAGGGAGGGAGGGAAAGAAAAGAAGAAAAGGAGCCCTCGGCAAAAATGAAGGGTGCTTTTCCAGAGTTTCTGTCCTCAGCTGCATTTTCTCCAGTCCCTATCCTTGTCCCACCCATGCCAAGTCCTACTCAATGCCCTAAAACTCTGTGATTTCCAGAGTATCCCGTAGAGCATCCAGCCCCAAATGCCCTGAGAGGAACTGAGTTTCGAAGAAGCAGCAGCGGGGGTTTGGTGCAACACCGCCATCTCCTGGTCACTCTTATGAACTACAGCTTGGGCCACGGAGCACCTACAAAGCCGACTGGACTCCCTTCCTGGAGCTACACGACATTGATATGCAACAGACTGAATGCAGAAGCAGATATCAGAATGCAACACAATCTGTCTTCTATTAAGCCAGACATTAAAGAGATTTACCCAAAGAAAGTAAAATAATGCTGTCTTCTCACTAAATTTATTTTGTTTTGGAAAATACGGTTATTCGTAATAAAGCATGTGTTATTTTTGTTAATATGCAATGGGTTTATTATTGTTATTGTGATTTTTCCATGAATTAATAAACAAGTCTTTTTAAAACGTCTCTGTTTTAATTTACAACATGGCAGAGTCTCCCTACAATAGTTTCCTTCTCCTGTTCCTGTCCCCGATCCAAATCTAGTTTTCACTCACTGCCTCTCCTGGGCTGTGCACTCTGCAGGGGTGATGCCTGTCTGCTGTGCCCTGGGCACCCAGCATTGTATTTGGCACACAGTAGGACTCAACAACATTTTGAGGCCGGGCGCGGTGGCTCACGCCTGTAATCCCAGCACTTTGGGAGGCCGAGGCGGGCGGATCACGAGGTCAGGAGATCGAGACCATCCTGGCTAACACGGTGAAACCCCGTCTCTACTAAAAAATACAAAAAATTAGCCAGTAGTGGTGGCGGGCGCCTGTAGTCCCAGCTACTCAGGAGCCTGAGGCAGGAGAATGGCGTGAACCCGGGAGGCGGAGCTTGCAGTGAGCTGAGATGGCGCCACTGCACTCCAGCCTGGGCGACAGAGTCAGACTCCATCTCAAAAAAACAAACAAACAAACAATTTGCTGAATGAATGAAACAAGGGCCAGTTGAGGCTTGCGAGTGGTCTGTATCCACAATGCCTTTTTAAAAAACACCTGCAACTGGCCCTGGCTGCCCAGAACACTTCTCTGAGAAAAAGACTGAAAATGCACCCAAGTTCCCAAAGATAGGTAGGCGATCAGCTAGCACTGTGTCATATGGCAAGAATGTAAAGGAGCCTGAAGTCAAAATGTCGAGAACTGCAGTGATACAGTGCTGTGGACAGGGTGGTCAGGGGAGGCCTCTATGCACAAATGATGTTCAGCTGAGAGCCACCAAAAAGTCCGCCATGTGAAAAGCAGAGGGACATACATTCCAGGTGACGGGAACAGCCAGTGCAAAGGTAGGTACCCAGGAGAGAACAAATAGGTGCAACGGTAAGAGAAAGGCCAGCAATCAGGCATCCCAGAGGCTAGGGCAGTGCCCACTGTACAAGAAGGACTCAGTAAACAGCTGCTGGGTGAACAGAGGGAGGGAGAGGAGGAAGAGAAAGGAGGACTGGGAGGAAGCTCTCTTCTTGTTAGGGGTCTTGTAGTCTTTTGAGGGCAGGGGGGCTCACAAGTTCTGCCAACCATGGGAGATTCCCAACGCTTCTTACCATGCCTTGAATACTGCTGCACAGACCAGCCTCCACTTCTTAGCTCAGTCTGTAACCTCCTCTGGAGTGTCCACCCTGCCCCGCCCCAATATCCTATCAATATCCTCATCTCCTACCGAACCAGTCCAGTGAACCTTGGAGGAGCCACTCCAAAATGCCCTGCACCACCATCGCTATTTTCTCCTAATTGATTGACTATTCCCTATCCTTCAAGGCTCTCCTCAAGTTTCGATTCTTCCAGAAAGCCATCCCTTACTGCCCCCACCCTCACCTCACCTCCCCCTGACCTCCTTTCCAACAGTGCACCTCTGGCCCCCAATGCCATCATCTGGTGATAACACAGAATGAGGTTTCAGGGAACACTTGCAGGGCATCAAGCCCTGTCTCAGCTCTGCAAGAACCCTTGGGAACCTTCACAATGGCCCTATGAGGTGGGAGTGGTCTCCCCATTCTACAGAGCAGATGGAGGCTCAGGGGAGGAGAATCATCCCCAAGATCTCACAACAGGTGTGTGGCAAAGCTGGGATCCAAACCGATGTTTATCAGTAGTCTCAATCCTAAGACTGACTCCAAAGTTCTTTTAAAACCTGGCTGCCCAGAACACTATTCTGAGAAAGAGCCTGAAAATGCACCCAAGTTCCCAAAGAGAGATAGGCAATCAACTTGCAATGTCTGTCAAGGATACTGAAGGGAAGAGCAGCAATGTGTGTGGCTTATATTTGCCAGTCCTTCTTGACCACACACTAAACTCTATCTTTTTCTCTGTCACCAAGGAACTCTTTGCCTCCCCAGTGAAATATAAGATCCCTAGCAATGAAAACCTGGATTTCTCAGAGCACTGCCCTAGGCACAAAGAAGGGTTATTTTTTAAAAATGCCACCAGGCATGGTGGTGCAAGCCTGCAGTCCCAGCTACTCAAGAGGCTGAAGCAAGAAGATTGCTTGAGACCAGGAGATCAAAGCCAGCCTGGGCAACATAATAAGATCTCATCTCTAAACAAAAGAAAAGAAAAATAAGTACCAATGGTGATAACGGTTGCACAACAATGTGAATGTACTTAATACCACTAAGATGTTCACTTAAAAATTATTATGGTGGTTAAGTTTTATGTTGTGATTATTTCACCAAAATTAAAAAATAAAATACCCCATTATATTGACTTCCAGGGTCACTCTTGAGGAAAGGCTGACTCCCTGAGAGAGCCCACCCCTGCTCCTTGAAAACACGACTGACTGCCCCTCTCCCCTAAACAGCACGTCCCTTCTGCTTCATACGCTACAGTCATGTTTCCAGTGTGAATTGAGTTTTAATAACAAAATGGTATTTTATGGTATTTTACACAGAAGCAGCCACATTCATGGGTGAAAACAAAAATCCAGGTGACACTCCTTTGCTGAATCCAAGTAAAAATCTGATTTTTAATCTACAGAGAAACTTCTGCCCTCACATTCAGCATCCCCTGGAAGTAATGACATGGAAAACAAACATCTTTTCTGGTCTGTTAAAGTAAAACAATGGGTCCCTGGATAGACTCTCAAGAGAGCCTTTGTTGGGATGGAAGCAGTCCCCCACCCTGAGAGCATCCCCCAGCTCAATATGTCACCATGTACGCCAGCATAGCCCTCACATTGGGTCCACAGCACAACCTATTAAGAAAGGATTACGACATCTGTTCAGATTTGGAGGCCAATTCCTCAGCTCTAAGATCCTGCTCATAGCAAGCCTGATGTTCAGTAGACTCAAGAGCAGACTGAATGAGGGAGGGGTTGAAGAGAATGTGCCTGCTTGGGCTCAGCCTCCTCTAATATTGTCAAGATGCACACACACATGCACGCACGCGCACACACCCTCCTTGAATCTCACAACCATCGCCAATCTCTACGTTGGCCTAGTCCCAATCTTTCTGCCTCTGGGAACAAAAGGTTCATTACCCACCAAAGCATATTTTTCCCTCTCTGGGACCAGGATCAGCCTCTTGCAAGCTTACTCCACACTTGTATCTCCCCCCTTGCAGTCATGCATGACAAATGGGCTCCCTCCCCAGCGGAATTCTCTTGTGGACTTGCAGCCTATGACTGTGTTTCCCCTGGTCTTTTCTCCAGGGGCTTCCCACCACCATGGGATGACATGTTTTCAAGATTGCTCCCCTTCCGAGCCTTTACTGTCGCCTTGGTCCCCTTTACTTTCCAGTCAGTGCAGAGCTACCTCCAACGGGGTAGGCATGTACAGATTCTGTTCATCAAAAGGTGGACCAAAGGGTCTTCCTAGTTTCAGAAAGTCCTGCTCAGTTGTGGCCAGTTCTGCTAAAATGTGGCCAGACCCCATTGCAAACTCTTCTGAGTTCCACCTGGGCTGGAAAAGCCAAATGGCCAGCCTAAAACTCAAATCCACTATCTCCCTTTCTCAGATCATATCCATGGCTCCCCAAGGCCTAAGGTTAAAATCTAAACTCCTTGGCAACCAGACCCGGAACCATGCACATTTCCCCTATCTCCTGCTACATTCCACATGAACCTTCCAGAACCTCTTTGTATCCTCTCTGATCCCCAGAAACTGGTGTCCACCACTCTCACTGCCTGGAACTCAACCCCACCCACACTCTACCCAGCCAGAGCTCAGCTTAGAGGCCTCTCCAGAAAGCCACCCCAGGGTGGATTAGGTGTCTCTCTGTCCCCATTCCACCCCCCTGTACGCACCCAACACACTAGAATTAAAGCTCCTAAAGACCAAATGGTGTTTAACTACCACTACATCCCCAATGCCTGGCACATGACTGGCACAGAGTAGGTGCACATCAATGTTGTCTGTCTCCTGCGTGTTCCCAAGTCCCCTGACCCATCATAACACCATCTCACTGAATCACTATCTACTTCACCAACTCTCCCACTAGGATCTAAAAGCACAATGATGAAAAAGCCCAGGTGCAGGTCCCAGCGCCCAGAGCAGTGCCTGACACATAGTAGGTCCTTAGCAGCATCAAATCTTTGCAGTTAAACAAAGAGGAGTTTCAGGAATAGGAGGTGTTTCTGAGCTTCCTGCTTTGAGTGAAATGGGGTAAGGCAGCCACTAGAGGGTGGCAGGCAGGCACTTCCTGGGTGTAGACTCTACCCCATCCAAGGTCCCTGCCAGCAGCCAAGGCATCTTCTCAGAGCTCTTCCTAAGACATCTTTTCTCTCTTGTGCCCTCTGCAGCTCAAGCCTCTGGATCATCCTTCAGCCCTTACTGCCAACTACAATCGGTAAGCTCTGAGTCCACAGTTACTAGAGAAAAGGGCCCTCAGCACGGGACTAGGATTCAATGACCCAAGCAACCTGCCTGTAAGGCCTCCAAGCCAGCCTTTGACCTATCCCTAAATTGATCCAATCCTCCAGGCCCTGCCTTGAGCTGTCTTCTCCCACAGACTCTGACTTCCAGACTGAGCCAGCAAAACCTTGACCTAGTGCCACCTCTTACCTGCACCTGGAATCCCTGGCTTATGCTCCCTGCCCTTCTACTCCCAAAGGACGTTCCCTCAGTCTAAAGAGATCAAAAGTCCCTTCCAGAAAAACTCCCGTTTCCTCGGTGCAGCTAAATTGCACAGAAGAGTTTATGCTAAAAGAGCTAAAAGTTAGAAGAGGAAGCTCAGACAGTTTATACTACTAACATGTAAACGACTGATGGAATTATAACCCTTCTGAATACTCTGATCTAACGCTTTATGTCCTAGAGTTTCCAAAACACAACGTCCCCAAACGAAGACTCTAGGCCCTGGCCTGGGGACGGGAGACTCTATACAAAATGGCATGTGCTTTGTAGACACCAGACAGGTATTTTAAGGTTTATAAGAGCTGCATCTACTTGTGCAAACTATTGGAGCTATAAGGCTATATTGTTTAAAGAACTGAAACCAAATGCAGATCACGAGGAGTAAAGACACGTCCAATGGCCAAAACCTTGCAAGACTGGCTATACTTCTGACTCCAACTTGGTGGGTACCATTTGCTCCATCAGGCCTGGTCCACACTTGAGCCCTGGCACCTCCCTTAGAAAACTACCATCTTTACCGACTTCTGATTGCTCCGACTCAGAGCAGCCACCACGTTTAAAATTATCTACACTTTTCCCTGTGCTAGTCAAGTTCAAACCGGTGTTAGCCCCTTTCCAGCCATGCCGACATCCAAGCTGTTAATTAACAGTAACAAGGAATGTTAGACCTGTTGTTAGTCAGAAAGAAATCCACAAGCCATTAGTTTCTGCTGAAAGGAACAGACCAGGAAGGCAGGAGTTAGTAAAGGTGAAGGAAAGGTTAATTAAGAGCCGGTCAGGGCCAGGCCAGGAGCCTGGAGCCCTCAGACACACCAGGTTGGTTGTTAGTGGTCAGCCCCTGGGGCAGTCAGGGTGAGGCAGGGATTAGCTGGGTGACAGCAAGAGTTAGTGCAAGGGAGCCAGAGATTAACCCAAAGAAACCAAGGTGCCTACTGGAGGTGAGGCATGAAATCACCCCCAGGTGTGGCCCTGGCTTAGCGGCTGGCGGGCTCTGGGGGAGGCTGGCTGAGGCAGGGACGTGGGTGGGAACAGAAAGCCAGGGATGCATTCCTGGCAGGCCTGAGCAGCTGCGGGAACCCTGTGAGCCCCAGAAGTTCATTTCTTGCTCCCCACTTCTCTCTCCTGCAAACTCCGAGCCCGGGGTAAAGTTGCTTCCCCTTCCCAACCCTCCTTTTCAACAGGACAACTAACGCCCTCTACCTTCCGTGCGTGGAATGGATCTTTCCCAATGACTTCCGGTCACGGCCCCACGTCTACTTCCGGTGGGGGAAACCCGCCTCTCTCAGCTCCAGAGATGGAAGAGGCCTCTCTAGCTGACTTCCTGTGTGGTAAAGAGCCCTCTCACTGACTTCCGGTGTCAGAAATGTCCCTCTTCTCGGCTTTCAAACATGGGAAATGTTCCTCTGACCTACTTCCTGTGTACTAAATACTCCACTCAGTGGTTTCTAGCGTGGGGAAGACCCGCTTCATTGACTTCAGGTGTAAGAAAGGCTCCGCTTTCTGAATTCCGGTGTGGGACACGCCCCTCTGCTAATTTCCGGTGACGGGCACGCCCCCTCCTGCCTTCCTCGTGGGACACGCCCCCCTCTTCCTGTGCAGGACAGCTTCTATCCTTGTCACTTAACAATGGAGAAGATTCTTCCCGAGCTTCCTTCCAGAGAAGGACACAAAAGCTCAAAGCTCCACAGTCTAGTGTCTAGACCCACAGGCCTCCACACTCACGTCCCAGAGGTTTCCCTGGTCCCACCTACTCCCAGTGGCAACCAGACTTCTGCACAGAGGAGAGATGTCATACTCAGAGTGCAGCCTCCCCCATCCACAGGACCACCTCCTCCTCCTCTGAGTCTTGTTAATAGGGCCATCCCCTGCCTTAGACCTGGCCCAGTGGACTCTGATCTTACAAACAGCCAATATGGGGCAGCAAAGTGGGACATCTGTATACAGGGCCAGTAGTCCCAAGTCATCTGCTTGCCAAAAGGAGGGGGACCAGCCCCCGGGGGGAGCCCAGAGCTCGGCAGGGCTGGGGTTAGTAAGAAGAGAAAACAGGGTTAGTAGGGGCTGGGTTAGTAAGTCAGAGCACAGCACCAGCGGACAGGGCACCTCAGCAGACACACACAGGAGTCGCTAGGAGAAAAGGAAGAACGCACGCAGGTCCGTTAGTTTGTTAAGGGATGATCGGGGTGCAGTTGAGGTACCCCGGGGTTAGACGGGTTAGTAATCGAACAAAAGAGTTGCCTACAGAAAAGAAAGCTGAGACGGAGGAAGAATGTGGGGAAGTGACAGTCAGGGATTCAAAGCAAGTGTCTTGCCCCAGGCAGAAGGATCTGTGTGCAGAACACCCAGAGAGGCCAGGGCCTAGGCAGTAGACGTGTTCAACCAGGTTTGGGGGGCCTTCCTCCACCCTCATACATTTTTTTAAAAAAGTATCTGCCATGTGCCAAGATCCTTATATTCACGGGAATCCTCACTGCAACCTGTGAGGTATCAGAACTCACATTCTACCACTGAGGAAACTGAGGTTGAGAGAAGTGAGGTGACTTACTCAAAGTCACCCAACAGGAAGTGGCAGAGTTGGTGAGTCTTATTTGCATTCCCTGTCCTGGAACGTGGGTCTGCACAAAGATCCCAGCCCACAGGCAGAGCCTTCTGGAGCCTTGGCTGCCCCCATATCCCAGCCCCTTGAAAGGCCCATGAGCTGCATGGTTAGTAGGATCTGGCTGCGGGGGGGTGGTTAGTAGGGCATGCTCGGGCCTGGTTAGTGGGTTAGTTGGTTGGCAGAAGGCCAGGCACCTCGCCACACGCCACAGCGTCCCAGCTGAGCCCTGGGTTAGTAGGTTAATCACACCATGCAACATTGCCCCGGCCCCTCCAGCTGCAGCTCCAGAGGCCTCCCGCCCCCACCAGCCAGGGAGTGGGGCCTGACCAGGGCAGGGGGTCTACCTCTAAGCCCCTCAGCCCCATCAAAATCAACCCTAACCACATGGACCCTGCTCAAAAGCATGTCGCTTCCCTATTTATTGGCTGTGGGTCTCAGAGCACCCCCTGCAAATATTTCAGCTCCCTTGAAAATGGACCCGACTTGTCCTGGCTAGAAACCCCCTGCCTAGTTCTGGTCAGCCCCTCCCCAGAGGGCTGGAT
>NW_012101521.1:2196735-2202640 GCF_000951045.1 Mandrillus leucophaeus | reverse complement strand
CCCACACTGAGCCCAGCCAGTTCCATATGTCCTCCGAAGCGCTCCGAGCCACCCCAGCATGGTACCTGCCACTCTCAGTGTCTGCTTCCCATACCTCTGTTCCTCTTCCCCGTCCCTGGGGTGAGGGGCGGGAATTCTGAAGGGGAGATGGCTCTGACTTTCCATGTTTGCGGTGACCGCCCTGCTAAGGACTGAACGGAGTCCCCTCCCCCAAATGCATATGTTGAAGCATTAGCCTACAATGTGACTGTTTTTGGAGATGGGACTTTTAAGGGGTTAAGGTTAAATGAGTCCCTAGGGTTGAGCTCTAATTTGATGGTATTAATGTCTTTATAAGAAGAGGAGGAGACACTGGAGCTTGCTCGTGCTCTCTGTCCCTCTCCACAGAGAAAAGGCCATGTGAGGACATAGCAAGAAGGTGCCACCTGCAAGCCAAGGAGAGAGACCTCACCAGAAACCAACTCTAACACCTTGATATGGACTTTCCAGCCTCCAGAACTGGGAGAAAAATTCCTGATGTTTAAGCCATCCAGTCTGTGGCAGCCCAAGCCGATGAATAGTACACACCACTCCCCTTTCTGGGAAAAAGGACATCTGGCTTTTAAACTTGCCTAAGGGAGGCCACAAGCTGCTCTCTTGCAGACACTGGGACTGTCCCCTATGGAGGCAGCTGGAATTGTGGACTGTGGGGCCTGTCCTGCCACCTTCTGCTCCCCAAGAACACAATCCAGGAGCAGTGCAGCTGGAAGCAGGGATCTGATTGGAGGAGAGTG
Source organism: Mandrillus leucophaeus (assembly GCF_000951045.1). Lineage (NCBI taxonomy): Eukaryota > Metazoa > Chordata > Mammalia > Primates > Cercopithecidae > Mandrillus > Mandrillus leucophaeus. The sequence goes on along the minus strand of NW_012101521.1, from coordinate 2,201,867 downwards.
TCCTGAGATTGGGCTAAGGTGACCCCTCAATCCTTTGGGTAAGATTGGTTCCCTTTGGATGGCAGGAAAAAAACCCAGGGCCGCCTGTCTCTTTCTAGTGAATTTCCCTGGCCTAGATCTTATCTCTTAAAGACCTTCTCTTTTCAGAACGGTGCACACTCAGTCCCTCTAGCTGCCCCTCCCAGAGTTCAACAGCACAGGGGGAAGGCTCCAGCTCCTCCCAGATCCTGACTGTCTCCTCTTTGTAACCATCAGGGAGAGGAAAAGCATGGAAAAGCCCCACCAAGGAAGCCCCACAAAATGACAAATACGCACAGAGCAAACGGAGACAAAGGACTCCAGCCAGCGGCACCCAAAGAACTGTGTCTGCCCTCTCCCTGACAGCCCCTCCCTGACTTCCATCATGTTCCTGTCGCCATCCTGTAGGGTCCTTTGAGACCCAGCCTTGGGGAGAGTGTGGTCAGTGGGGCCTTGGCCCAGGCCAGGCTCTGTCTGGTCACCGGCAGAAACACAAGGAGGAATCAAGTTCGCGTGGGGTCAGGAAAGGGCCCCCAGACCCAGACAATAGGGCCCAGCAGGCAGGGCCCGAGCAGGTGAGGAGGGAGTAGTGGGCTGCCAGGCCTCCCTCATAGCCCTGGAGTCATCCTCCAGAGCCAGACCCAGTCGTCCACTGAGCATCAGCCAGGAAGCGCTCCTATCCATGGGAGGCCCCACCCCAACAGGTGAGGAGGATGAGATCTTCAGGGAGTCACCCAGGGGGCTAGAAAACCACCAGAGTCTGCCCGCTAAGTTACTGTGGCCAGAGTCCAAGGTCACCCGAGGTCCAAAGAGAAGGCCAGGCCAGGAGTCCTGGAGATGCGGCCCAGATGGAGCCACCTGGGGGGAAACACAGCGAGTGAGGATGAAGCCACAGCCTCCACCCCCAACTTCCCACATCCCCCCCAGCCTGATTCTGCATCTCAGGGGACGCATGTTCAGAGATCCCCCCAGTCTCTCTCTCATGCCCCCAGCACACACACAGGGTGGAAGTGAGGACTCTGGACATGAAAAATTTTCAGAAGAAACTTAGGCCAGGCACGGTGACTCCCACCGTGACTCCCAGCACTTTGGGAGGCTGAGGAAGGAGGATCACTTGAGCCCGGGAGTTTGAGACCAGCCTGGGCAACATAATGAGACTCTGTCTCTACAAAAAATAAGCCAGGCACGGAGGCCGGGCGCGGTGGCTCAAGCCTGTAATCCCAGCACTTTGGGAGGCCGAGACGGGCGGATCACGAGGTCAGGAGATCAAGACCATCCTGGCTAACACGGTGAAACCCCGTCTCTACTAAAAAATACAAAAAAAAATCTAGCCGGGCGAGGTGGCGGGCGCCTGTAGTCCCAGCTACTCGGGAGGCTGAGGCAGGAGAATGGCGTAAACCTGGGAGGCAGAGCTTGCAGTGAGCTGAGATCCGGCCACTGCACTCCAGCCTGGGCGACAGAGCGAGACTCCGCCTCAAAAAAAAAAAAAAAAAAAAAAATAAGCCAGGCACGGTAGTGTGAACTTGTAGTCCCAGCTACCCAGGAGGCTGAGGTGGGAGGATGTATTGAGCCCCGGAGGTCAAGGCTGCAGTGAGCCATGATCATAACACTGTACTCTAGCCTGGGCAACAGAGTGAGACCCTGTCTCTGAGAAAAAGGAAAAAAAAATGTTGTCTAAAAAGAGGAAGCAATGAAAGCGGAGAATACCCCACCAGGCAGGGTTAGCTCAGGGGACCAGAGGAAAAGCAGTAAAGGGAGCCCATAGCAAGCTCCAGGAGCCTCATGGGCAGAGACAGGGCAAGGATTTGAGTGGGTGGGAAGGACCTTCAGAGGCCTTTGATGGCTTCAGTTCATTTTACAACATTCCCACTGGGAGGATCTCTGCACACCACCACCCCCAACACACATGCACACACACATGCACACACGCATACACACATGCACGCACACACACACTGCTCCCAGGATGAGGAGCTCACCCCCTCGCCGAGACTGTAATAAAGCGTGTTCTGACATGAAGATCCGAGCAGATGGGATCATGTCTCTGGGTTCACCTCTGCATCCCCAGCATCTGGCTCGGAGAAGTTGCTTGGTCCATTCCGGTGCTGAATGAATGAACATGCTAAATTCTCTGCTCAAGCTCACCCACAGTGGTCTTGATTCCATCCCACCCACCCCCACCAGGACCACACAGAGCAAGCCTTCCAGCCACCTGCTTCCCTGGCCATCTTCTCAGGAGCAGGAATGTTCTGGGCCTGAGGAGGGGGCACAGGTAGGAGGAAAACCTACCCCCATGAAACCAAGCTCTATGTGACCTCCCTCCCTCCCTCCCTCCCTCCCCACATCTCTCTCAGGTTTACCTGGCAGCATCCAGCAGACACACAGGCAGTCCAGGCTCCCAGCTCCTTCCTTCCCCACACAGACCCCATAGGCCCATCCTGGAAGACAAAAGAGCCAACCACACCGCAGGAGAAAACCGCACCCAGGCCCCCTCCCCAGGCCCAGGCCTTGCCAAAACTCCCTGCCGAAGAAAGAAGGACCAGGAGCCAGTGAGGCTGGATCCAGGCACCCCACCCTCCACCTCCCTTTATTCCACCCCAGAACATCCTTAAAAGGTGAGGGGAGAGGGGTTCCCGGGTTCCCTTCACTCACTCCCTGTTTCCCGACAACAGCAGAATGCGACCCGGGAGAAAGTAGGACAAACTCAGCAGCTTGGTGACAGCTGAATTGCAGCTGAACGGAGAGTCAGGAATCCAGAATTCTGATCCCAGCTCTGCTCCTGCCACACTGGGTGGCCCTGGGACTCTTCCTGCCTTGACATTCACTCAAGGTGCACAATAATCACCCATTGTTTGAAGCAATGGATGGGGAAATGGAAGGGACCCTGCTGCCCAGCAGTAATTTTTCCGCTCCCCCTCCTTCTCTCCTGCCCTTTCCTGATGCTCCATGCACCAGAGGAAATTCGGGGAGCCAGAGGCTGGAGTAGGACTCTTTTAAGACCACCCTGTGTCACCAGTCTGGAGAAGACCAGAGAATGACCACTAATCCTGACCTAGGACCATCTGCCAGGTTTTGCCTTTGGTGACAACTACGCTGTCTTCATCAACTGACAGACCTGAATCAGGGTTGTCAGGGAGCCATCTCAGCATATCTTCAAAGCTTTCTGTCAGCACCTGGGAGTGGGGGCATGAGTTCAGAACTGGAGGTGAACTCAGACACTTGCACTGAGAAAAATGCATCTAAAGTCACACTGCTAACTCTTCACTTAACTGCAAGGCCAAGGAGCTCCAGCCAAGGTTTATAAATATGATCACAAAACACCAAAATTGAAAAGGGCCAGTTCACATTACCAGGGAGTCCCCAGCTTCCTCCTAATAGCAGTTCTACAAGTACACAAGGTGAAGTTATTTAACTCAGCCTTCAAAAGTTCCAGACGGTGACGTTTATAAAATACTAGCCCTAATGCCGAATGTGGAGTGTGAAAATCACCCTTTCTGGGACCCCACAAAATGGGGACAAGCTCTTTCTTTCTTCCATAGACGCAGAAAAGAGAATGAGCTACATCACCCATTTCCCCTCCCACTTTGGGATTCTAGGATACTACACTTCCCTGCACAGACCAGAAGAGGGCAGGCTGGTAGGCTATGGCCTGGTAAGTTTAAATACTTATCTGCAAGGATGCTTCTCAGTGTGGTTGTGAACGTCCTGAAGAACCGGGAAATTCCCTTCTGTCTCCTCTGTCCCAGGAACTTGCTGCTCTCTGTAAATAGACTCTGGGCTGCTCAAGCCTGGCTTGATCCACAGTGACCCTTTCCCCTGGCTCTGTGGATCTAGAGTCATGATATTAGTAAGATGATGGAGGTTTCAAGGGACCTATAGCTAGCTCCTGGGTGAAGCTGACACCGTCTTAGAGTGTACAAAGGAAGGCATGGGCTTTGGGGCCAGAGAAACCTGGAGGAAACTGTGGCTCTCTAACCCCCATGTACTTAATGTGTGACTCAAAGTTAATGATTTTCTTTCTTTTTTTTTTTTTTTTTTTCCTGGAGACGAGATCTCACTCTGTCACCCAGGCTGGAGTGCAGTGGCGTGATCTCAGTGCGTTGCAACCTCCGCCTTCCGGGTTCAAGCAATTCCCCTGCCTCAGCCTCCCAAGTAGTTGAGATTACAGGTGTGTGCCACCACGTCTGGCTAACTTTTTTTTTTGTAGTAGAGACAGGGTATCACCATGTTGGCCAGACTGGTCTTGATCTCCTGACCTCATGCAATCCGCTAGCCTCAGCCTTTCAACGTGCTGGGATTACAGGCGTGAGCCACCACGCCTGTCCAAAGTTAATGATTTTCAAAGCTTAGCCAGTGCCTGGCACACAGTACATGTTCCAAAAATTATTTTCACCACTCAATGATTTAAACTTTAAGTAAATCTGTGTGTGATATTTATGTTCCAGAAAGATGAGCCATATTTATCCTGTAGCATTATATGTATATAGTGCAGTTAGGAAGCACTGACCGAATTAAAATCCCCTATCTTGATGAATGGAAAAGCAAAGTCTGGCTTATCCACACAACGGAATCTACTCATCAATAAAAAGGAACATACTATTAATACACATTACAACAAAGATGAACCTTAAAGACATCATACTGAGGGAAAGAAGCTAGGCTCAACAGAACACATATTATATGATCTCATTTATACAAAATATCCAGAAAAGGAAAATCTACGGAGATGAGAAATAGATTCGTGGTTCCTGGGGTTAGGGATGTGGATGAACAATAAATGGGTATGAGAGATCTTATCGGGGTAACGGAACTGTTCCAAAACTGATTTATGGCGAAGGTTGCACAACTTGGCACATTTATTTAAAATAATTGAATGGGTGAATTATATGACATTTAAACTATGCCTCAATAAAACTGGACAGAACAGGAATTGAACTACTGAGACGTGCAACAAGAAGCATGAGCCTCAGCTAGGCTCGGTGGCTCACGCCTATAGCCACAGCACTTTGGGAGGCTGAGGCAATCACTTGAGGTCAGGAGTTCAAGACCAGTCTGGCCAACATGGCAAAGCCCCATCTCTACTAAAAATACAAAAATCAGCCGGGTGTGGTGGC
>NW_012101521.1:2194431-2196650 GCF_000951045.1 Mandrillus leucophaeus | reverse complement strand
CTGTGGGTCTCAGAGCACCCCCTGCAAATATTTCAGCTCCCTTGAAAATGGACCCGACTTGTCCTGGCTAGAAACCCCCTGCCTAGTTCTGGTCAGCCCCTCCCCAGAGGGCTGGATTCTGTTACACTCTGGCATAGACACACGCACACCAGCATCTCTCCACAAAAGATCTGACACCCGTGCTCAGTAGGCATCTCTTCCATCACCGACTGTCAGGCCTCTAGTTGCTCCAACTATTGGCCTGCCCTCCCCCTCTAAAAAAAAAAAACAGTAACAAAAAACAAAAAAAAAAACTGCATCAAGCTGGTCTGGCTCCTGGAACCAAATTGAGACTCCCCACACCCTCCCAGTCGGCTTCCTTTTCAGCCCATGCCACAAAGCACCTAACTGTACCCTAATTATGCCATTTTCTATCACTGCTGTACTTTTCCAATAGAAACCCCGGCCTAGCATCTCCCACCGTTCTAAACGATGTTCCATGAGAAATGGATTCTACGGCCATAAAAGTCAAGGAACACTTCATCCTATGCCCTGTCCCTGAGTGTTTGAAATTTTGCAGCAGAATTTGAATTTGAACCTGCCTTTCTTTTTTTTTTTTTTTTTTTTTTTTAAAGGAGCAATGATGACATTTCCTAGAACTTACTTTGGGAATTTAGAGGGTCGGGTCTCATCTCAGGCAGATCTTTCTCATCCTTCAAGGCTTTGGTTGGTACAGCTTGCTAGGAAGCTGTTCCAGACTGCAGCAGCCCTCTGTGGGGTCTGTCTCGCACTTCCCAAGCACTCAGAACTTGTGCCTTAATAGACAGTTTCATGGCACTGTCCCAGTCTCTGATTCTCCATGTGAGCTGGTTTTATCCCATCCAGCATGGCTGTGAAATCCTAAAGGTTCGAACCCTGGCACTCTTCACCTATGTTTCCCCCAAATGGCTAGCACGGGAAAGCGCCCAAAGTAGGTGCTCAGTGCTGATGAGAGAGGAGAATTCAGATACTCCAGGAAGCATTCTGAGTTACTATGGAGGCCATGAAATGCTGCCACCTCCCCAAGCTGATTAAAGAGTGATATTAGGAAAATAGGTAGGGAAAGGCTAATCAGAAATGCCTCTGGATCAGAAGATGCTGAGTTTTGAAGTCCAGAGGGCCAAAAAAAAAAATGGATAAACCCTAAGTCTATACTCCCAGATGGATAGGAGCATTTACTGAATATCTGCTGGGAGTCAGGCACAGTGCTAGGCACACGACCTCACTGAATCCTCCCTGCACCTGACAGGCGGGCACATGCCTTCCATTTCACAGAGCAGGGGAGGCTCAGAGGTGAAGTAACTTGCCCAGGGTTGTAGCCCAGGCCCTTCTCAGGACACAGCTCTCCCAGGGGCTCCGCCTCCCCACACTGAGCCCAGCCAGTTCCATATGTCCTCCGAAGCGCTCCGAGCCACCCCAGCATGGTACCTGCCACTCTCAGTGTCTGCTTCCCATACCTCTGCTCCTCTTCCCCATCCCTGGGTGGGGGGCGGGAATTCTGAAGGGGAGATGGCTCTGACTTTCCATGTTTGCGGTGACCGCCCTGCTAAGGACTGAACGGAGTCCCCTCCCCCAAATGCATATGTTGAAGCATTAGCCTACAATGTGACTGTTTTTGGAGATGGGACTTTTAAGGGGTTAAGGTTAAATGAGTCCCTAGGGTTGAGCCCTAATTTGATGGTATTAATGTCTTTATAAGAAGAGGAGGAGACACTGGAGCTTGCTCGTGCTCTCTGTCCCTCTCCACAGAGAAAAGGCCATGTGAGGACATAGCAAGAAGGTGCCACCTGCAAGCCAAGGAGAGAGACCTCACCAGAAACCAACTCTAACACCTTGATATGGACTTTCTAGCCTCCAGAACTGGGAGAAAAATTCCTGATGTTTAAGCCATCCAGTCTGTGGCAGCCCAAGCCGATGAATAGTACACACCACTCCCCTTTCTGGGAAAAAGGACATCTGGCTTTTAAACTTGCCTAAGGGAGGCCACAAGCTGCTCTCTTGCAGACACTGGGACTGTCCCCTATGGAGGCAGCTGGAATTGTGGACTGTGGGGCCTGTCCTGCCACCTTCTGCTCCCCAAGAACACAATCCAGGAGCAGTGCAGCTGGAAGCAGGGATCTGATTGGAGGAGAGTGTCCTGAGATTGGGCTAAGGTGACCCCTCAATCCTTTGGGTAAGATTGGTTCCCTTTGGATGGCAGG
>NW_012101521.1:2171211-2190251 GCF_000951045.1 Mandrillus leucophaeus | reverse complement strand
AAAAAAAAAAAAAAAAGTAGAATCCAATCTACTGCTGAGAAAGCAGGTCAGTGGTTTCCTGGGGCTGGGGCTGAGAGGGGATTGACTGGGAAGGAATACAGGGGAATATTTCAGAGGGTGAAAATGTTCTATATCCTGATTGTGACAATGGTTACACAGGTGTACACATTTGTCAAAACACATTGAAATGTGTGCTTTAAATGGGGGCATTTCCTTGTATGTAAATTATACCTCAATAGGTTATTTTTGCAAAACTCATTTATATGTGATAGAAGAGGACTGGAACTAAAAAGTGCCAGATCAAAGGCTGCACAAAGAACTGGTTGTGGACACCGGGGCCTCATCATCTCAGCTCTCACTAGACCCCATAGACCACCCACTTCAAGCCAAGGTCAGTCGGGAAAGCCAGGATTGAGGAACTGGAACCCAGAGGGTCATCAGAGGTCTCTCCCACCTCTAAGATTCAGGAGGTCTCGGGACATACGGATTTCACGATGGATCTGACCTCAAAGCATGAAGCTGGTCTCTACCAACCAACCCCAGTGGACACAGGAAGAGAGGGAAGATCACCTTGGTTACTCCTGTGATGCAAACAGGGTCATGGTGGCCACATGAACGTGTCTGGAACCACATGGGTGGACAGATGCCTCCAACTGTCATCAAGAGAAAAAGAGACAGGAGTAAGAGAATAAATACATACCCGTGAGTACAGTGGAGAATAGATGCTAAGGTCCCATTTCAAATCACAGCGTTTCCCAAAACTGATCTCCTCGGATGCAGATCAAAAGCAAAACAGGAAACAAGGAGGTATTTTGTTCAGGCCAGTGTCAACCAGTACATCCTAACGTGGGTTTTATGGCATGGATTCCTGTGCTGCTCTGCCATGGGCAAACTGTGTGACCTTGACCAAGTCCTTCAAAGCAGTGAGCCTCGGTCTTCTAATCCACAAATTAAGGATAATAACAGTGCCCACCTCACAGGTTTATCATGAGGATCAAATGAGAAGATGAATGAGGCTTAGCTTGAATTCTACCATTTTCTTACATCATTATTATTGTCATCACTGACCACACAGTTCATTACCACCACCCATGAAGTATTCATTTTTCCCCCTAAACCGCATGCACTGTTCTTAGTAATGGATGGACAGCTGCCAGGGAAACATACATTTGTTGCATTTTAGATTCCCTCTGGGTTTTTGGTCTTTTTCCCTGACTCTGGAATAAAATCGCTACTCAGAGATCTGAGACATGCAAGAGATGTTGGCCCAAATTGCCTTGGATGAGCCAGCGCCCAGCGATAACGGAAGCTCCAGGGAATAATGAGAATGTGCCACGTGCCTCGCAGGAGACATGCTGGGGGAAGCAGATGCTTCTGCAGAGGAGGATAAAGCACTGTTTCTTTATGAATTCAAACACAATGTCCACAAAAGAGGAGATTCGGAATTCAAATCTCCGTCAAACGAGGGAACCCTTGAGGTGGAGAGAGAGGAAAGAAAACCAAGAAGAAGGGAAAGGAAGCTGAACTAACATTTATTAAGAACAGATCCTAACTGGAAATGTCTTTATCTACACGGCAAAACAAGCTGGGTTTTATTATCCCCACTTTACAGATGAGGAAACTGAGGTTTCTAAACAGGCCTGTTGGACCCCAAAGGGGCAGAAGGCGTGTTCAAATAGGGGCGGGGACTGGGAACAGTGGCTCACACCATAATCCCAGCAGTTTGGGAAGCAGAGGCAGGAGAATTGCTTGAGGCCAGGAGTTCATGATTAGCCTGGGTAACAGATGGAGGCTCTGCCTCTACAAAAAATTCAAAAATTAGCCGGGCGTGGTTGTGTGTATTGGGCGTGCCTGTGGCTATTTGGGAGGCTGCAGCAGGAGGACCACTTTAACCCAGGAGGTGAAGGCTGCAGTGAACCTTGATTGCTCCACTGCATTCCAGCCTGGATGACAGAGCGGATTCATGTCATATATATATATGGATCTATATAGATCCATATATATACGGATTGAATGAGAAAAGATCCAAGGAAGGTATATGTAAACTGCAAACTTGATGGCCATCTGCATTACTATTACGGTGAGAAAACTGGCCAGTGATTGATAAATCATCTCTGTTCAGTTTATTCCGGCTGCTTTCACAGTCTGTAGGCAAAAGAGTTCACTCTTAGGAGAGTGGCATAGTGTAGTAGTTACAAACACAGGTTTCAGAGTCAAACTGGATACAATTAGAAATCCTGTCTCCACAGCTAATTTGCTGTGTGGCCCTGGGTTCATCACGTCACCTCTCTGAGCCTGTTTCTCACCTGCAATGCCTAATTCCCTACCTTATGGAGTATCCGTGAGGCAGCACCCGCAAGAACCTTGGTAAACGGTAACAAAGTGGTAGTTAGGGTTAATTACTACTCATCATCTCCTCCACACCTTTGAGTACACCATAGCTCAGCACCCCCGTCCCTTCCATGACTCATCCGGTAGCTTCCAGAGGGGCCCACCTGGCACCACAAGGGATAAGGGGACACCTGCCTCATCTGATCTGATCAGAGTGGAATGGGATAGGGAGACAGATGTCACTCTCAGCCAGACTTCGCCTCCTCTGGCTATTGTTCCTCCTCAGAGCTCGAGCTGACAGATGAGTCGGGGCTCAGAGACAAGGGAAGGGATCCTGTTGAAACAAAGGACTGGCCTACAAGTTATTCACCAGCCCATTGACTCTGCACAATGGACCCAATGCCCCAGAAACACGCTGCTCAAACAGGCTAATAATCACCCGGGAGACGAACCAGCAGCCTCAACAGAAATAAAAGCAAATCACTAAGTATCCATACAAGGCTCAGGTGCTACGTAACTGAACTCAGCTGGCACCCAGGGGGGGTGCACGATAGCATTCGCTAGCTTTGTTAAGCACCTACAGGGCACCGAACGCGCACTGGTTCATAGCCTCATGGCCGCTTTTTAAAACCGGGATTGTGATTTCCACTTTACAGATGAGGAAACTGAGGCTCAGAGAAGGGAGATTACTCCCGGACTGAAGTGGACGCAGGTGGGAGAAGGATTTGTACACGGACTTGCGTAACTCTCAGCTGCTTCTCTTTCCACCACTCTGCCCTGCCTTGATGAAGAAGTAAGTTCAAAGAGTGTAACCCCGCCCTGGGAAGAAGCATGGACCACAGCCAGAGAAAGGACCTTAAAATGAAGACACAGAAGAAAAGAAAAATTGGAAACAACTAGCAGGACCAACAATAGGGAACTAACAAAGTAGACCGTGTTTATCTCCTGCATGAAACACTGAAATCTCTAATGATTTCGGCAAAGGTCATAATAACATGGAGAAACACATCTGATGTAACTTTTCAAAAGCAGTATACATATAATGCAATTACTTTTTTTCTTCTTTTTTTTTTTTTGAGGGTCTCCCTCTGTCACCCAGGCTAGAGTGCGGTGGTGGTGTGATCTCTGCTCACTGCAACCTCCGCATCCTGGGTTCAAGCGATCCTCCTGCCTCAGCCTCCAGAGCAGCTGGGCTATAGGCACATGCCACCACGCCCAGTTAATTTTTGTATTTTTAGTAAGATAGGGTTTCGCCATGTTGACCAGGCTGGTCTCAAACTCCTGACCTCAGGTGATCCACCCACTTCAGCTTCCCAAAGTGCCAGGATTACAGGTGTGAGCCACCGCGCCCAGCCAATTTCAAAAATAGAAAATATACCAGAGAGAGGCCGGGTGCGGTGGCTCAAGCCTGTAATCCCAGCACTTTGGGAGGCCGAGATGGGCAGATCACGAGGTCAGGAGATCGAGACCATCCTGGCTAACCCGGTGAAACTCCGTCTCTACTAAAAAATACAAAAAACTAGCCGGGCGAGGTGGCGGGCGCCTGTCAGTCCCAGCTGCTCGGGAGGCTGAGGCAGGAGAATGGTGTAAACCCGGGAGGCGGAGCTTGCAGTGAGCTGAGATCCGGCCACTGCACTCCAGCCTGGGCGACAGAGCAAGACTCACTCTCAAAAAAAAAAAAAAAAAATATATATATATATATACACACACACACACACACACACACACACACACACACCCCAGAGAGAAATATATGAAAATGAAGTTTTCAGGCCAGTCATGGTGGCTCATGCCTGCAATCCCAGCATTTTGGGAGGCTGAGGTGGGCAGATCACTTGAGACCAGAAGTTCGAGACCAGCCTGGCCAACATGCCAAAACCCCAGCTCTACAAAAAATCCAAAAATTAGCTAGACATGGTGGCACATGCCTGTGATTCCAGCTACTTGGGAGGCTGAGGCACGAGAATCACTTGAACCCAGGAGGTGGAGGTTATAGTGAGCCAAGATCACACCACTGCACTGCAGCCTGGGCAAAAAGAAAGGCTCTGTTTCAAAAAAAAAGAAAGAAAAGAAAAGAAAGAAAAAGAAAATTGAGTTTTCTTCTTTTTTTATCGTTTATAAATCTTCTACAATTATCATGCATTTTATTAAACTTATTGAATTTGTTTTTTAAAATCGGCAAAAATTATAAAAATTCTCATTTATTTTTATTCATTTATTTTAGAGACCGGGGTCTCACCATGTTGTCCAGGCTTGGCTTGAACTCCTGGGCTCAAGCCATTCTCTTGCCCCAGCCTCCCAAAGTGCTGGAATTGCAGGCGTGAGCCACCGTGCCCAGCCCAAAATTCTCATTTTTTAATGCAAGCATAGAGAATGATTCTCCTAAAGCTGGCGGTAAGGGGTTATGGTTGTTTTGGGGGACTCTGAAGACTTCATCACTCTCTTCTGTTAAGGAGTGGGGTTAAGGCTTAAAATAAGTAAATTTCAGAACAGTTCTCAATGGCAAGGGTCACCAAATAGTAAAATAGGCGGGCATGGGGGACATGGAAGGTGTTTACATAAAATGCTTTCAACATGAAATTAACCAAACTTAGAGTAGGGTCAATTCAATGCCACCCAAAGCTAGGAGCTGGCAAAGTGTCCAGAAATGGTTTGCCCAGGCTGCTGGATGATTCTGCCTAGAAGGCTGAGGGGCGAGGTGGGAGCACTGTTCCCTCAAGCAAGGATCTGCCCACCTGCAGGATGAGGATGAGGAGGTCTGAGTAAACATCAGATACCCAGCCCCACCCCAAAACCTGCTGACTCATCCTCCTTGCCACGTGGCTCAGACATCTGCGTATTGGAAGCAACGCCCCTAAAGTCTGAGAACCACTGTCCTCAGGTTTCCCTGTCTGTCAAGTGGAATTACTCATCCCTGCCCTGCGTCTACCCCCGCCCCCCTCCCTGGGCCATCGCGGCGCTCCCAGATGCTCCCAAAAGGGAATGCGCTTTGCAAAGCACTGAGTCCAGAGCGAGCGTTCTGCTTTGAGCCGTGCTCAGTCCCAGCCTGGCCCCGAGAAAAAAACAAAGTCGTTCCCTCAAGTTCTCTCGCAGTCCTCCCTCTCATACTTCCTCCCCTCCCGCCGCAGCAGGTGGGGGCGTTTTCCCCGCGGCGGCACTGCAGTGGGGTGTGCGCGCCAGCAATCCCAGGCGCCGGGCAGCCTCGGATCCGGAGCCTGGGATGAGGGTGGGAAATCCAGGGTGCGCCCCCGGGGCCTCCCCCTGCACAATCCCAGAAACAATTTCTCTACCCCAGGGCCCTCCGCTGGGCGGAGGGAAGTCTGGCCCCTTTCCTCCCAAATTCCCAGCCTCTCCAGGGAGTGTCCTGGAACCGAGGAAAAGTGGAGAATCGAGCTGGTGGGTTCCGGGATCTCCTTAGACCCTTTAGAAGATGCAACGTGAGCTTTAGAGTCCTGCATATCTGGATTCACAATCACTGGCTGTGTGACCTTGGGCATGTCGATAACCCTCTCTGAATCTCCGTTTCTTCATCTTTAAAATGGGGTTGTTTCTTACCACTTTCGTGGGACTGTTGTGATAACGCTTGCAAAGCACAAGCAGGTCCCTGCCTAGAGTAACCTCTCCATAAACTGATGTCACTGTTGTTTTCAATGAGGGTGAGTTACCAGCCCTCTCCATCCTTTTGGAGCCAAATTTGACGCCGGACATCTGGGATTTGAGTCCCAGAAGTAAAGGAATGATAGGCTCTGGGGGGGAGGGGGGCTGGGTATGAGGGAAGGGGACCTCAAGAACCCTGCCCCGCCACCTCACCCCCACCTCCAGTTCCGAGACCCTCTGGGCTCTGCCCATGGCTTGGCCAGTTAATTGCTAACCTGGTGGGCCGAGAAGGTTCGCGGGTCCACCTCCCAAATCCTGTCTCGTGTCGTCGGAAGGGAAGGGTCTTTGTTCCCCCTCATAATCATGATTGCAAGACCCCCATTAGCACTGGACTCCCAAAGCATCCTCCCCTTGCCTGACCTCACCCCCGATCCCAGCCAGAGTCTTGACTGTGTTTGACAATTACAGGCTGCAAAGCCTCTTCATCCATCCAATGCGGGACACTTCAGGCGGCGTTTGCATCCCTGAACCCAGCCCTGGGACTCTGGGACCTGCCCTCGACCCCAGCCTCGGGGAATTAGGCTGTTCCGCATTCGGGGACAAGGACGCTTGGGAAGGAAGGCTGCTAGGATGGGGCGACGTCTTACCTCGGGTCCGCGGTCCTGCGGCGCGAGTGCAGAGGGCTCTTTGTGCCCCGGCTCACAGCGCAGAACTGGGGGAGCCCCTGCAAGCGCCTCCCATCTCAAACTCCTCCCCGCACTCGTCCGCAGCCTCCCTCCCTCTGGTCCCCCGAGCGCAGCCGGCGTCGTCTTTGTAGCTGCTGCAGCGCCCATGAAATTTTAATGCGGGAGCGGCTGGCGGGCGGAGGCGCCCCACCCCCGGCCCTCGCCTCCACCCTCCCGCCTCCTTGCGCCCCTACAACCCCACACCCAACCCTTCCTTACCCAGCCCAGAGTCCTGGCCAGGAAAGCGGGGTGCAGCGGGTCTTGGAGGGAGCACACCGCCGCCCCCGCCGCACAAAGGGGCTAGCAGGCCGGCGCTCTCAGCCTCCCGCATCCCCACCCGCGGCGCTGTCATGGCAACGCTTGCCCGGCCACTTTCGGCCGCAGAGAGCTCAGGGCTGGAGAGGCGCGGGGGCGGCGCGCGACCGCGGACCAGGGGCGCAGAAGCCTGAACCCCAGAGTAAGAGGACAGAAGACGCTTGTCCTGGAATAGTGCCAAGGGCTTAACTAGCAAGACCTCGGGTTGTATGCCTCTTTATGCACATGGTTATGGTGAAGTTCAGATTTGAACCCATAACTGTAAATTCATGCGTGTACAGCATTTGGCCTAACAACATGTATAGGTTTAGTCTTTAATTTTTTTATTATTTATTCTTATTATTTTAGAGATGGGACTTCACTCTGTCACCCTGGCTGAAGTGCAGGGGCACAATCATAGCTCACCGCATCCTCCAACTCCTGGGTTCAGGAAATCCTCCTGCCTCCCCCTCAGCCTTTGGAGTAGCTGGGACTACAGGCGGGAGCCCCCGCGCCCGGCTTAGTCTTTTATTTAACTGCCCTCTTCTTAGTACCTACTATTTTCTAGAGTAGGGATGCTAGAAAGTGGTCCTGAAGTAGTGGGTCTAGAGCCGAAGCATCTACGTTGCTTGAGAACGTGTTAGAAATCCAATTCAGGGCCAGGCTCGGTGGCTTACCCCTGTAATCCCAGCACTTTGGGAGGCAGAGGCGGGCAGATCACCTGAGGTCAGGGGTTCAAGACCAGCCTGACCAACATGGTGAAACCCCGTCTCTACTAAAAAATTAGCCGGGCGCGGTAGTGAGTGCCTATAATCCCAGCTACTCCTGACGCTGAGGCACAAGAACCACTTGAACCCGGGAGGCGGAGGTTGCAGTGAGCCAAGGTCATGCCACTGCACTCTAGTACGGGTGACAACAGCCAGACTCCCTCTGAAGAAAAGAAAAGAAAAGAAAAGAGGCCGGGCGCGGTGGCTGGCTCATGCCTGTAATCCCAGCACTTCGGGAGGCCAAGGCAGACAGATCACCTGAGGTTAGGAGTTCAAGAGCAGCCTGACCAACATGGAGGCTCCCTGTCTCTATTAAAACTACAAAATTAGCCAGGCGTGGTGGCATACGCCTGTAATCCCAGGTACTCAGGAGGCTGAGGCAAGAGAATGGCTTGAACCGGGGAGGCGGAGGTTGCAGTGAGCCGAGATCATGCCATTGCACTCCAGCCTGGGCAACAAGAGTGAAACTCCATCTCAAAAAAAAAAAAAAGAAAAAGAAAAAAATGCGATTTAGGCTGAGTGCGGTGGCTTGCTCCTACCTGTAACTCCAGTACTTTGGGAAACCTAGGGGACAGGCTGGCTTGAGCCCAGGAGTTCGAGACCAGCCTGGGCAACAAAGTGAGACCTTATCTCCACACACACACAAAAAATACAGAAAGATTAGCCAGGCCTGGTGGTGTGTGCCTGTAGTCCCAGCTGCAGTGAGCCCTGGGGGAAGAAAGGAAGGTCCAGATATGTATGTTTCAGCAAGTGCACCAAGGAATTCTGATGCACACTCATGCTGGAGAACCACTGTGCTAGAACATTCCAGTGACCTTCAGAACCAGACTGTTCTGGGTTTACATTTCAGTTCTGCCCATGCCCCTGACAACATGTGACCTTAGGCAAGCTCCATACCCTTCCTCAGTTACTTGTCCATAAAGTACAGATAATAATGGAATCCACATCATCAGGCTAAATGAAGGAAGTGTGCTTAGCACAGTTCCTGGCACCTAGTAACAGCTCAAGACATAGTTATATCATTAAACTACAACATCTCTTTTGTCACATTTCTGTGAATATTGTTTATCATCTTCATTGCTCACATAAAGAGGCTTAGAGAGGCAGTGAGAGCTGCCTACAGACACTGTAAGGAACCTGGGTAGATTTAAGCCTGTCCTTTTAGACTCCAACTTCCCCAGCTTTCTCTAGACTACACATCTGTTACTGGGACCAGCCCTGGTCTTCAGAAAATACAAACCCCATTCAACAAACTTATAAAACAGGCCCAGCCCAGGACCACTGCAGGAAGCTCAAGAGTCCCAAGGAGGCTTTAGACACAGCCTCCTACCCTGGCAGAGTTAGCAGTCCTGCCAGGATGGTAAGACCCATGTGAAAGAGTTAGAGAAAAGGCAAGGCAGTGTGTGGTCACAGCATTGCCCAGAGTACGCAGCCCACTATCAGGGTGGGACCAACGTAATCACAAAAGTCCTTTTTTAAAAATGTTTTGGCCGGGCGCAGTGCCTCACGCCTGTAATCCCAGCACTTTGGGAAGCCAAGGTGGGCGGATCACGAGGTCAGGAGATTGAGACCATTCTGGCTAACACGGTGAAACCCCGTCTCTACTAAAAAATACAAAAAAAATTAGCCGGGCATGGTGGCGGGCGCCTGTAGTCCCAGCTACTTGGGAGGCTGAGGCAGGAGAATGGTGTGAACCCGGGAGGCGGAGCTGGCAGTGAGCCAAGATCGCACCACTGCCCTCCAGCCTGGGCGACAGAGTGAGACTCTGTCTCAAAATAAAAAATAAAAAATACAAAAAATAAATAAAAATAATAAATATATAAATAAATATAAATAAAAGTGTTTTGAGACAAGGTCTTGCTCTGTTGCCCAGGCTGGAGTGCAATGACAAGGATCATAGCTCACTGCAGCCTTGAACTCTTGGGTTCAAGTGATCCTCCTGCCTGAGTTGCCATCACCCAGGTCTACGACTTCCCCCTAATTCAACAGTCTAGTCTAGTCTCCCTAGACACAAACAAAAAGGGAAATACAATTTGGCATGACACATTCTAACTGAGTACAGGGGATACATAGAGGTCACCACTTCCTTTCTTAAGCATTCCCAAGCCACCTGTTTTATAATCCATTCCCGAATTCTCCTGAGTGTCAGTCTATCATTTCCAATATCTACTTGGAAAAAAATCAAACCACCTGTTCATCCCAAACTTTCACACTTCATCCTATTCCCTGGGGCTTCTGAAGGATGAGCAATAGTGAATTTATGATTCTATTTCCAAGCATCTTTGGTTCTAGAGATATTGTAATCAAACCTAGGTTTGGCTGCTTGCTGCTTGAAAGCCAGACGCCAGAGATAAGGGTTGATGGGAAGAAAATTAGGTTTACTTAAAGAGCTAGCAAAACCAAGAAGATAATGGACTATTTATTGTTCTAAAGTACCATAGTATCATATTAAGTCAGTACAGATTTTATGCTGTTTTTATGTTAAAGTCAAGTAGAAGGGGCTGAGCGTGGTGGCTTACGCCTGTAATCTCAGCACTTTGGGAGGCCGAGGTGGGCGGATCACGTGAGGTCAAGAGTTTGAGACCAGCCTGGCCAACATGGTTAAACCCTGTCTCCACTAAAAATATAACAATTAGCTGGGCATGGTGGGGTGTGCCTGTAATCTCAGCTACTCAGGAGGCTGAGGCAGGAGGATCACTTGAACCTGGGAGGTGGAGGTTGCAGTGACCTGAGATCACACCACTACACTCCAGCCTGGGCAACAGAGCAAAGGGGAAGAGAAGGGGGGTTGAATTGGGATCAACAGATGACCAATTACCACTGGCACCTGGGCACCAGCGAGGGTCCAAGAAGGTTGAGAACTTCTTTGTCCTTGGTCAGGTCACAATGCTTTTATAAATCTTTAACAAAACATTGATTATTTACATACTTCTCCTTTAATCCCAGAGTTAGTTTTTAAAAACTACATGATTGCTTTTTTCTGCATATTATCTCAGTGCTCTAAAATTATCTTAGCCTACGTGCAGGAATGGGAAAAGGCCTCTTAAACAAAAATCGAGTTAGTTATGTTAGTACTTTTGCTGTTTCGCTGTTGCAAAGTCTTTTAAAGGCAAGCAGTGGGGAGGTGGCGGAGGGGAGCAAAAGGGGTGACAGTTAGAGGATACTGTGGCTCACTGCAAATAGACCGTCTAACTCAGGCAGACTCAGGACAAGCCATGAACCGAGTACTGCAAGGAGGGAGTGGACCCTCATGTTCAGCAGATGCCATTACCAGTGTGGGCCTCCTCTGCTCCCAGTTCTCTAACATGGTACATTTCTGTATCGGGGCAGACCAGACTAGCTCTCCTGGGGGATTCAGCTGGTCCTTTGCCCTCCTTTTGCCCATCTGTTGAGTGCCTTTGTGGTGAGCAAAGTCTTCCCTTGCATCCTCCATTTCCCTAGGGAGGGTTGGACATCCTTTGGGGTTCATGCCTGGTTTGAGAAGTAGAGCTGGCATCCTTCTCTCCTCCCCATCAATGTAACTGTGACCCTCACCTCATCCTACGGGTAGACTTAGGACATACCCTGGGAAGAGCATGCCTCGAGATGGTAAACATCATCCTCACCACAACTGGCCAAGAGTTCTCACCTTCCAGGAAACATGTATAGGGTCAATTTGGACCCTAGGAGCCCATGAGCAGATAAGAGTACCCCAAAGAGACATGTCAGTATTCCTGCTCTGCGTGATACTGCTCTGAAACCCCAGATTTCCAGGAGAATTCTGACACTGGCAACATATAAAGGAGAGGGGAGCCTGAGCCTCTCTTCTCTTTAGTCCTAGAACAGCCCTTGGAGAAACAAGAGTGGCTCCAGAGGCCAGGGTTCCCGTTGCAATTCTGTTATCAGCCCACTGGGTTCCTCTTTAAAAAGAGAGAGAGCGGGCCAGGCGCAGTGAGTGGTTCATGCTTGTAATCCCAGCACTTTGAAAGGCAGATCACGAGGTCAGGAGTTTGAGATCAGCCTGACCAACATGGTGAAACCCCTGTCTCTACTAAAAATACAAAAATTAGCCAGGCGTGATGGTGGGCGCCTGTAATCCCAGCTAGTCAGGAGGCTGAGGCAGGAGAATTGCTTGAACCCGGGAGTTGGAGGTTGCAGTGAGCCAAGATCATGCCACCGTACTCCAGCCTGGGCGATGGAGCGAGACTCCGTCTCAAAAACAATAAAAATAAAAAATAAATAAATAAATAAATAAAAAGAGAGAGAGATAAGAAATTCACATACTCTAAGGTCGGACACAGTGCCTCACGCCTGTAATTCCAGCGCTTTGGCAGGTTAAAGTGGGAAGATCACTTGAGTCCAGGAACTCAAGACCAGCCTGGGCAGCATAATGAGACCAACCCCCCGCTCCACCACATCTCCACAGAAACCGTTTAAATATTAGCCAGGCATGGTAGTGTGTGCCTGTGGTCCCAGCTACATGGAAGGCTGAGCAGAGAGGATCACTTGAGCCTAGGCGTCAGAGGCTGCAGTGAGCTCTGATTGCACCAAGGCACTCCAGCGTGGGCAACAGCGCAAAACTGCGTCTCAAAAAGAGAAAGAAATAAACAGAAAAGAAAGGGAAGTCGCATCCTCTAAAACTAACCATTTAAAGTGTATGATTCAGTGGCAATGAGTACATTCACAATGTTATGCTGCCACCAGGTCTAGTTAGTTCCAAGATGTTGTCGTCACCCCCAAAATAATACTCCACACCCTTAAGCGGTTACTTCCCAGTTTCCCCTCCAGCCCATTGTCATAGGTGACCTTTTGTGCTGGCTTCTTTCATTCGGCATAATGTTTCTGAGATTCATCCACAATTGTAGCATGGCTCAGCACTTTATTCCTTTTATGACTGAATAATATTCCATTGTATGAACAGAACACAATTTATTCATCCATTCTTTCGTTGATGGACACGTGGGTTGTGTCCACCCTTTGGCTAACGTGAATAGTGCTGCTATGAACATGCATATGCAAGTATCTGTTTGAATCCTTCTTTTCGGTTCTTTTGGGTACATACCTCTCTATCCCACGTTTCCTTTTCTATTCCCCCACCTTGCCTTAGTGAGAGGGATTATGGAGTCAGTAGCTAGGGGGGGCTTCCTTATATACACCCTACCATGTTCCCAGCTCCACTTCTCTGCCGGGCCACACTTGTAGCCCTTGGAGGAAGGATTCTGGGAAAGGCCAAATTTTGTCTTCCCTCCAGCCATGTTACTGATGGAGACTGGTCTATCAGGGGATCAGGGGATCTCTTTTCTGACAGCTGTCCCCTGAGCAAACAGCTCCTGGTTTTACCCAGATAGAACGTCTCATTTGACTCATCAAAGCGGCCATCTTGACCTGGGGTGAGCGTGGGGCTCCCTGAGTTCAGCAGTGAGTGTTTGTAGAGCAGAGGAGAGGAGAGCTGCATTTGGTATGGCCCAGAAAGAATGTGCCTTTCAACAATTCCCTGAAACTACAAAATTATTTCCCTGCCACTCCCCGGCCCCATAATCACCGTCAGATGCAATGAACTTGACCCCTTGCCCGCTTACTTACCAGAAGTCTTTCCAAGTGCTTTATCCACACTCTCTCTTAGCACCCTCTAAGAAAGTATCGGTGTCATCTCCATCTGGTAAGGAAAGTGAGGCTTAGACAGGGAAAGTGACTTATCCAAGGTCACCCAGCTAGAATGTAGTAAACCTGAGATTGAAATCCAGTGCTGTCTGATTCCAGAAGCTGCCCTCAGCCTCTCTGAAAACTCGTCTGCATCATCCTGAATCCTTTATTCCCCTAAGAAGGGATGCGCCACCCCTCAGCCAGCTGAACAATGACCCCACTGCCATGCTCGGGTCACTCCAGGGTCTGTCCATCCGGGCATGGGCTCAGGATCAATGCCATGGTCAACTAGAGCTCAGTGGTCTCCAAAATCTTATCTCTGTCCTGCCCCCAGTGGCATCTAAATGTGTGAAGGCCAGCAGTCTCTCTAGATAAAGGATAAATGGTGAATATAAGCCTGGATCACCCCAGATACAGATCCTGAGACATGGATTCAAATGCAAGTTGTTTATTTAGGACGTATTGGTACCAGGAAGCCTTGGTAAGGGAGCAGGTTAGGGAGACAGGGAAGAGGAGAAAGCTGGAATAGGTACACTAAAGAGTATACTTGTCATCAAGGACAGTCATAACAAAGTACCAAGACTGGGAGGTCTTAACAAACACCTTAAGGAGGCTGGAAGTCCAAGACCAAAGTAGCAGCAGGGTCAACTTCTCCTGCAGCCTCTCTCCTCAGTTCACAGATGGCAGCTTCTCAGTGTGTCATCATGTGGCCTTTTCTCTGTGCACACACAACCCTGGTGTCTCTCCCTCTTCTCACAAGGACATCGGTCCTGTCAGATTAGGGTCTCACCCTTTCTACCTCATTCTACCTTAATTACCTCTTTAGAGGCCCTATCTTCCAGTGTAGTCACATTGGGGGTTAAGGCTTCAACATAAGAATTTGAGTGGGGAGAGCACAGCTTACTCTATAACTATGAGCAAGTTGTCAGCGACTAGAACTCGGTCCTGCTGAGGTCTTCTGGGAGACTGCCGGACACACCTGACATGTCCTACCCCAGGTCGAGGAAGTCGTGGAACTCTGCATTCACTTTTTTTTTCTTTTTTTTTTTTCTTTTTTTTTCTTTTTTGAGATGGAGTCTCCCTCCGCCGCAAGGCTGGAGTGCAGTGGCATGATCTCGGCTCACTGCAACCTCCGCCTCCCAGGTTCGAACGACTCTGCTGCCTCAGCCTCCCAAGTAGCTGGGACTACAGGCACATGCCACCACGCCCAGCTAATTTTTGTATTTTCAGTAGAGACGGGGTTTCACCATGTTGGCCAGATGGTCTCAATCTCTTGACCTCGTGATCCACCCGCCTCGGCCTCCCAAAGTGCTGGGATTACAGGCGTGAGCCACCGTGCCCCGCCCTCCACCCGCTTTTATCTCTTATGGTTGAAGGGTGATCCCTGGACATCAACTTCTTGCCACCTCCAGGCTGCCCCTTGCACAGACCAAGCTTGTGTCCTCATCCAATTGACACCACAGCACCCACGAGTTGGGCACTGTTGTCTGTGTTGGGTACACAAGGAAACAGGCTTTGAGGGGTGATGGGCAGCACCCGGGGCCTGGTGTCCTTCTGTCAGCAGGAATAGTGGGGAGCAGCCCACCAGGGACTGCCAGGCTCTCTGCCACCCGACTCTCTGTCTTATTTCCTTTCTCTGCCTTCGTCCCAGCCATAGCGGTCAGCCAAGACATGGACTCAGGAGTCAGACAGAACTTAGTTTGAATTCCACCGTTGCCCCTTACCCACCACGTGACTTTGGGCAGGGAACTTCAACCCTCTGGGCTTCAGTTTCCTCTTCTGTAAAACGGAGATTACATAACCTCACTTGCAGGGCTTTTGAAAGAATTAAGTGGTCTGAGTGCAGAAAACACATGGCCCGTCACAGGGCCCAGTAAATGCTCTCTCTTGTGCGTGCACGCGCACACACGCGCTCACTCGCTCTCATATTATTGGGAAATATGATGTTGATCTATTATTTTTCTTAATTTTTTCCTCCTTCCTGTGAATATTCTGTGGTTCCTGCTCTCAGTTTTTGGGCCTTATGCAAGTGATTTGACTTCAGCCTGGTAGTTTCTCTCTCTCTCTCTCTCTCTCTCTCTCTCGCTCTCTCCCTCTTCCCCATACTCTCTCTTTCTCTCTCAAGGCCATTAGAGACCCCTCACGAGACCTAGAGTTCTTATACCTGGGTAGTTATTATAAAGGATCTTAGAAGCTAAGCAGACACCAGCACTATCTTCTGTGCACACACGTATCAAGTCCAGTCCATAGACACAGTTGCTGTTCTTTCTGTGCGAGCAGATGCTGTTGCTTTAACTATAATACAGGGTTGTGGAGACACTATACTACATTAGTGGCACTTAAAAAAAAAAATCATCTGGTCTTTTCTCCATTGGCGGGACCTGAAAATGTATCCTCTACTTTATGGAGTCTGATCCATTTTCCATTAAGACAAAAAGAAAAAAAAAAGTCAAACTATCAAAGTCCAGGGACCACCGGTTTCCCCCAGCACATTTATTTTATGGTGCACACAGCAAGGCTCAGGAGGTCAACAGACCTTGCCTGAGGTCGCAGGGAACCTCCCCCTGCCCCCAGGCTCCCTGCTCCATGCACCTCGCCCCTGCCTCTCTTTTGTCTCCAGCGAGTGTGCTTGCCTACGTGCGTGCGTGCAGGGCCGTGTCCCCAGCCCTGCTGCTTCTTTGTCTGGGCTTTTGTGTCCAGACAACAGAGAAGCGGGGCAGAGTGTGTTGCTCTCATCCATCTGCAAACAGACCCCCTCCAGACGCCCTGCACCTGCTCCCTGGCCCTCCCAGTCGCCCCAGCAGGTGCTGCAGCATGGCCATCCTCTCCCTGCTGCAGTGGCTTCTGCTGCTGCTTCTGCTGAGGCTGAAAGGTGCAGACCGCAGCCGCCAGCACAGCGGCTGCCTTCCCTCCTCCCCACACCCCTGCCGCCACCTCTCAGTCACAGGAGATGAGTCTCATCTTTTTTCCTGTATGGGCAGATGCTGACAGAGCCAGAGATGGGGCTAGAAGGAATTGGGATGGGGAAGACAAGCTCTGCAGGAGACTTTACAAAGGCACCCTTCCTCCAGTTTTGTTGTCACCCTTCCTTCTCCCACACCCCCACACCCAATGCACTCCCAGCCCCGTCGATGCTCTGGAACGTTTCGCCAAGTCATTCCCCCTCCCACCAAGTCGCCACTGTTGTCCTGGCCTCCAACATCCCCTACTGGGCTTCCTTCCAATCTGTTCTCCTTGCTGCAGCAGCCTGAAGATTCTGGAAATGCAAAGCTGACCTCATCACTCCCCTACTCATAGCCCCTCTGGTCTCAGGATGGACAGCAGCCTTTACCTTCCCTGGCAACCTTACCCTGCCCTGGCTGGCCCCCAGCCCATGGCTCCACCCTCATCCTTCAGCACGCTCCCACCCCAGGCACACACCTCCAGGAGCAGCCCGGCCTCATGGTCTCCAGGGAACCTTCCCTGACTTTTAGGTCTCTGGATTGACTGGGGCCCCTCTCCTTCTGGGCTGATTTCAGTTTAGAATTACATATCCATTTGCTTTTCTGTTGTACACAATCTCTCCCTCTCTCTCTCTCTCTCTCCTCTGTCTCTCTCTCTCCACCCACCCTCCGCCCCCGCCATCCCCACAACTAACCCATGAGGTTTGTCATGGGAGAAGCCCACTCTATTGTCGCACCCCGGCGTCTCCAAGGCACGGTGAAGGGTCTGACACACAGGAGGCCCTCCACGTATGTTTGCCAGAATGACTAAATCTTGAAGCTTCAAATGCTGTGGTTCTGCAGGGCTTCTCAGAAACCATTTTATAGACGGAACAGAGACCCAGAGAAGAAAAGTGGCTTGCCTAAGGTCTCTGTGTTCCAATACAGCCATGCTGACGCTATCATCCCAGGGTCTCCAGGGACCCCAGTGTCTTATGCCTTCCAAAGGTCAATCTCTCCTTGAAAAGCCAATCAAACACCTCAAGTGCCCACCCTGAAGTGGCTGCAGAAATGCAATCCCCTTTCAGGGACTTGCCTGGGTTGATGATGGCGTATTCATCTCTTGCTCCGAACATCTGTTCCTGTCACCTTGATCCCATCTACCTGTCTCCATTCCTGTGGCCTGTGGTCCTCTCTGCAGACACAGAGGCCGGCTCCCACACCACCCTCATTATTCCTCATAGTACTAACAACACAAAGCTCTTAGGGAAAGCGCTAAGACAGTGTGGGGCAAATCATAACACTTATTGAGCATTTACTGTGTTTCAGGTTCTGGGATAAATGCTATAAATGCAGTAGCTACTAAGAGTCCAGTGGTTCCGGGGATACACAATTTCTCCCCATTTTATAGACAAGGAAACTGAAGATAAACAGACACAACTAGAAGGTATCTGAGCCAAAATTCGGTCCCAACGATCTGCATCCAGATCCTGGCCGCATGGAGCCCTCTCCCCAACCCTGTCCCATGACACCTTCCAAGGCTCCCATCATCTTCCATCTGGTCAGCAGACCCTGTACAGTCCTCCCTGCCTCTCATGGTTCCTGTCTACTCCAGCCTGCCCACCCCCACACAGCCACGCCACAGCCGTCCTGCAGAACAGTACATTCCTTATTTATGAGATGCATCTGGGCTCTCTGCAAATCAGCTGTGAATGCCACAATGCCTGCAGGAGGGAGGCCGAGAATTCTGGAGCCAACATCTTCCAGGAGGCCTGTAGGGACTGGGTTCAGGGTACCAGGCTCTACTAGGGACACCCACTGGGCCTGAAGAGCACAGATGGGGCTGGGGAAAAAGTGATCTGTGCTTTTGATCTCTTTTGCATCTGAGTCTGCATCACATAAGTGGCAGGGAGCCTGGAGGATGGGGAGGTGGGAAATAGGGTGGACACTAATATTAATCAAGTATCTCCTGAAACACACACAAAACCCTCCAAGGCGGGGATTCTTGTGCCTGCTTTACAGAGGAGAAAACGGAGACTTGCAGAAGGTAGGCAGGCTCTTTCTGAATGTATAACCTTGCTTTGTCCTTTCTGTCCCTTAAAAAGAGGAGGGTTAAAGTGGCTGGAAAGATGTCCTGAACATCATCAGAAAACTAAACATAAAATAAGGTAGGAAAATGAGGCCCAGGGGAAGGAATGTGGACTCAGAGATTAAACTCCTCTTTTGAATTCCTGCCATACGATTCTATCCAGTTGCTAATAGTGAACCGTAGGTTGGTTCCAGGCATCCTGGAAGACAATGCAAAGAGGGAATACAATTAGTTTCACAAGCGGGCAGTGTCTGCAGAGAAGAAACAAACCAGATGCACAGTGACAGAGCTATGGCTGGTACTGAAAACAGAGAAGGACGTGTAGCCCCACCCCAATCTCAATCCCAGATACCTAAACTTCTAGGAACTAGCTTTTGGTTCCCTTTCCACCATCCCTCTACCCCAGCACCTGGAAGAGGGCCGGGGGCGGGGCAGGCGCACAATCTGACCCCACCGTGGAGGGTGTGTTTTTATATCTTACCACCAGGTGTCAGTGCGGGGCAGGTCTCAGCAGGCGGTTTCTAGGATGGACTGAGGTTTCTTAGGAACCTCAGTGAGTGAGGGCTAGAGCCTTAGGTTGAACCTCAACAAAGAAATTGATCTCCCGGGCCGGGCGCGGTGGCTCAAGCCTGTAATCCCAGCACTTTGGGAGGCCGAGACGGGCGGATCACGAGGTCAGGAGATCGAGACCATC
>NW_012101521.1:2167258-2169106 GCF_000951045.1 Mandrillus leucophaeus | reverse complement strand
GTGATGGTGCACGCTTGTAATCCCGGCTACTCGGGAGGCTGAAGCAGGAGAATCGCTTGAACCCAGCAGGCAGAGGTTGCAGTGAGCCGAGATGACACCATTGCACTCCAGCCTGGGTGATAGAGTGAGACTCTGTGGGAAAAAAAAAAAAAAAATAGCGACTAGGGTGTCTGCATAACAAGATGCTTGAGCTCATTCTCACCATCTGCAGCCTCGGCTTTCTCCTGCACCAGTTTTGTTTCCAGGGTGGCTTTGATGGCAAGGTCCAAGATTACATACATCCTATGAGCTTCTTAAGCTCTTCTCAAAGACAGCTGTTCTTTCTGAATTGATCCAACCAGAGTTTTAGAGTTGATTCTCACTGGCTCAAATTGGATCATGTGCTCGTCCATCCCGAACCCAATCACAATGACTATTATTGGTCAAACCTGGGTTATGTCCTCCCTTTTGGAATCAAGATGGGTCAACTCCATTCAGTGCCTTGAGTCAGAGAAGAGGAAGGGTGATTGTTTAATCTAAAACTGAGGGTCCCCCCAGAAGCTGCCAAAGGTCCAGGAAGGATAAAATAGCAGAAAGCCACCTCCCTGCAGTGGGCAGGAACCTGTCATGACCCACAGGCCTGCCTCCCTGATGTTTTGTGTCAAGAGATGATTCCAGGAACTCACAGCAGAAAAAGGAAGGGCCTCCCCACCCCTCCCCTATTTCCCCTCTATTAATCTTCTAATTACAGCAACCGGTAAACAGAGGCCCCAGGAAGTAGGAGCGGTGGGTGGGGATTCACCACCCGCAGGCCAGGTGGGGGCCTCACTTGCTCAGTTTCCTCCCGGGTGAGGTGAGAGGCCAGCCCCCTGGTGGCTGCTGACTCAGAGATTATGGATATGTGAGGGCCTGGCCAGGTGCCCAGCACAGAGCGGGGCACTCAGTCGATGCTGTCTCTCCTTTCCGCAAATGGCTGTGGTGAGGGTGGTTGTTACTGGAATCATCGCTGCTTTTGTCCTTGTTAATAATGAATAGGCGTTCCATACAGCCCTCTCTCAGGGGAGCATAAACAAAAGCTTGCCGGCGTTCCTTTTCTCTCTCCCTCTCTCTTTCCCCTTGGTCTCTCCACTCTCCTCTGTCTCTTTCTCCTCTCTCTTTCTCTTCCCTCTGCCATCACCTCCTCTGTTTTTTCTCTGTCCCTCTGTCTCTCCCCTCTGTCTCTGTCTCTCTCTGTATGTCTCCCCATCTTTCTCTCCCCTCTCTCCCCTGACTCCCTCTCTCTCTCCCCTCTCTCCTCTCTCTCCCTCTCTCTCTTTCTTCCCTCTCTCCTCGGTCTCTCCCCTCTCTCCCCCTCCCTTTTTCTCCTCTCTCTTTTCTCAGTCTCTCCCCCGACCTCCTCTCTCTCCCTCTTTGTCTTTTTCTCTGGCCTCTGTTTCTCTCTCCCCTGACTCCCTTTCTCTTGTTCTCTCCCCTCTCTCCCTCTCTCTCTCCCTACCTTCATCTCATAAACACACCCTAGATGTGTAGGATCTTCAGCTTTTCACCCTGTTTCGTGTTAGGTGGTTGTGTTCCTTTTTGTCTGATGACTCCCACTGAGGTCTTTGTCACAGCTTTGCTCTTGGGGATCTCAGTGGGGCAGTAGTGAGAACACAGGTGGAGAAGGGGCAGGAGGAGGAACCAGGTCCTTATGTCACTTAGCATAATGTCCTGCAGGTTCATCCATGTTGTCACCAATAGCAGGATTAATCTTCTTCTTTTTTTTTTTTTTTTTTTTTTTAGATATAGAGTAGATAACAGAGAGCTGAAATTTTTAAAATTAGGTACATTTTTGGTAGTTAGTTCTGTAGTTAATCTTCTTTTTTTTTTTTT
>NW_012101521.1:2163942-2165188 GCF_000951045.1 Mandrillus leucophaeus | reverse complement strand
GGCGGGCGCCTGTAGTCCCAGCTACTCGGGAGGCTGATTCGGGAGGCTGAGGCAGGAGAATGGTGTAAACCCAGGAGGCGGAACTTGCAGTGAGCCTAGATCGCACCACTGCACTCCAGTCTGGGCGACAGAGCAAGACTCGTCTCAAAAAAAAAAAAAAAAAAAGAAATTGATCTCCCGGTTGGAGGAAGATGGCTGCCGCCCGGGGATTCTCCCTAACAGCCGCGACACAAAGAGCGCTTACTCCCTGGCCGAGGGGCAGGCTCCTCGCGGCCTCCCTGGGACTCCGGGCGTGTCCTCCAGCCCCGAGGCTGGGGAAGGGCAGATCAGCCTCAGGACAGCTGCGTCCAGAGGCTTCTGGAAATCACCAAAGGGTCAGAATTCCTCAGGCTGCAGGTGGAGGGAGGTGGATGCGCCAGATTCCAATGCAGATATTCACTGGATACAGTTATCAACCCCGATGACAGGGTATTTGAACAGGGTAGGGCAAAAGTGGTGGTTGACTCTGATAGCTTAGCCTTCGTGAAAGGGGTCCAGGTGGACTTCAGTTAAGAACTGATCCGAAGCTCATTTCAAGTGTTGAACAATTCTCAAGCACAGCAAGGCTGCTCCTGTGGGTCATCCTTCTCTGTCTAACTTTGATGCGATGACAGGTGACTCTGACTCTGAGATTGTCACCAGTTGTACCAATTTGAGGAACCTGGAGTTAGTAGAATTCTAGAAGTTTCCTTCTAATCATGTCCCTCTCAATTTTATTTCCCACCATCCAAGAGTATTGTGTTATGCCACTATTATTTTCAGAACGTGAAGATTTTTCTCTTGGCTTAATTTTTCCCTCCAACTCCCTTCAGTGCTAAGGCTGAGCCTCCAGATGCTCTTACCTCAGATTTAATCACTGGTTGAAACTCCATATACTCTGTAGAGCCTCCATGGCTCTAAAATTTGGAATTAACTTCTCTGGCCTTAAGAGCTGCTTGTACATATGTGGATAGCTATGTATAAAAGCTTCATTTAAAAAAAGAAAGAAAAGAAATTGATCTCCTGCTCTGCCAGAATGAAGAGCCCTGGACAGAGAATCAGGAGCCCAGAATTCAAATCCCAGCTCCACTTCCAGGGCTGTGTGCAAACCAGAGCACATCAACTTGCCTTTTTCAGTGTTGGTCTTTTCATCTGAGGAAGGGGGAAATTTATGGAGGGAGTGGGACACTGAGACACAGCGATGGAGGACGATCATGGCCAATGAAGC
>NW_012101521.1:2154803-2156407 GCF_000951045.1 Mandrillus leucophaeus | reverse complement strand
GGACTACAGGCGCCCGCTGCCACGCCCGGCTAATTTTTTGTATATTTAGTAGAGACGAGGTTTCACCGTGGTCTCGATCTCCTGACCTTGTGATCCGCCCACCTCGGCCTCCCAAAGTGCTGGGATTACAGGCGTGAGCCACCGCGCCCGGCCTTTTGACACTTCTCAAAAGAAGCCATACAAATGGTCAACATATATATGAAAACATGCTCCGCGTTACGAATCATCAGGAAAATGCAAACTAAAGCCACCATCGGATATCTCCTCCCACCTGTTAGAATGGCCAGTATCAAAAAGACAAAAGAGAAGTGTGGGCCAGGATGTGAGAAAAGAAACCCTTATGCGCTGTTGGTGGGAATGTAAATTAGCACAGCCATTATGGAGAACAGAATGGAGGTTCCTCAGAAAACCAAAAATAGAATTGCCATATGATCCAGCAATCCCACTGCTGGATGTCTATCCAAAGGAATTGAAGTCAGTATGCTGGCGAGATGCCTGCAGCCCCGTGTTCATCGCAGCACTATTCACGATAGCCAAGACGTGGAATCAATCTACAGTCCATTCACCTGTCCACCAACAGATGAATGGATTTTTAAAATGTAGTGTATATATACACAATGGCTAAAAGAGGAGGTTGTTGGGAAGCCGAGGTGGGCAGGTCACCTGAGGTCAGGAGTTCAAGACCAGCCTGCCCAGTGTAACAAAACCCTGTCTCTACTAAAAATGCAAAAATCAGTCAGGCGTGGTGGCAAGTTCCTGTAATCCCAGCTACACAGGAGGCTGAGGCAGGAGAATCGCTTGAACCCGGGTGGTGGAGGTTGCAGTGAGCCGGGATCAAGTACTCCACTCTGTAATACAGCAAGACCCACTCTCAAAAAAGAAAACAAGAGAAGGCTCACATTAGGTATTATCTTATTTTCACACCATTTTTCCAGGTATCAACTCCTCAAACACTCATAACAGCCTTCCTCTTTTAAAGGCAAGGAAACTGAGGCTCACTGAGGCAAAGCAGCTCACTGAAGAACACCTTACCTGGTAAACACAGGATCCAGGATTCACACCCAGGTGTGTGCAACCCCCAAAGTCTTGTCTTCTTCTGTCCTGTATCACCTACTCACGGGTGTGAGCACCTAGGGAATAGGCTGCAAGGAACAACATGTACAGTGCCTACTGTGCGGTCCTGGACAAGTCCCCTTCCCTCTCTGGGCAAAGAGGTTGCTGGTTTGGGATCCACAGTCCTGGATCCTGTGTTCAGTCCTGTCGGCTGTGCACAGTGTTCTGGGTGATGGGTGCTCCATGCCTACTGCTCGCTTCTGACCAAATAGCATCAATAATTTAAGCTCTCTTTCTTTTATAACCTGGGAAAATTGGTCCCCTGGCAAGACATGAAAAATAATTTCATGCTCTGTTATCTCCCCTCTCAAGATCGCCCCTGACAAATTGTCTCTTTATTGTCTATTGCTCTAGCATCAGCTCACATTTGGGCTCCCATTTTTTATGGTTGCCAGCCTTAGTCCTGGCTCTGGCTGAGGTGGCTTCTAAAAGGATTACCACCAAATTTCAATTTCCTTCCTTCCTTCCTTCCTTCCTTCCTTCCTTCCTTC
>NW_012101521.1:2150448-2151683 GCF_000951045.1 Mandrillus leucophaeus | reverse complement strand
GGCTTACTGCAACCTCCTCCTCCCAAGTTCACTGGGGTAGAGGGGGCAGGAGAGGGAGCAAGGGAAGAATAAGAAAGGCGCGCGCGCACGCGCGTGTGTGTGTGTGTGTGTGTGTGTGTGTGTGTGTCATCTGATTGATCTGGCTAGAACTTCCAGTGCAATGTTGATTAGAGTGGTCTTCCTGATCTTAAAGGAAAAGCTTTCAGCTTTGCACCATTGAGTATGGCGTTAGCTATGGTCTTGTCACATATGGTACGTTTATCGTGTGGTGGTACGTTCCTTCTGTGCCTAATTTGTTGAGAGTTTTTATCAGGAAAATATACTGAATTTTATCAAGTGCTTTTTCTCTGTCTATTGAGATGATCATATGGTTTTTGTCCTTCATTCATTAATGCAGTGTTCACATCTTTGTTTTGGTTTGGTTTTTGATTTTGGGTTTTTTGAGACACAATCTTGCTCTGTTGCCTGGGCTGGAGTGCAGTGGTGCAATCTTGGCTCGCTGCAGCCTCCGCCTCCAGGGTTCAAGTGATTCTCCCGCCTCAGCCTCCTGAGTATCTGCGACTACAGGCATGTGCCACCACGCCTGATTAATTTTTGTATTTTTAGTAGAAACGTTTTTGCCATGTTGGCCAGGCTGATCTCGAACTCCTGACCTCAGGCAGTCTACCCACTTCGGCCTCCCAAAGTGCTGGGATTATACTGCGCCAGGTCCACGTTTATTAATTTGTCTATATTGACCCGGCCTTTCATCCCAGGGATAAATCCCACTTGGCCATGAATGATCCTTTCAATGTGCTGTTGAATTTAGTTTGCTAGTATTTTGTACCTATTCTCATTAGAGATATTGTCCTGTAATTATCTTTCCTTGTGTCCTGGTCTGGCTTTGCATTCAGGATAATGCTGTAAAATAAGCTTGGAAGTGTTCCTTCTTTATTTTGGAAGAGTTTGGGAAGGATAAGTATTGGTTTTTCTTTAAATGTTTGATGGAATTTCACTGTGAAGCCATGTGGTCCTGGTTTTGTTTTGTTTTTTGTTTGTTTGTTTGTTTTTTGAGACAGAGTCTCGCTCTGTCGCCCAGGCTGGAGTGCAATGGCGCGTTCTCGGCTCACTGCAAGCTCCGCCTCCCGGGTTCACGCCATTCTCCTGCCTCAGCCTCTTGGTCCTGGTCTTTTCTTTAGTGGGAGATTTTTTTTTTCGGGCAAAGACTTAAATAGACTCTTTTTTTTTTTTTTTTG
>NW_012101521.1:2145781-2147699 GCF_000951045.1 Mandrillus leucophaeus | reverse complement strand
CAAGTCCTCACACTTCCCTGGGTTTCCATTTCCCTATATGTTAAAAAGGGATGAAGGCCGGGTATGGTGGCTCATCCCTGTAATCCCAATACCTTGGGAGGGTGAAGCAGGTGGATTGCTTGAGCTCAGGTGTGCAAGACCAGCCTGGACAACATGGCAAACCCCAGTCTCTACAAAAAACAAAAACCACCTGGGTGTGGTGGCATGTGCCTGTAGTTTAGTCCCAACTGCTTGGGAGGCTGAGGTGGGAGGATTGCTGGAGCCCAGGAGGCAGAGGTTGCAGTGAGCCAAGATTGTGCCACTGCACTCCAGCCTGGGTGACAGAGTGAGACCCTGTTTCAATCTGTCTCTCTCTCTCTCTCTCTCTCACACACACACACACACGATGAGATAAAATTATGCATTCTCAATATTGTTAAGAATGTTGTTGAAGCCCCAACCCCCAGTACTTCAGTAGGACCCCCAAGAGGTGAAAATTCATCTTGGGAAGCAAAAAAACCATCTTACTCTTTATGTATAAAACACAGATATATATATATATGTTGTGTGTGTATATATATATGTTGTATATATTATACACACAGAGTTTGTACAGACATATATTACATACTTTATATTTGTGATACTAAAACTTCATGGGGTGGGGTCAGGTGTGGTGGCTCACACCTGTAATCCCAGCACTTTGGGAAGCCAGGGTGGGAAGATCACTTGAGCCCAGGAGTTCAAGACCAGCCTGGGCAACATGATGAGACCCCATCTCTAAAAACAAAACTTCATGGGGGGAGGTGATTAGGAAAATAACGTCTAAAAAGACTCTCTAGGGGGATGACAAGGAAAGACAAAAGGTTGGGAAACGCTAGACTTGGTGATCTAGAAGGGTCCTTGTTCTAGATCCAAATCTAGAAGGTCTGACGGTCTATGACTGTAACTCTGCGGGAGAGTGTTGGTGGGAATCGCGGAGGGAAGAGTGTTCTAGGAACAGGGAACAGCACAAGCTGAAAACCTCAGATGGGAATGAGCCTGGGTTATGGGCTGGACTGTGTGCCCATCTAGCAGCTGAAATAGCTCAGATGGGAGAGTGTTTGACCGAACTATGTCCCCCTAAAATTCATGTGTTGAAGTCCCAACCCCCAGTACCTCGGAATGTGACTGTATTTGAAGGTAAGGTGTTGAAAGAGGTGATGAAGTTTAAATGAGACCATTAGGGTGGGGCCCTAATCCGACAGGACTGGTGTCCTTATAAAAAGAGGAAGAGGCAGCTGGGGTGCATGTGCATAGCGACAAGACCACATGAAGATACAGGAAGAGGCTGGGTATGGTGGCTTACACCTGTAATCCCAGCACTTCGGGAGGCCGAGGCGGGCAGATCACCTGAGGTCAGGAGTTCGAGATCAACCTGGCCAACATGGCGAAACACTGTCTCTACTAAATATACAAAAATTAGCCAGGTGTGGTGGCACATGCCTGTAATTCCAGCTACTCGGGAGGTTGAAGCAGGAGAATCTCTTAAACCTGGGAGGTGGAGACTGTAATGAGCCATGATCTCACCACTGCACTCCAGCCTGGGCAACAGAGTGAGACTCTATCTCAAAAATAATAAAAATAAAAATAAAAGAAGGTGCAGGGAGAAAGGGGTCATCTAAGAGCCAAGGAGAGAGTCCTCAGGAGAAACCAGTCTTGCCAACACCTCGATCTTGGTCTCCAGCCTCAAGAACTATGAGAAATATTTCTGTGGTTTAAGTCACCCAGGCTGTGGTATTGTGTTATAGCAACTGGCGCAGACTCATACACTTGCCGTCTTCTTCTTCTTCTTTGTTTTTTTAAATACAGAGACAGGGTCTTGCTATTTTGCCCAGGTTAGTC
The DNA here is from genome assembly GCF_000951045.1 of Mandrillus leucophaeus. Lineage (NCBI taxonomy): Eukaryota > Metazoa > Chordata > Mammalia > Primates > Cercopithecidae > Mandrillus > Mandrillus leucophaeus. The sequence goes on along the minus strand of NW_012101521.1, from coordinate 2,145,836 downwards.
TCAAACTCCTGGGCTCAAGTGATTCTCCCACTTCAGCTTCCCAAAGTGCTGGGAT
>NW_012101521.1:2143434-2144429 GCF_000951045.1 Mandrillus leucophaeus | reverse complement strand
CCCCGTCACAGAATATTTGCAAACAGGTCTGCACTTGTCTGCATTCATTCCCCATTAAACTGAGTGAGAGAAAAAAACTTTATGTGTCATGTTTACCATTGTACATCCCAGGCAAATGATCTTTTGAATAGATGGGATGATACAACAAGGAGTTAAAATTTAATGAGGCACAAATGTTCCTAAACATTCCCCTCCCCTTCCTGAGCCAAATAATGTTATCTTTTCCAGCAGACTGTTCAGGTCCCCACCCTTTCCTGTCCCTATCAGACTGATCAGGGACATTTGTGGGCAGAGGAAGATGGGCCAAGACAGCCTGGAACAAGAGCTAGAGGGCTCATGAGAGAGGTTTAGACAATCTATAAAATGCAGAGCCAGGAGAAAGTAAGGAGGGGAGGAGAAAAGAGAGATAGAGAGAAGAGACCAATCCTGCCACTCAGTCTGCACGTGGAACAGGAGTTTCTTTGTTTTATAGGCTTTCTTTGGAGCATGGAGGGTGTTACATGAGAGACTCCAGGGTACTGTGTGTGTGAGAGAGAATTGGGAAGAGACAAAAAAAGGTATGAGAAGTTTTGCTAAGGGAGAGGACTGACTCTCTCCACGCGTGGCTTTGAAAACCACAAGCTAGGAACAATTTATCAAGAAGACATAACAATCATAAATGTATGTACACCTAACAACAGAGCATCACAATTCCTGAAGGAAAAAAAAAAAAACAGAAATCAAAAATAGACAACACTAAGGGAAGAAACAGATAAATCCAAATAACCAATAGCTCTTTCTATGTAATTCACTAAAATTGATTTTTTAAAAACAGCTGCAGCGAACTATGATTGTGTCATTATACTCCTGCCTGGGCGACAGAATGAGATCCTGTCTCAAAAAAAAAAAAAAAAAATCAGTACGGATATAGAAAAATCGAATCAACACTGTTAACAAATTTGATCTGACATTTACAGAACATTGTACCCAACAACTGCAGAATATAAATAGTTTTC
>NW_012101521.1:2141190-2142504 GCF_000951045.1 Mandrillus leucophaeus | reverse complement strand
AAAAAAAAAAAAAAAGCTAGAAAAACTAAGAACAAAGTAGGCCTGAAATAAATAAAAGAAAGGAAATACTGAAATCGAAGAGTAAAACTCAGTGGAATAATGATAGAGAAAACAAGGCTAAAAAACCGGTTCTTCGAAAAGATTAATAAAATTGAAAAGCACAGCTAATACCGGACTTTCTATTTTTTATTCGTTTGAGTTTTTTGTGCTGACTGTGCATGGACAGGTTCACATGGGTGCTGGGTTCACACGGGTTACAGGGGGAGGCAGAAGGAGAGAGCAGGCCACAGCCTCCAGAGCGCCTCCATTGCAGACAAGCACACATGCGCTCCTCCGTGCCGCGCCCCTGCTCACTGCTGGATCCTGCGGATGCTCTGCACCTGGAAGGTCTGGGCGTGAGAGCCCCACTCCCGGAAATGCTTGTAGTCACCGGAATGGTGATCGCTTTCCAGCACATACTGAAATCCACGGTAGCCCGGAAACTGGGAGCAAACCCAACTGAAAAAGAGAAAAGGCAGACGGTTACTCTACAGAGACACCAGCATGATGATCAACACAGGGGCAAAGGGAGCTATGCACACGCACACAATTCTAGCCATCCTGGCCTTTCTTCAGTGCTCACAATGTGCCATGCTCTCTCCCCTACCACAGGGCCTTTGATCGTGCCATTCCCTTTGCCAGAAGCACCATGCCAGCCCGTCTTTTCCTAGACAAGTTGTATTTGTCCTTCATGGCTCAGCTTAACTATGAGGGCAATCTGACTCGTTCCCCAAATCAGGCCACAGTCCCTTATTATACCTTTGTAGCACTCATGTAATTCGACAGTTTTCAAATTATTTGTAAAATACCAGCCTCCCCTGCCAGCAGGTAAGCTCATGAGTGTAGGAACGTGTATGCTTTGTTCATCGTTATCTCCACCTGCCTAAATTTATAAAAGTCTAGCACAGAAGAAGGGGGTCCCTATTTACTGAATAAAAGAACAAGTGAAAGAATGGGAAGTCTTGTTCTTTCTCCGTTCCCCCTCCTTCCTTATCCAGAGGCACTTCCAAGAAAAAAGCTATCACTTCAGTCCATTGATTTCTTTCTTCTTTCTTTCTTTCTTTCTTTTTTTGAGGCAGAGTCTCACTCTGTTACCCACACTGGAGTGCAGTGGGGCGACCTCGGCTCACTGCAACCTTTCCCTCCTGGGTTCAAGTAATTCTGCCTCATCCTAGTGACTGGGACTACAGGCATAGCCACCGGGCTAATTTTTTGTATTTTTAGTAGAGACGGGGTTTCACCATGTTGGCCAGGCTGGTCTCGAACTCCTGACCT
>NW_012101521.1:2135175-2136185 GCF_000951045.1 Mandrillus leucophaeus | reverse complement strand
ACGGATATAGAAAAATCGAATCAACACTGTTAACAAATTTGATCTGACATTTACAGAACATTGTACCCAACAACTGCAGAATATAAATAGTTTTCAAGTGTACTACCAAGCCTATCAAAGATAGACCATGTGGCCAGGAGCAGTGGCTCAGGCCTGTAATCCTAGCACTTTGGGAGGCTGAGGCAGGCAGATGTCCTGAGCTCAGGAGTTCAAGACAAGCTTGGGCAACATGGCAAACCCTGTCTCTACCAAAAATACAAAAATTACAGGGCGTGGTGGCACGCACCTGTAATCTCCGCTGCTTGTGGGGCTGAGGCAGCAGAATTGCTTGAACCTGGGAGGTCGAGGCTGCGGTGAGACAAGATTGCACCACTGCACTCCAGCCTAAGTGACAGAGTGAAACCTTGTCTCATTAAAAAAACAAAAACAAAAACAAAAAATAAAATAAAAATAAAAAGACCATGTGCTGGGCCATAAAATAAGTCTTAATTCATTTCAGAAGACTTAAATCTTACGGAGTATGTTCTCCAACCACACTGGTCTTTAAAAGCACACCAATAACAATAAAACACTAGAAAATCCTAAAGTATTTGGAATTTAAATAACACCCCTTTAAATAACCCATAGATCAAAAGAAAAAAAAAATCACAAGTGAAACTAGAAAATATCAAACTGAACAATAATGAAAACACATCAAATTAATATTTATGGGAAGCAGCTAAAGCCATAGTTGGAGGGAAATTTATAGCTAAATGAATTTAGTACTGGGTGGGGGAAAGAGAGGCCTAAAATTAATGACCCAAAAGTCTGCCTTAAAAAAAAGCTAGAGGAAAGCTAGAGGCCGGGCGCGGTGGCTCAAGCCTGTAATCCCAGCACTTTGGGAGGCCGAGACGGGCGGATCACAAGGTCAGGAGATGGAGACCATCCTGGCTAACATGGTGAAACCCCGTCTCTACTAAAAAACACAAAAAAATAGCCGGGCGAGGTGGCGGGCGCCTGTAGTCCCAGCT
>NW_012101521.1:2110311-2132105 GCF_000951045.1 Mandrillus leucophaeus | reverse complement strand
GGGGCACCTCAGAAAGTGGCTCTGATGTCCTCCCTAAATAAGAATCTCACACCTTAGCCTTCACCTGCCACCTCCTGGGTGGAAAGGAAAGGACCAGTCAATGCTGAGTTTGAAGCTGGATTGTTACCTACCTGCTGATGGACTTTGAGCAGGTTGCTTGAGCCATACCTGTTTCTTTATGGCGGGGGCATTCATTCTCCCTTCTCCTGGCCATAGACCCTGTTGGCTCTGCTCTCAGCCAAGTTGAGAAAATGAGGCTGAATCTAGCAATGACCACATGACCAAACCTAGCCAATCAGAACACCCCATTCCTGTGCGCATGGTGATTGGTTCAGAGTTGAGCACAGGACCCAGCTGGACCAATGAGCACCTTTCTTGGAACCTTTAATAGAGTCACTGAGACCGGACACTGTCTTTCTTTATGGCTGGATGTAAAGATGAAGCTCTTTACATTCTCGTCTAAGAATATAGCCACACACAGGCAGGCAGGGCAACAGGTGGGGGGTTGTGGAGGGGAGACAGATACCTGCTGTAGCACCTGGATCCAGTTGCGCTTGAAGCTAATTACAGGGGCCGATAAATATCTTTTGGGCTTAAACCCAGTTTGATCTGCGTTTCAATCCCTGGAATTCTGCCCGATACCTCTCTGTGCCTCAGTGTTCTCCTCTGGAATGTGGGCATCAGAGCACAAAAGTCCCCAGCACACAGTTTTCACAGGAGGTACCCCTACCCCTCCCAAATCCCTCCCCTGCCAGGCTGAGACTTGGATACACTTACGCCCCAGAGTGGACGTGGAAGGACCCTACTTCATTGCCTTCCCATCCCATGGCCTGGAGGGAGGGATAGTCATCGCTCAGCTCTCCTTTCTTGCCCAGGAAGTTCTCTTGCTCGAAGATTGTCAGCCTCGAGTCACGGTGGTTCTACAGGAACAGGAAACACAGTCAGACCATCAGGCTCCCAGTTGGAAACCCAGGAGCCTTTCCTGGCCTCCACACTCCCTGCCCTTGTCTCCCAAATCAACCTTCCTTGCAAACCTTTTGGAAGGGCAATAAGGCAACAGGTACCAGAAATCTTACCATTTGCCCTTCCAGAAATTTCCACAAAGAAAATAATCATGGAATAAACAGGCTGCAAGAATGTTCATCATTAACAGTTTTTTCAAAAACAAACAAACAAAAAGGAATCAACCTTTATGTCCGAAATTGGGGATCCAGTGGTAAGCTGAGGTATTACACTGTGGTTAAGAAAAAGGGTGTAGAGGCCGGGCACGGTGGCTCACGCCTATATTTCCAGCATTTTGGGAGGCCGAGGTGGGCGGATCACCTGAGGTCAGGAGTTCAAGACCAGCCCGACGAATATGGTGAAACCCTGTCTCTACTAAATACAGAAAATTAGTTAAGTGTGGTGGCGCATGCCTGTAATCTCAGCTACTTGGGAGACTGAGGCAGGAGAATCGCTTGAACCTGGGAGGCAGAGGTTGCAGTGAGCCAAGATTGTGCCATTGCACTCCAGCCTGGACAACAAAAGCGAAAACTCCATCAAAAAGAAAGAAAGAGAGAGACAGAGAGAGAGAGAGAGGAAGGAAGGGTAGAGATATCATCTCAAATCCTTCCTACCAGGAAGCAGCTGCCACTTACCAACTGATTGAGGTTAGACAGGATTTCTGAGCCTCTGTTCCTGTATCTGTAAAATGAAACTAACCATACCCATTTTTCAGGGTTCTTTTGAGAACTAAATGAATTCAGAAGTTGGAAACTGCTGGGAATGAGGGACTGTATCTGTTGCAGCCCACCACGGGTCCCCATATTAGCACCATATCTAGACTGGTTGCAGAGTAAATGAACAAATGGACTTATGCACAAAACGGAATACTAGGGAGCTATGAAAAATGATGGAAGTGAGATTTAATCACCTAGACTGATGATTGTGATATATTTGCTCAGTGAGAAAAGCTAGTTTCCAAGCCTTAGACTCATTATGATTCCATTTTTGTGGCAAAATTATGTGTGCAGTATAGATAAGATATATAGATTATATAGATATAGATGTAGATGTTTATCTGGATGTGTATATACATAGAGACATAAATGTATAGGTTGAACATTCCTAACCTAAACATCCGAAATCCAAAATGCTCTAAAATCTAAAAGTTTTTGAGTGACGACATGACACTCAAAGAATGCTCACCGGAGTATTTCAGATTTTGGACTTTTGGATTCAGGCTGCTCAACCGTAGGTATTATAAATATTACAAAATCTGGGGAAAATATTCACAATCCAAAACACTTCTGGTCCCAAGCATTTCAGATAAGGGATAATCCATCCTGACCATACCAGGATTTTCCTTCAGAATTTTGGATGGTAAGTATGGTGCCTTATGTCATTTTAAATTAATAAGAGTTGAAAAATAAAATACATTTTTTTTTTTTTTGAGACAGAGTCTCACTCTGGTGCCCAGGCTGGAGTGCAGTGGTGCGATCTCAGCTCACTGCAACCTCCATCTCCTGCGTTCAAGTCATTCTCTTGCCTCAGCCTCCTGAGTAGCTGGGACTACGGGCATGTACCACCACGCCCAGCTAATTTTTTTGTATTTTTAGTAGAGACGGGGTTTCACCACGTTGGCCAGGCTGATCTTGAACTCCTGGCCTCAAGTGATCCACCCGCCTGGGCCTCCCAAAGTGCTGGGACTGTAGGTGTGAGCCACTGTGCCCGGCCTAAAATATACCTTTCTGAGCCTCAATTTTTTCATCGGTGAGACGGGAATAATAATGCTCACCTCCACCCACACTCCAAAAACAGCAATAAAATGTAAAATCAGGAGCATTGATATCGAATTAGGAGCAAGAAATGAAGCCCTTCATCCTCACTGGGCCCTACCATCCCTGGTACCCAACTTCTCTCAGGGTCCCTGAATCACAAAAAAAAAAAAAAGGGGGGCACAAAGCTGGCAGGAGCTCCTGTCACAACCAGGGCTGCTGTGAGCAGAAAGTTTAAGGTGGGCTCTGGCCAGATGCTATATGTTCTTCTTCCCAACAACATTGGTACTATTGCCCCATTTCAAGATGAAGAAACTGAGGCCAAGAGAGGAAAGAGACTAACAGCCCTTGTCACACAGCTTGAAGTGGTGACATGAGAATTTCAGCTCTGGGACATTTGATTCCCAAGTGCCCACGTGAGGGGCTCGGGCCTCCCCGGGACGCAGAAGTGGTAGAACTCACAGCACAGGCCACAGGCCGGAAGGAGGTGAGCCTCTCAGAGGGGTAGGCCGTGTTGCCACCCCAGGCATCCCAGCTCGGGTATTCGCCCCGTTCCAGAACGTACTGCTGCCCTTGGAAGCCAGCATGCTCGAAGCCCACCCACCTGCAGACAGAGGGTAGAGCGTGCAGGAGGTAAGCGTCCCCTTCACCCTGCATTCTAGACCAGCAGATGGGTCTAGAATGGTCACAGTCACAACCATTCAGGGGTGATTGTGCCCCCAGGAAACACTTGACAATGCCTGGAGACATTTTTGGTTATCACGATTAGGGGAGGGGCTTGGAAGGCCATCTATCAGGTAGAGGCCAGGGATGCTGCTAAACATCCCATAATACACAGGCCAGCCTCCACTGCAAAGGATGATCCAGCCAGAAACATCAGTAGTGCCGAAGTTGAGGGACCCGGCTCTAGACCTGACTTGCTGTGTGTCCCATAGGTAGGGAAACTGCTTCACACAGGTGCCCTGACAACATTGCTCCTCTGTTGGTTTCCACAGAGGCCGCAGAGTCAAAGCTGATCACAGACTGACCTTATCTTGGTGGAATTCCCTGTGATCCTGCCAGGGTGTAGGAGATGGGCCGTTTTGTGAGGAGCTACTGCAAGGCCATCTCTTATATTCCTCCCTCTCTTGTGGGAGGCTTCCACGAGGCAGTTCCTCATCTGCCTGTCTGGCCACTCTGAGATGTGGGGCTTTCCACCTCGCCGCCCCACAGGTGACAATAGCAAGCTATCGTTGAAGCATGGAAGCAGTTCTTCAGCCACGGGGTTCCCACCATTCCTGCTGCCTGTCATTCGGCCCCCTTTGTTTTGGTGTCATCCCGTAGGACAAGGGACACAGGAAGCTGACACCGTGCGCACCTTGCCTTTGCTGTCTGTGTAAGTAATAAACTGTCTGAATCTATCCGAGCTCATTATCTGCCTACTGGCTGAGTCTGTCAGCCTGCTGGACATACCCCTAGAAAGTCTCTGTTCCCATCTGACCCCCATTCCCCACCTGCACAAATCAGAAGCTAAAAGAGTATTTACTAAAGCATGAGATGTGTAAAAATCACCCAAGATGACCTCAGGTGGCACTCACAGGCATAGGATTAAGTGACTCCAAATCTCCTATCTACTTTCCAACCTTCTAGAACTTTCTATCCAATATGGTAACTACTGACCACATCTCCTAGCTACTTTCCAACCTTCTAGAACCTTCTATCCAATATGGTAACTACTGGCCACATCTCCTAGCTACTTTCCAACCTTCTAGAACCTTCTATCCAATATGGTTGCTACTGGCCACATCTCCTTTCTGTCTACTTTCCAACCTTCCAGAAATTTTTTCCAATATGGCAGCTACTGGTCACATCTCCTTTCTATTTACTTTCCAGTCTTCTAGAACCTTCTATCCAATATGGTAGCTACTGGCCACATCTTTCTAACTACTTTCCAACCTTCTAGAGCCTGCTATGCAATATGGTAGCTGCTGGCCATATCTCCTTTCTACTTGCTTTCCAACCTTCTAGAACCTTCTATCTAATATGGTAGCTACTGGCCACATGTAGTTAATTAAATTTAAACTTAAATAAATTAAGATTAAATAAAACATTCCGTTTTCTAGTCATGCTGGCTACCTTTCAAAATCCTTAATGGTCACATCTGGCCAGTGGCCCTGAAATGGACGGTGCAGATGTAGAACATCTCCATCATTGCAGACAGGTCCACTGAATGGCACTGGTCTAGAAAGTCTTGGTGTGTTATTATTGTGTCCTTAACACCTCTCTACATCTCACAATCTCTCTCTCTCTCTCTCTCTTTTTTGTTTTTTAATTTTGGTTTTTTGGGGGTTTTTTTGTTTGTTTTTTGTTTTTTTTTTAACAAAAAATGATCGGGCCACATGCTTAGCAACAAGACTGTTTAGCTAAAAATTAATAGCATTAAAACATTATATTCATTTTTATAGTTACCTTCTACTTTTGGTGAGTGATGTTGGCTTTCAATTTATGGCTAGGAGGGACATTTTTAGATCCAACCCTGGATTCTAAGGATCTTCTCCCGCAGAGCTGCCTCATCCAGTGGGCAGGGTCTGGGTAAATGACACCCTCCCACTGTTGGGCCGTGCACAACTTGCATAACCTTACATGGCAGTCCTGCACACTCCTCAGCGCTTCAGGAGGGCACACTAGGAAAAGAGGACCTATAATAGCTAAAAGTCCTAGCACCCGTCTCTAGGTCCCTTCCTGTCCACCCTCTACCCCAACTCAGTATCCCCCTAGACTCACGCTCCACTCAGCACTTTCAAAGATCGCACAGTCTCGAAGCCAAGCTCCAGCACACTGGGGCACTCAGCCGTGAATTCGTGCCGCCGGCCCTGGAAGCCGTCCTCATCCCACACCACCATCTGTGCCAGGAAAAAAAAAAAAAAAGAAGGTGGAGATCCGCATCAGAGTCCCATGGAGGGTGAGGGGTTGGGGGCTCACCCCAGGATCTGGCAGGTAAAGCAGGGATTGCAAACTCAGATGCCTCCAGGAGCCAGGCAGGCAAGGACAGTGAGGACTGTGAGACACTAGACAGCACAGGTGCCAGGTAGATGGGTGGCCTCTTCCCAGTGCCACCAATGGTTGCCAAGTGGGAATGCAAGCCAGACCTTCCAATTTCTCAATACGATCCCTAGATCTGGACTTTTATGTGGTTCTTCTAGGCTTTTAAAGGTTGATGATAAATCCAAAAGCTTTATGAAACAAACAAACACACACAGAGATGGTCAAAGAAATCATGCCCGAAGACTGCAATCTCTGCCAAAGAGTGTAACAGGTCAACTTTGGGAACCAGAAGACCCAAGTTCACATTCGACCTCCCTGTATGTGACATACAAGTCCCTTCTCGACTCTGAGTCTTGATTGCACCTCTGTGAAATAGGCATTTATAATACCCTCCTCCTAGGATTTGTGGGGACTTGAACCCTCCCCACACCTCCTGGACACGCCCTCCCCATGCCTCTTCCTACCTTCCAGTGTCCCGCTGACTTGGTGCATTGCAGGGTCATCGTGGCCCCTTCCTACAGAAGAGAAGAACATCATAATAGTCCGCCCTGTCCCTCTGCTGTCCTCTTTATGTAGATGGCTGGCTTAGACCTGGTCAGGATCCACATGGGGAGTCCAGGAGTGACTGGGCTATGGGCAATGCGTGGCTTTGGGCTGTCCCTCTCCTGTCATTTCCATCTGTCACCAGTGCCATCTTCCATCCTATCCCCATCTCAAAACTCACCCTTGCTGGGTCTCATTGACTCTAAGCCCCACTCTGTATTCTCTTATCTGCTTGTTATGGGAAAATTTCTGTGGCTATTGGTGGGTGGGTACATCACCCCAGCAAGTGCTAAAATGACAGTCCTTCCAAAGACAACGCCTAGCTCAAAGAGGTAGCTCTAATGGTGGAAATTTAGGCAACAGGGCTACAGGAATAATTTTGTTTTTAAATGAGGGAAGCAGGTGCTGGTCTTGATGGTTGGGGCTCATCATTGGTTAGGGTGAGGATGGCATTCAGGATGACACAGTGACATCCCTAGGACTGGGGACCTGGGCTCCTCACCTCCCAGGATGCTCACTCAGAACTCTGATCCCATCCCTCCTCCAAACCTGGGACTTACCGAGATAGGCCCAGGGAACATGTCAGATCTGAGACCAGCCGAGGTCAGGCTCTTATAGGCAGGGAGGGAAGAGGGGCCCCTGGGAGACAAAGCCCCGACTCAGCAACTGGGCCACAGAAACAAAAGCCAGCCCTGGCTGAAGAGCCAATGGCAAGCTGTCAGCAGCTCTGGCTTTAGCAGGGAGGGAATGGACCAGATCACCACCCCCAGGGATCAGCCACGGAAAAGCAGAGAGGTGGAATATTGGCCCTCATTAGCCCCGCAAGGTTCCTGACTAGACCAGGAGAATGAACACTAGAGGAGGAGTCCAGAAGCATCCTTCCTAGCTATGTGAGCTTGAGCAAGTCATTTCCCCTCAATTTCTGCCTATAAAATGCGGCAGAAACAAACTATATCACAGAGTTGTTGTGAGGTTACATAACACACCTGGTACAGAGTAAACGTTCAGGAAATGTCTATTCCTTTCCTCCTCTCATTCCCCTTTCTCTTCCAGTTGAAGCAATCAGGATAGGCTGCCTGTTGGAGGAGGCATTTGAACTAGACTCTGAAGGATGAAGAAGATATGTACAGAGTTAGACGGAAGCAGAGGCATTCTAAGAAAAGTTCAGAGGTGGGAACTTGGGGCACGTGTACAAGAAAGAGCTGGTAGCCCAATTGGCGGAGCTCAGGGGACCTGAAGGGAAGTGAGGCAGGAGAAGAGGTCTAGGCCAGGGCCTGCCAAGTCCACAAAGCCCGAAGATGAATCCAGATGGCTCTGTGGGCAGCATAAAGGAGCTGTTAGTTGCAAACATGCTTTGCAAACTGTAGCACACTTGCCACATATCCAGGACTTGTACAATTTGCTGTGTGCCTCTTGTCCCTAAACTCTGCCCTCTGAATTGGCCTATGAGGGGCCTCTTACAGCATAGGAAAAGAGCATGACTGGAAACCAGATCATCTGAGATGAAATCCAGCTCTGCTTCTTTTACCATCTGGGTAACCTGGAGGATATCTGAGTCCTGCTCATGACCTGTAAAGTGGCCACACCAGTTTCCTTTTAAGAAGGTGAAATGCAGCTCTATCAAATGCATGACTTTAGGCCAGGCGTGGTGGCTCATGCCTGTAATCCCAGCATTTGGGGAAGTCAAGGTGGGTGGATCACCTGAGGTCAGGAGTTCAAGACCAGGCTGGCCAACATGGTGAAACCCCGTCTCTACTAAAAATACAAAAATTAGCTGGGAGTAGTGGCAGGTGCCTGTAATCCCAGCTACTAGGGAGGCTGAGGCAGGCGAATTGCCTGAACCTGGGAGGCAGGGGTTGCATGAACCAAGATCACACGATTGCACTTGAGTCTGGGTGACAGAGCAAGACTCCGTCTCAAAAAAAAAAAAAAAAAGGAATGCATGACTTTGACTAAGTGTTGGCATGAAAATTAAAGGTTAAGAATGCAACCTCTACAGCCAGACTGCCTGGGTTTGCATCCCACTCTTGCTGGCTGGGTAACTTTAGGCATGTTACTTAATCTCTCTGAGTCTCAGTTTACTTGTGTATCAAATGGGTATAACAAGATAAGTTACAGCTAGCCTAAGAGACAGGGGTATTGTGAGGATAAATGTGAACTGCATGTGAACAGCAGCTGGAATTGCTCCTGCAACATAAAAAATTACCGTATTTCCATCATCTTCATCATCATCATTGCTAATAATAAAGATGATTACTATTAATTATTGATCAAAAAAGCAGGAGTACGTAGGTTTTAAGAGCCTGGGTTCATGAGTAAAGAAGATGTGAGTTCCAAGTTCATTTTGCATTTCCATTTGTATGAGAAAGTGAGCTGAGAGAGAGGAAGGAAAGGGAGTTGCTTCAGTTTCCTTATCTGTAATTGGGGTTAATCCTAAAACTTCATCCGTATACTGAGGAGTATAGGAAAATGCAAAAAAAAAAAAAGAAAGAAAAAAAGAAAAGAAAAGAAATTGACTCCATAAGACAGGGCAAAAAAGAAAAAGATATAATGAAGGATACAATAATAATAATAATGATAAATGGTCTGAGTGGAGCCACCAGCATGGTGAGCCATCCCCCTTCTCTGCCCCCACCCTCTGGCAGACAGCCCATTCCTAGGGGGGTTTGGGGGGAGCACAGAACTGCCCCAGATGACCTGGCTTTGAAGCCTAGACTGGTGGGTGGCCCCCACCACAGGCATCTTGGCCCCAGTTCCAGTGGCTACCCCATCTTGCAGTTCCTGCCCACACCCCACCCACCAAGTCTTGGCCCAGGATGAAAGGCCAAGGAGGGGCTGGGAAGCGAGGGGGTGCTGGGTGGGTGGAGCGACAGAGGCAAAGCTGGCTCCAGGCCAGGGAGAGCTCAAGACAGAGCTGGGTTCCGTGGGGAACCCAGACCCCCAAAGAAGAGGCAGGAGCCTATTCAGAAGTCCCCTCCATACATCCTGCCTGGGACTGGGGAGTCGACTGCAGATGACCTAGCTGAGCAGCTCCCCAGGCTCCCTCTGACCCCAGCTCTAGTGTGAGTTCCCAACGTGTGACTGCTGAAGTCACTTGTTCCACTTGGGCCTCGGTTTCTCCATTTGTGAAATGAGAGGATTGAGACCTGTGATTTCTGGTGTCTGTTCCGCCATCCTGAGGCTTGCTTGCCCCACCTTGACCTCTGTCTCTCCGTCTCTCGCTCCTTCACTGTCCAAGTCCCTTGTGCCTCTGTGTCTCTGTCTCCACCTCTCTTTGTTACTTCTATCTGCCTCCCTACTTCTCTCTCTTTGCCTTGGTTTCCCTATCTTCCCTGTACCCTACCTTTTGTTCCAATCCATCAGAACCACTATTTAGTCACCAGATATTGACTGAGAACCCACTGTGTGCTAAGCCCTACCTAGACAGGCCCAGCTAGGTGCTGGGGCCAGTGGTGAACAAGATGTGGTGGGCATCTGGGGCTTCCCAGGGTGGGAGGCTCTGAGACAGGCAGTCATATTCCTGACCACCAGCGCCGTCCCCCGGGTAAGATAACGTGGCCTGGGTAGAGGCAGGGAAGGGGTGTGGCAGGAGGGGTCACTATCGATAAGTCAGGAAAGGATGGGGTCCAATGTGTGTAAGAGGAAGAGACCCAGGTCTCCAATATCCAACCCAGCTGAGCACAGTGAGACTCGCCCATTCCCACCCCTACCTACAAAGAGGAAGTTAGGCCAGGGGGCCTCAGGCCAAGGTCAAGGCTGGACAGCAGGAGAAGGAAGCACACAGGCCCAGAGCTGGCTGGCCTGTACTGTCTCTGACCTCTCTGTGCCTTTGCTTTCCTCTTCTGTGAAATGGGCATAATGAAAGTATCAAATAAGGCAGATTGTCCTGGGGACTGACCGAGATAGCATGGGTTCAGCCTACAGTAAGCACTCTGTAAAAAACGCTGTCCATATCAAACCCACATCTGCCTTTACAAAATGCTTCTATGCTCGTTGTCACCATCTTTTCTGTGCAGCATCCAATAGGGACACGTGCCCACCTTATAATTGCAGACACAGAGGTCCCCCTAGGGGTAGAGACCTACCAGAAGCCACACAGTGTATAGTGGCTGAGTCACGATTCAAACTCTGGTCTCCTGCCTCCCAGGGTCTTCCCTTTTCCCTGTCCCATGTTGGCAGCCAGCAGGGACCCTTCTGGGGACCCATTCCCTGGCTGGGGTTATCGAGAGAGGAGTCAGGGTAGGGTTGGAAGGTGAAGCTGCTGTGGCCAGGGTTTCTGCTGTGTGTGCTGGTCTCACAAAGGAAAGTGCTGCTGTCTGCAGTGATCCAGGCGAGGTCGGGGCCCCAGTCCCCCACTCCCTGCCCGGGTCTGCTGAGCCAGCTTCCCCTTTGTGCCACAGACTATAGGGCCTGATGTCTGCCAGACTATAAAATGGGGGGTCGGCCTCTAGTCACCCATAGCACCTGCCTGCCTGCCTGTCCTCCAGCAGGAAGTAGCAAGTCCCCAGGTAAGAGGGAACCCACAGCACAGCTGAGAGTTGAAGGGGAGGAGAAGAGAAAAGGGAGGCAGAGAGAGGGAGGCAGAGATAGCAGTGCCATGAGAGTCAGAGAGGCAGGGCCGCGGAAATAAAGACAGAGAGAAGTGGAGAGAGGAAGAAAGGGACGGAGAAGGAGAGGGGGGGCGGAGAGAGAGAGAGAGAGAGAGAAATAAACAGAGAGAGAAGTAAAGATAATTAAAAAGAACAGATAAAGAGATAAGCAAAGATACAATGAGGGTGAGATAGTGGGGGAGAGAGGAACAGAGAGGGAGAGAGAGGAACAGACAGGAAGATAGGCAGAAAGAGGGAGAGAAGAAAGAAACAGATAGAGAGGCAGAGAGGGAGGAGAGGAGGAACAGAGGGAAAGGGTGAAGTGGGGAGAGAGAGTGAGAACATCTCCAGGAAGGCATGAGTCCAGCTGCCAGCCCTGGGGGAGTGTTTAAAGCCACAGATGTGGCTCAGATGTCTGGCCTCCCCGCTGGTGAACAGGGCACCCCAGAATATGCACAGCCTTCCTGGAGGAGGCTGGGGGAGGGATCTGCTTATCCCAAATAGCTCCTCCTTACAGAATGGGTTCCGGAATCAGCTTGACCAGAGGGTCTTAATCTGTGCTAGCATGGGGTCCTCAAATCCCTGAATACTGTCTCCAAAGTTAAAGGGGGCATTATTTTTGTCTGAGGACAAAGTTGGGGTATTCATCAAACATTCAAAGGAGTCCATGACCCCAAAGCAACAAGGAACCACTGGAATTGACCAACACCCTCTCCACACAACGCCTACCCAGCCACAGTCCTCATTTTCAGAATCCTCGACATGCAGTAAATACATCCTCTTGGATCCTCCCGTATGCCCCAGTCCCCGGCCTGTATTTGCACCCATACACCAGCCCCCCAGAGAATCCCAGAGGAAGCGGACTAGGAAAGGAGTTGGGAGCATGCATTCATTCCTTCTCTGAACAAACGTTAATTGGGCATCTCCTATGTGCCAGGTGCAGAGCAAGTGTTAGGGATGGATGGTGAATAAAGCAGATTAAGCAAACGGCAGAGCACTTTAAGAGCCCAGTTGCTGGCTCTGTTTGCTTGAGTTGAAATCAGAGCCCTATCCCTTAGTAGCTGTTTGGGCCTGAGCTGGGCCCCTTCCTTCTCCAGCCCCCTGCTGCTCAGAGGGGATCATGATAGCAGCTACTCCATGGGGTTAGGGTCATGGTCAGACGGGTTAATTAATGTATGTCACAGTGCCTGGCATACCTTAAGTACTCCGAAGTGGGACCTCTTGTTATTAGTGTGGGGAGGCAAATTGAAGTTGTACAAGCAAATCAGTGTGATAAGCGGTGTGGAAAATTGCAGGGGCCTAAGGAAGGACCTAGCGGGGTAATGGAGGGTGGAACAGCTGGTGGAGGGAATCGCATGGTCAAAAGCCTGGAGGAAGGATATATGCGGGATGAGTGGTCCCAGAAGGGATGATCTTGGCTAGGGAGTAGGGATGGAACGAAAAACTTCCAGGCTTACGTTTCAGAAACAGATAGAGAGGAAACAAGCTCCAAGGAGGATAGAGAGGAAACCAGCTCCGAAGGAGGCTGAAAGCACAGGGTGTGGGGCTGTGAGGGCAGGAGGCAGTTTGGGGGTGTCATCCCTGAAGGCCAGGGTTTCTTTACAGACTTTCGCAGGCGGGAACCATGTCTCAGGCTGCAAAGGCCCCGGCCTCGGCCACAGTGGCGGCGAACCCAGGGCCTGATACCAAGGGGAAGGGGGCCCCACCTGCAGGAACATCCCCTAGTCCCGGCACCACCTTGGCCCCAACAACCGTGCCTATTACCAGTGCCAAGGCGCCGGAACTGCCTCCTGGGAACTACAGGGTAAGGACCTGGGGGTGCAGTGGCTGGGTGCCTTCTCTCCTTCCCTCCCTCCTCCGCTTCCTCCTCCTCCTCCTCCTCCTGCTCTTCCTCTTTCACCTCTTACTCCTCCGAACCTCTTTCTCCTCCTTTTTCTTGGCTGATTTTCTCTCCTTTCTATTTACTCTCCCTTTTCTTCTTCACCTCCCCAGGCTCTCATCCTCTGTCTCTATTCTCTTTTTCCCTCATCTTGGTCTCCTCCTCCCTCCTCCTTCTGGGACACAAGTGGGGCCCAGCCAATCTGGGAGCCCATAAAATAGCCAGGGGTTCTGACATACTTGGAAAAAGTGGGGCTGGGTGCAGTGGCTCATGCCTGTAATCCCAGCACTTTGGGAGGCCGAGGCAGGTGGATCACCTGAGGTCAGGAGTTCGAGACCAGCCTGGTCAACATGGTGAAACCCTGTCTCTACTAAAAATACAAAAATTAGCCAGGTGTGGTAGCAGGCACCTGTAATCCCAGCTACTCGGGAGGCTGAGGCAGGAGAATCACTTGAACCCAGGAGGCGGAGGTTGCAGTGAGCCGAGATCGTGCCACTGCATTCCGGCCTGGGCAACACAGTGAGACTCCATCAAAAAAAAAAAAGAAGAAGAAAAAAAGCAAAAGGGGACCTGTTGTGGAGATGTGCAATAACAACAACCAAAACATAATACTTCATAGCTGAAGGGACACCTGGCAATCAGGTTACACCTGCACACACACATGCTTAGAGTTCATCGAAAGCAAGAAAAAAAAAGGAGAAGAAAAGGAAGTGGGCTGGCTTAGCAGCAGGGAACCAGCTGTCCTTGGAGGCTCAGTGGGGCAGCAGGATGGCCTCAGACCCTCCTGAAAATTGCTCGAGGTGGTCCGGGCTGAAAGGGATCTTGTGGAGCAAGGTGTCCAGTCCCCTGGGATTTGGTTTGGTGTGGTTTCAACCTCAGGTGCACAGAAGTAGGCCATTTTGCAACCCCTAGTTCATGACACGCTCTCATGTGGTCTGTACATGGCTGGCTTTTATTTATGTACCTATGTAATCATTAGTTTTATTTAATTTTTAATAATGCAACATGCACCTACAAACCCACCACCCGTATAAAAACCAGGACTTGGATAAAAACTGTCTACCTAACTTTAAGGTGTCTCCCTTGAGCCCATCATTGTCCTCCCCAATTCCAGGAAATACCATCCTATCCTCAACTTGTGTCTCTAATCTGCTTGTTTGCTTTTGTATACAATTTTATATTTTATTCCTTTAAAACTGTATACACACATACACATGTATATTTATTTACTCGTTTTATTTATTTATTTTGAGACCAAGTTATGAGACAGGGTTTTGCCATATTATCCAGGCTGGTCTCGAACTCCTAGCCTCAGCTTCCCCAAGTGCCGGAATTACAGGTGTGAGCCACCACAACTGGCCGATTTATTTGTTTTTAACTTACTGAAATATGCAATGTGATTATTCTGGGTTTTTCTTTGTACTTTTCACTTACTATGAGATCCCTAATATCCATCCGTATTGTTGCCCATGACTGCAGGTCATTCATTCTGGCTGCTGCATGATATTTCAGAGCGTGACCATCTCTTTCCTGCTAAGCACGATTTCAGTGGTTGCCAGCTTTGCTCTCGTGAACAGAATGGCTTGGACTTTCTTATCCCCGTCTCCTGGGGCACACATACAGGAATGTGTCCTGGGTGAACAAGGGTAGAAGTGGAAGTGCTGGGTCATGGTTATATGAACCTCCTCCTCTTACAGCTGGGGAAACTGAGGCTGAAAGAAGGCAGATGATTGCCTCGGTCCACGTGAATGGAAAAGTTGTCCCAACTTGGAACAGCAAGTGGACAAGGAACCAAACATGAGGCTTAGTGAGGAGAGAAGATTAGCTCAAGTTTTCCCCTATGTTGTGGAGGGTTGGATTTGCAAGTGTCCCCTGAGCATCAGCTCTGTGGCAGGTACTGGGGCTGGGGCTGGAGATACAGAAATGGATCAACCTCAGGCCCTGCCCTGGAGGAGCCCTTGGTCTTTGGAGGGGCTGGATAATGGGAGAGAGGGAGTGCAGAGAGAGAGGGAGACCCCAAAGCAAAACAGCAGTGACTGTGTGGTGGGTTAGTTGTGCTACTAATGGGGAGAGAGAGCACAGTGGGGGATGCTCAACCAAGGCCAATGGGGGAGGGGGCAATCAGAGAAGGCTTCCTGGAGAAGGTGGCATCTGAGCCTAAAACAGAATGTCAAGCCTGGAATGAGTTAGCGAACTTCAGTTAGGCTGTGGAAGCTCTAAGCTGGAGATGTGTGGTGGAGAAGGCATTCCAGGTAGGAGAAACAGCATAAAGAAAGTCCCGAAAGGGAGGTTCATAAGTTCCTACTGATGGTGCAGATCTTAGCTTCAGAATTAGGGCATGAGGCCAGGTGCAATGGCTCATGCCTGTAATCCCAACACTTCGGGAAGCCAAGGCAGGCCAATCACTTGAGCTCAGGAATTCGAGACTAGCCTGGGCAACATGGCAAAATCCTGTGTCTACAAAAAATAGCTGGGCATGGTGGTGTGTGCCGGTAATCCCAACTACTCGGGAGGCTGAGGTGGAAGGATCGCTTGAGCCTGGGAGGCAGAGGTTGCAGTGAGCCATGATTGTGCCACTGCACTTCAGCTGGGGCGACAGAGTGAGACTCGGATCTAACAACAACAACAACAACAACAACAACAACAACAAACAGTAAAGAATTGGGGAATGGGAGGACAGGATCATTTCACAAACCGTGGCTCATCATATTTTTATGTGACTCCTGCACTGCCTGCCTTTATTTATATAGATAATGAAGTTTTTACTCCCCCTCACTCTGCCCTTGGCATGGGGGCTTCTCTCCTGCAGCTGGTGGTCTTCGAACAGGAAAACTTCCAGGGCCGTCGGGGAGAATTCTCGGGGGAGTGCTTGAACCTGGGAGACCGTGGCTTCGACCGTGTGCGCAGCATCATTGTCTCCTCGGGACCGTGAGTGCTAGGCGGAGGAGGGGCACACTCTCTGCCACAGTGAAATGACCACACAACAGTAGTTGCCATTTCTCCAGCATCTGCTCTGTGCCTGCGGCCGTTCGTGCTCCTGGCACATACGTTATTTCCAATCCTCGTATCAAACTGGAGAGGGAGGAATTGTTCTCAATCTCATTTTACAGATGAGGAAACTGAGGCTCAGAGAGGTGATCCAATTAGCATAAGACCACACTGGCAGTAAGCCATGATTCTGGGCTCTGGAGAAATGCTGCTTCTACTATAGCAAAAACTCTAGCCCATCACTGAGGGCAGAGAGGGGCCAAAGAGTGAAGAGTCCACTCGCTGTCCCCTCTCCTGGGCGTCCAGCTGCCTGGGAGTGATGATAAGCATCTGTGGAGCACCCACCGGGTGCCAGGCACTGACTCGGGACTGCACCTAGATGATTCACAGTGCTGTAGGAGGGAGAGGCTATTCTTATGCCCACTTGACAGATGGGAGGACTGAGGCTCAGAGGGGGTAAGTCTCTTGCCCAAGGTCACCTACTGGTAAGTGGCACAGCCAGGATTCAACTCAGGTTGATTGGGTTCATTCCTAAAGCTCTTAATCACCATGCTTCACTGCCTGTTCCTGTCTCTGTGGGCGTCTCTGGGCCTTAGTGACTCCCATATAAAACAGGGAGCGTCATCCTTGGCAGAGTGTTTGCCCTATGTCAAGCCTGGTGTGCTGAGGTCACGGTGGAGGGGCAACCTCAGGACAAGATGCACGTGGCTCGTTGGCTCTTGTCTCCCCACTTTGAAAGCCTGCAAGGGTTCCAGTCATCCTGTATTCTGAGCCCATTCTGAGATGGGCTTTGAGGTCAGACAAGCCTGGGTTTGAGTCCTGACTTCCCCTGTTTGCCTTGTTCAGTGTCCAAGCCTCAGTTTCCCCATCTTTGAAGTAGGGAAAATGATGGCCCTCACCACTCCTCACAGGATTATGTTGAGGTCTGAGGGAGATCATGCAGCTTGGGCCTGTCACCTTGTGGGCACCCAGACACGGCAGGTGACTCTGATGGTCACGTACCCACCTCCCTGCCCTGTGCATTTAGCCAACTTATCCTGGAGCCTACCCAGGACCATTTCTACCTCCTGCACCCACTGCACCCTCAGTGTGGTCAACGCAGCCTCAGCTCCACCCTCAGCGCCAAAAACCCAGCTGGAAGCAGAAGCTACCGGATGTGGCCAGCTTGGGTCTTCAGGCTTTTTTTGGTACCAGTGACTCAAACCCAGAGTATTTCTCCTCAAACAAAGATGCAGCTGGTGTCTGACGTGTGCCTTGGGGCTGTGCCTGATGGGCATGGAAACGGGCCTGTGGTCTGGGGGCCTGGGTCTGTGTGGGCGCTGGCAGGGCCATGGGAAAAAAAGAATGAAGAGGGTGAGGTAGGCATGGGGAAACTGAGGAGCCCTGCCTGCCTGAAAACCAGGAGACTACAGCCTGACACCTGACACCATCACATGACCTTAGGCTGGGGACTTAACCCCTCTTAGCCTCAGTTTCCATATCTTATAAATTAAAATTCCTGCCCTACCCTCTCTCCTTGCTTGCAGGTGTAAATGAGCCATGGGAGATAAGAAAAGGCATAGATGTAAACATTTAAAATTTAGATCCTCACTGTTCCTGCTTAAGAAGATAGGGGGGATTTTAGGGGGACCTTTGGCATGATGGCAAGACCACATCAGTGTCTGTTCTTCCATAAGCCTAGACCTCCAGTTCCCTTCTCCATTTAATCATGAACAGTATTAATTTGGAGGCTTACTCTGTGCTGTATCTGTTCCATGCATCCCCTCTTTTAGGCCCTCATAATCTCCCAACAAGGTAGATGCAACAAAGTAGATGTATCATTTCTTCTCTGCTACTAAAGCTTAGCAAGCCTAAGTGCTGCCCAAATTCATGCAGCAAATAATCGGCAAGCTTGGATTAGGACTCAGGTCTGTCTGTTTCTAGGGTCTGTCCTCTTAACTCCTGCATGAAACCACCTTCCAAGGCTCCCTTCTTATTCACCCATGCATCTAGCCACCCATTTATTCATCATCCCTCTACTTACCCATGCATCTACCCATTCATCTATCGATCTATCCATACATACATCCATTCTCCATTTATACATACATACCCCCTGTATGTTCTCCATCACCCACCCATCCATCTATAAATCTATCCATCTACCCACCCATCCATCTACCCATCTACCTATCCATCCATTCAACCATCCCTTCATCCATTCCTTTATCCATGCATTCATTCATCCATCCGTCTACCCATCCACCTATTCATCCATTCAACCATCCCTTCATCCACCCATTCATCTGTCCATCCATCCATCCATCCACCCACCTATTCTCCCATTTATTTCTCTTCTACTCCAGACCAGACAGGGCTGAGGCAAATTCAACTCTATTCTGGGAAGACAAACATATCTTTAATTTACCCCAATGTGGTTAACTCATCTCTCAGATAAAGACCTGAGGCTCCTCTGATGTATTCTCCCTTGGCCCACGGTGATAGACCCTCATCCTCATCTCCTTCTGGGGAGAGCAGGGTCCCACTAGCCCCCTGGGAGAAGGTGCTAGTGTCAGTGTCCCCTCATCCCTCTCTTGTTCCCTGAGAACTCTTGAACATACAGGGAGCAAAGGTCAAGGAGTTCCTTAGTCTCAGCTTTCTCATCTATGGAATGGGGATTGTCTTATCCACCCCACCTGCACTGCCACAATCCCTGGTCCCTCTAACACAAGCTCACTTCTTATCCTTAATCAGTCTTCACTGGGAAAGCCAGGTACATCTTCCATCTAATTTCAAACCTCTAATTAGTCCTTGTAAGGAACCTAGCACCCTCATATGCATTATCACATTAAATTATCACAGGTATCTGAGGGTAGATATTACCATCATTCCCTTCCTATTGCCCCGTACTAGTTACTAAGTGTCTCCTGAATGCCAGGCCAGTCTTTACCCAGCAAGGATGCAAACACCTGTATCAATTTTTCCCTTACCCCTGTACCTCCAAGATTATCGTTCATTTAACATATTTCATTTAAAATGATCCTGCTAAACACAAATAAACACATTTTTAAAGAACCTTTACACCACTTTTTATCAATGGAAGGCTAATATTATTTCCTATAAGTCAAAGGTATCCATACAAAATTAACAATAAACACAAAAGTGGTGTTATTATGTTGCTATTACACCATTGTCTGCTGGAGATTCTGGGCTAGTGGCCTTTTCTCCCTTTGTTACAAAAGAAAAAAAAAGGAGAGATTAGTAAGTGTTAAAAGCACATTAACATCAAACAGAGACTTTCTCCTAGCTGGAGTCTAGTTTAAAATGTCTATGTGTTCCTTGGCTCCAAGTCCTGATAGTACTGGAAGCATGTATGAACCCTACATCTAGAGAAACAGTGTGCTCAGATAATCACTCATATTTATCTCACTCAATCCTTCACCAGCTCCAAGGAAATAGGCATATGAGTATAGATGAGAGAAAGGCTCAGAGAGGTAGTTACTTGCCCATAGTCACACAGCCTGTAAGTGTCATGGCCTAAAATCAAACCCAGACATGTTCAGCCCCCTTTGGACTTTCCTACTGACCTCAGGGCTGCCTTGCCAGGGGAGAGAGAAAGGCAAGTAGGGAGTGGGGGCTTCTACTAACTATTTGTCCCCGTCTGCCCCATGGTGTTTCTTGTGTCCAGCTGGGTCGCCTTTGAGCAGTCCAACTTGCGCGGGGAGATGTTCATCCTGGAGAAGGGCGAGTACCCTCGCTGGGACACATGGTCGAGCAGCTACCGCAGTGATCGGCTCATGTCCTTCCGGCCCATCAAGATGGTGAGTGGCTCTCTGGCTGGGGCTGGAGAATCAGCCAGGCGGGGCAGGGCAGGGGGAAGTCTGAGATGTGACAAGGGCAAAAAGGAGATGATGTTGGGTAGGGAGGTGTGGCAGCCTCTGAGTTGTCAAAGGACAGTGGATTCTTGAGCTCATCAATTCATCAGTGTCCTTAACACACTCGCTACGTACCCAGCTAGGAACCCTGGGCAAATGGTAAACACAAAAGCTTCCAAGTCAGAGCTAAAAACTTCAGCATCTTCCTTGATTCTCTTGATATCCTTGGCTGCACATTTAGACCTTCCTGGGAACATTTTTTTTTTTTTTTTTTTTCCTGAAGATAGGGTTTTGCTGTTTCCCCCAGGCTGGAGTGCAGTAATGTGATCATAGCTTACTGCAGCCCTGACCTCCAGGCCTCAAGTGATCCTCCCGCCTGGGCCTCCTAAAGTGCTAGGATTACAGCTGTAAGCCACCATGCCAGGCCTGGGGAAGCTTTCCAAATTTCAGTGCCCATTCAAAACACCAAACATGCTGGTTGCAGATCATGCAATGGCTAAGAAGAGGGATATTGTAGCCGGGCATGGTGGCTCACGCCTGTAATCCCAGCACTTTGGGAGGCCGAGGTGGGCGGTTACCCAAGGTCAGGAGTTCAAGACCAGCCTGACCAACATGGCGAAACCCTGTCTTTACTAAAAATACAAAAATTAGCTGGGCGTAGTGTCGCATGCTTGTAAATCCCAGCTACTAGGGAGGCTGAGGCAGGAGAGTTGCTTGAACCCAGGAGCTAGAGATTGCAGTGAGCTGAGATCGCGCTGTTGCACTCCAGCTGGGATGACAGTGCGAGACTCCATCTCAAAAAAAAAAAAAAGGAAGAGGGATACTGTAGAAACACAGCTTGAACCTCTTAATAATAGGACAATATACTGAATTAGTTTCTTATAATATTTAACTAAGTCAACTTCCAGAAGATTCGAGGTCAAAATGGTGGTGATATCCCCAAGTGATTCACAGTTTTTTCCAGAATTAAGTTGATGATGAATCATGAACCAGCTACATCTTACTCACCAATGTTAGTTGCTGATGGTAACCGACTTTTGTCTTCCATGACGGGAACATTTATAAGAATTTTCATGAGTGTGCATTTGAGGCTATCAAGTGCCAACCACCAGCTGTTTTGACATCACCAAATTTATCTTAATGGATTATTCAAACAGATCATTCCCAATGCTTTTTGCAGAATGTAAGACTGAATTATTTGCCTTCATGATGCACTCTCTGTAAGAATCCACAGATGTCTCTCTCAATCATTGAATGGTTCTTATATGCCAACCTATGTTAAGGGGTTTGTTTGGAAGAATGATCAACCAGGGCATTTCCAGTAGCTTCTAGAAGCTTGCTATTCAACATAATAGGAACTAGCCATATGTGGCCATTGGACATTTGAATTTTGGCTAAATGGAGATGTGTCATAAGTGTAAAATACACACTAAATTTTGAATACATAGTAAAAAAATTTTTAAAGAATGTCAACAATGCATTGATATCATTATATTGGTTACATATTGAAATTATAACATTTCAGGTATATTTATTTAAATAAAGGATGTTATTAGAAAAGTTTAGAAATCTCAAAGCCTAGACCCCACGCCAGACCAATTAGTTCTGAATCTCTGGGGCTGGGACTCCGGCACTGCTGTCTTTTCTATGCCCTCTAAGTAGTCCGTCTGTGCAGCCAGGGCTGAGATCCAATGGTCTAATTCAGGGGTGCCCAATATTTTGGCTTCCCTGGCCCACACTGGAAGAATAATTGTCTTGGACTACACATAAAATACACTATCACTAATGACAGCTGATGAGCTTTAAAACGATTGCAAAAAAATCTCATAATGTTTTAAGAAAGTTCATAAATTTGTGTTGGGCCACATTCAAAGCCATCCTGGGCCACATGTGGCCTGCAGGCCGCAGGTTAAACAAGCTTGGTCTAACCCTTCATCTCTCTGCCCTGCCACAGTCCTGGTCCAGGCCACCATCATCTCTGATCTGGTCAGCTTCAGCTCTCTCCGTGCTGGGTTCCCTGACTCCTTTCCAGCCGCCTGTCCTGGGAAGTTAGAGGGATCTTTTCAAAATAAAAAAATAAATAAACCTGACCATCTTCTACTTGAAACCAGGCATTTCAGTTGGCCTGTTTCTATTTTCCGTTTTTTTTTTTTTTTTTTTT
>NW_012101521.1:2103713-2105096 GCF_000951045.1 Mandrillus leucophaeus | reverse complement strand
TCTTGGCTCACTGCAACCTCTGCCTCCCAGGTTCAAGCGATTCTCCTGCCTCAGCCTCCTGAGTAGCTGGGACTACAGGCACGTGCCACCACGCCCGGCTAATTTTGTTTTTTTGTTTGTATTTTTAGTAGAGATGGGGTTTCTCCATGTTGGTCAGGCTGGTCTCAAACTCCTGACCTTGTGATCTGCCCATCTCGGCCTCCCAAAGTGTTAGGATTACAGGCGTGAGCCACCACGCCCTGCCGGGCCTGTTTTACAGTTAGCACTCAACCATGAGTTGAGCAGCCATGACAATCCCACGAACCAATAGTAACCCCGTTCTTTTTTGTTGTTGTTGTTTGAGACAGAGTCTTGCTCTGTCACCCAGGCTAGAGTACAGTGGCGCGATCTTGCCTCACTGCAACCTCTGCCTCCTGGGTTCAAGTGACTCACCTGCCTCAGTCTCCTGAGTAGCTGGGATTACAGGCACCTGTGACTGCACCCGGCTAATTTTTGTATTTTTAGTAGAGATGGGGTTTCACCATGTTGGCCAGGCTGGTCTCGAACTCCTGATCTCAGGTGATCTACCTGCCTCGGCCTCCCAAAGTGCTGGGATTGCAGGTGTGAGCCACTATGCCTGGCAGTAACCCTATTCTGTAGATGAACAAACGGAGGCTCTGAGGGAGGCAGAGTGAAATGTCCAAGATCACCAGTGCATAAATGTCAGAGGCAGGATTTGAACCTAGATCTGTGTTTCACCAATATTCCACATTTCACCTGGTTTGTAAGAAGCATTTACAAAAGGGCAATTGTTTAAACTCCTGATGGCACAGGGACACTGATTGATTGGGCTTAGGAGTGAAATGTTTCTCTGACAGGTTCTGCCCCTCCCTGGCTGTGTGATGTTGATCAATAAGCTTGACCTCTCTGAGCCTTTTTGTCCCTGACCATAATTTTAAAAATAATAATTTTTTTTTTTTTTTGAGACAGGATCTTGCTCTGTCACCCAAGCTGGAGTACTGTAGCTCACTGCAGCCTCAACCTCATGGGCTCAAGCAATCCTCCTGCCTCAGCATTCCAAGTAGCTGAGACTATAGGCATGCGACACCATGCCTGGCAAATTAAAAAAAAATTTTTTTTAGAGATAGGATCTTGCTATGTTGCCCAGGGTGGTCTTGAACCCTTGGCCTCAAGCAATCCTCCCACCTGGGCCTCTCAAAGTGCTGGGATTACAGACATGAGCCATGGCACCCGGCCAATAAATGCATTTATTGAGCACTTGATGTATGCCAGGCATCATGCTCAGCGCTCTATATGGATGCACTCATTTCATCCTCACAAGGACCCTATGACATGGGAGTTGTCATCCCATTTTCCTTATGTCCCCTTCCAGAATAGACAGCC
>NW_012101521.1:2098938-2100843 GCF_000951045.1 Mandrillus leucophaeus | reverse complement strand
CTGGGTCAAGCAATTATCCTGCCTCAGCCTCCCAAGTAGCTGGGATTATAGGTGTGCACCACCACGCCCAGATAATTTTTGTATTTTTTGTAGAGACGGGGTTTCACCATGTTGGTCAGGATGGTCTCAAACTCCTGATCTCAAGTGATCCACCCGCCTAGGCCTCCCAAAGTGCTGGGATTACAGGCGTGAACCAATGCGCCTAACCAGTTGGCCTGTTTCTGCCGAAAGCTCTGGTTCTAGGCTCTGAGTGCAAAACTATGCATCAAATGGATTAGGTCCCTGTCTTCATGGGACTTAAGCTACCCAGGGAGGCAGCTATCAAATACCTAATCATGGAACTCCATCTACAATTGCAAACTGTGGCGAGTGCTACACAAAGGCGGTGCAATCTAACTAGGAGAGCAGAAGCAGGAACTGGGGGCTCAGGTATTGTTAGAGGTGGGAGTGGTCAGGGCGTGGTCAGGGAAGCCAGCTCCCAAAGTTTGGAAACTAACTCAGCCGTGTGAAGAGCAGATGGTAAAGCCTTCCAGGGAACAGTGTGTGCAAAACTCCTAGAGCAACGATGGACTGGTGGGACCAAGAAAATGAAAGGTGGCCCGCAAAGCTGCAGCAGGGGGAGTGGAGGAGAGAGGGAGGCAAAATGGGAGGGGAGGTGCTGGTGGAGGCCAGGGTTTTGCAGGGTCTCATCAGTGATGGTAAGTTTAGTCTTGACGCCACTAGCAGTGGGGAGCCATTGACTAACAACTTTCCCAAGGCCCTCAAGACTGTAACAGTAATAAGTAATTGTTATTACCACTGATTAAGTCCTTTTACCACTGGCTGGTAATTGCATTAAGGGCATTTGTCTTGCCATGTCCCAAAGGGTCCCCTGTGCTTCTATCCCTGCCTGACACCATGCATTTGCCTTCCTGCACCCGGGTCACACAGATATTTTCTTTGCACACTCCCACCCCCCAGCTTTTGTCTATGCCTTCTCTGCCTCAGTGCCTTCCCTCAAGCCTCCTTCCCTTCTCAGCATTGTGCACTCCTCCTTAACCTCCAAGGCCCCTCTCAAGTGTCACTTCTTCCATGAAGCCTTCCCTGATCTGCTCTCCTTTTCTCTGGAAGAATTAACAAGTTCTTTCTTCATCTATAATCTTCTACTGGAGTCTTTCATAGAAGGATGCACTTACATCCTGGGCTCCTCTTCCTCCTAGTGGTGGTGAATAACAGTAGATAATCACAGCGCCCATTTTTAAGCACCAACTACGTACTGGGCATATTACCTGCCTTTTACATAATCCCTACAACTGTCCTATGCGACAGGCTATGATAACATGCATTTTAAAAGCAAGGAAACTGAGACTCAGAAGTAGAAAATGACTGGCCTAAGGCCACACAGCTGGGAGTTGCTGGGGCTGGGATTTGAACCCAGGTCTGTGGGTTTGAGTCTAGACACTGAGGTTGGCATCACTCTGCTATTTCCTGTTCATCTCTTTGGCTTTTCAAACCTTTGGGCCTAAAACAGTGCATGATGACTTTTGAAAAGATAGATGATCCCTGCCCTCAGAAATAACAGACAAACTTTAAAAACAAGACACAGGGTCATGAAAGATTAAAAATAAGTGCAAACCAGAACTGAATCATGTGCCCAAATTCAAGGGTGGGCCTGGTTTTTTATTTGTTTGTTTGTTTGTTTTTTGAGACAGAGTCTTGCTCTGTCACCCAGGCTGGAGTGCAGTGATGCAATCTTGGCTCACTGCAACCTCTGCCTCCCAGGTTCAAGCGATTCTCCTGCCTCAGCCTCCTGAGTAGCTGGGACTACAGGCACGTGCCACCATGCCCGGCTAATTTTGTTTTTTTGTTTGTATTTTTAGTAGAGATGGGGTTTCTCCATGTTGGTCAGGCTGGTCTCAAACTCCT
>NW_012101521.1:2091294-2097645 GCF_000951045.1 Mandrillus leucophaeus | reverse complement strand
TGGTCTCTGGAGAGTCCCCCAACGGCCTGAACAGGTTCAGCTGTCTCCCTCCACACCCCGAAGGCCCTGCTAAGTTTCTTCCTTTTGTCCCGTTGGTACTTCACACACCTGACCTGGCCTCTCTTTCCCCAGGACTCCCAGGAGCACAAGATCTCCCTGTTTGAAGGGGCCAACTTCAAGGGCAACACCATAGAGATCCAGGGGGACGACGCGCCCAGTCTCTGGGTCCACGGCTTCAGTGACCGCGTGGGCAGTGTGAAGGTCACCAGTGGAACGTAAGCAGCACTCCTGCCAGGTCCACGTCCCCCGCTTCAAGCACAGGCAGAATGAGAGGCTGCTCTCCTTACAGGTTATAACATCAGATTCCTATAGAAGGCCGTGGCCCCTCCCACCGTCTCCCAGTGCTGGTTCCTGGGATTCAGCCAATAGAGCTTTATTCCTCTGGGGAATAGAGTCATACTTTGAGGAATTCCAGGTCAGTGTAAACAAATCAGATCTAAAGAGCTGTTAGATGGAGAAAATAGGAGCTGCTAAACCTAGTCGGGGTTGAAGGGATAATCAACTAAAAGAGCTGGCGCTGATGTGGATAGATGAGGCCGGATGCATCCAGGGACAGGGAATATTCAGGGAAACCAGGACCTTCTGGGAGAATGAACAGAATGAGTTCTGAGCAGTTAATTTGCCTCATGAGATGGGCCCGACCCTGGTACTGACATGATAAGGAACTTGAGTGAGCCTAAACACCTCTCCGCCTCTCAGTCTCGCCAGTTAGGCAATGGGCACACAAAACTCCCTGATCTAAGAGTGCCCTTTCTGCTCTGAACGCTCAGGATCTGAAGCTATCAAAACAGAGCCCCATGACCTTATGTTATGAGAATACATGGAAGGGCCGGATCAAAGGAGTCACTTTATCCATCCCCCTGTCTCCAAATGACCATGCCGGACACCCCTGATCTCCTCTAGGTAAATGTAAGGCTCTGTCTCTCCATTCCCAGACTTGTTCTGAGCTCCTGTAACACCATCAGGGCCATGGCCTTTTTCTTGTTCCTTTCTGCCTCCCTGAAAGCTATATCCCTGCCATTCAAGCCATCTGAAATATACTGAGCCTTGTCTGTGAGCCAGGCACTATGCTAGGTACACTGGGGAAAGCAGCAATGAATACAGCCAAGTTCCCACCTTCAAGGAACTTATTTGGCCTAGCAGGGGAAACCCAGATATACCTGTGAGATGGTGTCCAACAACACTAGGTAAAGAATGGGCCAGCCAGGGCAATTGTGTTGCTGGAGGTCACAGTAGGAGAGAAGGCTTCTAGGATTTGGCTGTGTATGTTGGGGTGGAGGTCAGGTCAAAGGTTTATCTGAAGAGGCTGGAACTTACATCAGGCTTTACAATAGAGGGAGGGGGTCTGGGAGAGGCCTGGAAAGACCCTCTCAGCAAAGATAATGACAGAAGTTAGAAATTAATCACTGAGGCTAACTTCTATTGAGTGCTTACTATATACCAAGGACTGTGCTAACCACTTTAAATGAATAGCTGTTAAATCTGTATAACAAACCAAGGAGGTCGGTGCATTATCATCCCCATTTTACAGACAGTACATTGAGGTTCTGATACCATATCCACCTAGATTCTCACAGCTAGTAAATCAATGGCAGAGCTAGGATTTGAACCCAGGTATGTTTAATACCAGAGTGCGTGTTCCCAGCTGCTACACACCGATGCACTTACCTACAAAGAAAACCAATTTTTTGAAATAACACTTCCTCTCTTTCATTTGCTTCATTGCTAACCAGTCCCTGAGTCCTATTCTTGCTTCCTTGGATTTGTTCTCTGAACCCTGCATCATCACATTTAATGGGATGTGTATTAATATTCCTACCATGCACAGGCAACATGCTTAGCAAACAACTCGAGGTGCATTCTCCATTTGGCCCCCCGCAACACTCTTAATAAAACCAGGCGCCGTGACCATGCTCACTTCCTAGAAAAGGAAACCGAGGTCTATCAGAGAGGCAAAGTCCTTGCCCCAGGGCACAGAGCAGGAAGGGATACAGCCAGGACAGAGGTGAGGGATAGAGAGCAGCAGACTGCAGGGATCAATGAAGAACAGGCCGGTCTGGCGTGGGTCTGGGTGCCAGGCAACGAGGCTGGCTGTCTCCACTCTGTCCTCACTTTCCTCTCAGATGGGTTGGCTATCAGTATCCTGGCTACCGCGGGTACCAGTACCTCCTAGAGCCTGGCGACTTCCGGCACTGGAATGAGTGGGGGGCCTTCCAGCCACAGATGCAGTCCCTGCGTCGCCTGCGTGACAAGCAGTGGCACCCTGAGGGCTGCTTCCCCGTCCTGGCCACAGAGCCCCCTAAGTGAGTCCACACCTCACTCTGCTACCTTGCCCCAACCCTTCTTCATGTTCAATTATTTCCCCATTTTTCCCAAGCAAATAAAATTCCCTAAAGTCAAAATGTCTCCCGGATCTGTTAACAGATGTGTGCCTTGGGGTCCCCCACCATTACTGGGATGTGACTTCCTCGGTCTTAATAATTACAACGATCATAAAAGCAGCAAACACTGAAAAGTTCTTTCTGCCTGTTATGTGAGTCTACCAAATGTGGAGGCCGAAATGAATAAAGCCAAGTTCCTGCTGTCAAGGAGCTTGCTCCGCCCAGCAGGGGAAACCCAGATACACCTGTGAGATGCTAGCCAAGGATACTAGGTAAGACATGGTCCAGTCAGGGCATTTGTGCAGCAGGTCAGAGGAGGCAGGTTGGTTTCGGGGTCCTGAATGGATGTGTTGGGGTGGAGGACAAGCACTTGGCCTTACTCATTGTGAAGACTCATTGTGAAGGAGGTTGGTATTATACTTATTCTCATTTAGCACGTGAGGAAATTGAGGTTCAGAGAGGGGAAGTGATTTTCCCAAGGTCACACAGTTAGCAAGTCAAGACTTGAATTCAGGCTCCCTGGCTCCGGAGCCTGCACTCTTCATGACAAATCTATAGATTTTTTCAAACTCCAGCCCTTTGAGCATCTCCCTCAGGAGTTTTTGCACTGTCTGCATGCCACCTGGTCTACTTTTGACATTATTTTTATTTAAATAGACTTTTTTTTTTTCCTTAAATGCCCTGATGTGTAAATAAAGCTTTATAATGCTACAAGAAGTGGAAAATCAGTATCATATACATAGAAAGCAATCACATAGTCCAGGCGTGGTGGCTCGCCCCTGTAATCCCAACACTTTGGCAGGCTGAAGTGGGTAGATCACTTGAAGTCAGGAGTTCGAGATCAGCCTGGGCGACATGGCAAAACCCGATCTCTACAAAAAATACCAAAGTTAATCGAGCATGGTGGCATATGCCTGTAGTCCCAGCTACTAGGGAGACTGAGGTGGGAGGATCACTGGAGGCTTCAGCTCAGGAATTCGAGGCTGCAGTGAGTCATGATCATGCCACTGGACTCCAACCTGGGCAGCAGAGTGAGACCCTGTCTAGAATGAAAGAAACAGAGAGAGAGAGAGAGAGAGAAAGAAAGAGAGAAGGAAGGAAAGGAAAGACAGAGAAAGGAAGGAAGGAAGCAGGCAATCATATAAATAAATCAAATGCAATTTAAAGAAGACCAAGTATCAAATTTCCAGCAGACACCACTGCCTGCAACCTGCTCACTCTTTGACAAAATGGGAGATTAGCCAGTGTTGAAAAGTGTGATAGAGGGCCGGGTGCAGTGGCTCACACCTGTAATCCCAGCACTTTCATTGGCCGAGGTGTGCAGATCACTTGAGGTCAGGAGTTCGAGACCAGCCTAGCCAACATGGTGAAACCCTGTTTCTACAAAAAAATATAAAAATTCCAGCCAACATGGTGAAACCCTGTTTCTACAAAAAATATAAAAAATTAGCCGGGTGTGGTGGTGAGCGCCTGTAATCCCAGCTACTTGGGAGGCTGAGGCAGGAAAATCGCTTGAACCGGGAGGTAGAGGTTGCAGTGAGCTGAGATTGCGCCACTGCACTCCAGCCTGGGTGACAGAGCGAGATGCCATCTCAAAAAAAAAAAAAAAATCCCAACCAAAAAAAGAAAAGTGTGAAAGATGTTTGCACCAAACTGAGACTTTTTCCTCCTTGATTTAACCAATAAATGTTGAAAAGAGCATCATTTTCTTGTATCTGATTCAGTGTTACTCAATCCTGGGGCTGGGGTCCATCAAGAATCATCTCATTTGGAAATCTCTGCCAGACACTATTGTTTCCCAGATCAACAGTTAATATTGATTGATGTTATTAATCATTAATCTATGCAGACAACTTGGTGGAATGGTGTGTGGGGGTTGCTATGGATATCTTCCTGGAGGAGGGAATATCTGAAGGGGGCCTTGAAAGATGGAGCAGGAGCTTGCTTGATGGAGAACAGGGGAGATGATATTCCAGGCAGAGTAAACAGCAGTGTCCCCGCTACCCCATATGGCACCTTTGTGCAAATGATAAAAAGATGCCTCTTCCTCAAGACATTTTGCTGCCATCTGCTAGAAATTATTGGTATAAATCTGGGATGTGTACCATGTGAACGTGATACCCTTGTGTTGTGCACAACGTGCACAGCTGTACTTGGCAGCCCTGGAGCACCATGAACAAAGGCATAGAGGTTGAGAGAGTTGTGGTGGGCCCCAGTGAAGCTTATTGAGGTTGGAACATTAGCTTGGTGGTTGTGTGGGCAGAAGCACAGGGTGGGACCGACACACTCGTACGTCAGGAGATAAAGCTGGCAAGAAAGATAGGGCCTCGTGACACCCCACCCTGTGGTTTTGGTGAGCTTCAAAGCTGAGACACCATCTCACATAATCTTGCACAGGTCTCACTCACCTTTCCTCGTCTCGCTTTCATTCTCCCCACCTCCACACTCTTGGCCAGCATCTTGGACTAGAAGACAGGGCTGTCTGCGGACCAGGATTCCTGGACAGAAATCAGGAATATAAGGGTATTAACCCTGCTGTACTGTTAGAAGTTGGAAAGAACTAGGCAAATTGCTTCCATTCCCTGGGACTTGTTTTTCCCTTCTATAAAACGACAGCTCAAATATCCATCCAGCCCCGAGATTCTGAGGTTCCAAAGTTTCATGACTCTCTAAGGTTCTGATAATTTATCTCCAAGCTTCTGTGATTCTCTGATTCCAAAGCCAAGCCACATGGATTCTCATTCTAAGTTCTTAAGTTCTGTGAGTAAAGCTCTAAAATTCGACTGCAGTGGAGTCCAGCTTCACAATCATATGAGCCCCCTGAAATTAACTTCCATAGTTCTTCACCTTCAAGGTCCTATTGTTGGTAAGATGCACTATGATTTTATAATTCCAGGAGGAAAAAGAGAAATACTACTGATCAAAATATAACACAATTGTTTTCTGGTCACTCAGAATTTTTATACTTATTGAAAGAATTATTTTCAACTTATTTAGACGTAACAGATATTTTTCTGGGTATCAATCTGATAAGTCCTATAAAAGGTAAATATGCTAGAAGTCCATTAGTTAAGTCAGTTCTAAAACCTCTTTGTGGCCAGGCATAGTGGCTCATGCCTATAATCCCAGCACTTTGGGAGCCCGAGGCAGGTGGATCACTTGAGGTCAGGAGTTTGAGACCAGCCTGGCCAACATGGTGAAGCCCCACCTCTATTAAAAATACAAAAAAATTAGCCGGGCATGGTGGTGCGCACCTGTAATCCCAGTTGCTCTGGAGGCTGAGGCAGGAGAATAGCTTCAACCCAGGAGGCAGAGGTTGCAGTGAGATCATGCCACTGCATGTCAGCTTGGGCTATAGAACAAGATTCTATCCCAAAAATAAAATAAAATAAAATCTCTTTGCATTTATAGTCCAGATTCTGGTCTGGCATGGTGGCTTATACCTATAATCCCAGCATTTTGGAAGGCTAAGGTGGGAGGATCACTTGAGCCCAGGAATTTGAGATCAGCCTGGGCAAGACAGTGAGACCTTATCTGTACAAAAAATAAAAAATAAGCTGGGTGCAGTGGTGCATGCCTGTAGTCCCAGCTACTATGGAGGCTGAGGCAGGAGGATTCCTTGAGCCCAGCAGTTCCAGGCGGCAGTGAGCTATGAATATGCCACCACACTCCAGTCTGGGGAACAGAGCAAGACCCTGTGTCTAAAAACAAAAACAAGGCCATACATGGTGGGTCACGCCTGCAATCCCAGCACTTTGGGAGGCTGAGGTGGGAGGATCACTTGAGCCCAGGAATTCGAGACCAGCCTGGGCAACACAGGGAGACCCTGTATCTACAAAAAATTAAAAACAAAACACAGAGTCCAGATCTTCTGGATCACTTTCATCTCGCAAGCTTTTTTTTTTTTTTT
>NW_012101521.1:2084907-2087709 GCF_000951045.1 Mandrillus leucophaeus | reverse complement strand
TAGGTGTTCCCGGCTGAAGATGCAGATAGGAGGAATGAATTATTCTGCCTGCCTTCAAAGTCACATCAAATTCCTGGGCTGCATGGTCTGGTGTCTGGTTCACCAGGATGTCCTGAGGGGCAGTTAGCCTTCCTCAAGGAGGTGACAGACAGATTGAGACCTGGGAGGGTTCACTGAGCTAGGGGTGCTGAGAGAAGAAGCCCCAACCTAGACAACAAGGCGATCATTCTGATCCTTCTCCTTAGCCTCTCAACTGAGATCTGCCAATTCTGTCTTCCAAACATCTCTGGAACCAAAACGCCCCCTCCATGCCCACATCCCCTCTCTGGGTTCCTGAATTATTTCAACACCCTCCAAACCAGTTTCTGCCTGTTTCTTCTTCATGCAGCAGCCAGATGGATCTCTGCAGAAAGCCAGGCTCACCATGCCCTTCCCTTGCCGAATACCTTCCCTGTCTCTCCATCACCGCAAGAGAAAAGCCCCGACTCCTCCCCACGGCCCACAGAGCTCTGCAGCATCCAGCCCTGCAGACACCTCTGATCTCTTCTCTCACCTCCACCACATCCTGTCCACTCTGCATTTCATGCAAGGCCCCACACTCGCCTCCTTCCTGCTAGGCCTTTGCACCTGCTGGTGCACTCTTCCAAGCATCCCCACCCAAGCCTCTAGCAAGTATACACACCCCCGGCCCTCCCTCCCTGGACCAGGTTAATCTCTGTTGCTCCTGCCTCGTCAGTTACAGGTGCTCACTTTACTGTGGAGGCTTGTCAAAGGATCTAGCTTCCCCAGCTTGGACACAGGACCCTTGTCGCCCTGTTAGCTGCTGAATCTGTGCCTAGCACAGAGAGCTCAGGAAATGCCATTGCTAGAATGTTATTAAACAAATGCCTCCATTCAGACCTCTTCCTCTGATCTCCATTTTGTTCATCCACAAAAGGACATTATAAAACATGCTGCTGGTGTTTAATCTATGTGCCTATCAGATCAGTCATATGAAGTCTCTAACATGCGCGTAATAAACACTATGTAATATTGTTGTATTGTTTCCAGACCAGTCATGGCTGGCTCCATGGAGGCAGCATTACCAGTCCCAGCATTTTCTGTATGGTAGGCACTATTTATCGGACACATGAATGAATTAATGAATGACCAATGAATGAACACGTGGCTGGCCATGTGCAAATTACTTAATATCTGTGTGCCTTAGTTTCTGTGTGTGTGTGTGTGTGTGTGTGTGTGTGTGTGTGTAGTCACCCAGGATGGAGTGCAGTGGTGCGATCTACACTCACTGTAACCTCTGCCTCCTGGGTTCCAGTGATTCTCATGTCTTAGCCTCCCAAGTAGGGGGAATTACAGGTGAGCAACACCATGCCCCGCTCATTTTTTCTTTTCTTTTTTTTTTTTTGAGACTGAGTCTCGCTTGGTCACCCAGGCTGGAGTGCAGTGGTGCCATCTTGGCTCACAGCAACCTCTGCCTCCTGGGTTCAAGTGATTCTCCTGCCTCAGCCTCCTGAGTAGCTGAGGTACACGCCACCACGCCCGGCTAATTTTTGTATTTTTAGTAGAGATGGGGTTTCACCATATTGGTCAGGCTGGTCTTGAATTCCTGACTTGGTGATCCACCCGCCTCAGTCTCCGAAAGTGCTGGGATTACTTTTTTTGTTATTGTTGTTGCCCAAGCTAGAGTGCAGTGCACTCTCAGCTCACTGCAACCCTTGTCTCCCAGGTTCAAGCGATTCTCCTTTCTCAGCCTCCTGAGTAGCTGGGACTACAGGCGTGTACCACCACACCTGGCTAATTTTTGTATTTCTAGTAAAGACAGGGTTTCGCCATGTTGGCCAGGCTAGTCTTGAACTCCTAGCCTCAAGTGATCCGCCCACTTCGCCTCCCAAAGTGCTGGAATTACAGGTGTGAGCCACCGCGCCTGGCCCAGAAATTTATTTTAAACAGATAATATATACATATGGCAAATAGAAAGTTAAAAGAGAACAAAGAACTAAAGTTCACAGTGAAAAGTAAGCCTGCATGCCTACCCTACATTTTCTTCAGGTATTCAATGCACAAACATATGATGCATAGATAGGTCTATTATTTTTCCAATTTTACACCTGAAGAAGCAGAAGCACTGAAAGGTTACATAACTTAGACTGTGCTGAGATTTATCAGTCAGGAGTTTTACTTCATTTGTGTATATCAGGGTTTCACAACCTTTACCCTATTCGGCATGTTTTGCTGTTTTTTGTTGTTGTTGTTGTTGGGGTAGTGGCAGGCCGGGGGTGGAAAGGGTGTCCCATGCACTGCAGGATGTTTAGCAGCATCCCAGGCCTCTACTCACTAGATGCCAGTAGCGCCTCTCCACTTCCCCAGTTAGGACAACCAAAAATGTCTTCAGAGATTGCCAAACGTGGTGGTGGAGGGATGTCAGGGCAAAATCCCTGATAAATGGATAGAATGTGGTATTTCCACAAAAACCTCCAAAATCACTGGTGTGTATGAATATACATCAGACCACTACTTTATTTTTTCTGTGTTTTACACAAACAGTAGCACAAATACACGCCGCTGCGGGTCTACTTTTCTTATACCACTTTTTGGAGGTCATTCCACTTCATTGCTTACCGGCAGAAAGGAACTTCTCTTAAATAGAACTGTCCGGGAGAAGTGGTGAGCTGCCCGTCCTAGGGGTAAGCCAGGGGGCAGACAGGGGCTTCCAGGGCGGCGGGGCGGAGCTCCCGGGGCGAGCCTCCGGGAAACTCCCCAGCCAGCCTCTGCTTACCTCGCGGTCCCGAGACGCAGTGGAGG
>NW_012101521.1:2079978-2084217 GCF_000951045.1 Mandrillus leucophaeus | reverse complement strand
AGGCTAGAGTGAAATGGCCTGATCTCGGCTCACTGCAACCTCCACCTCCTAGGTTCAAGCGATTCTCCTGCCTCAGTCTCCTGAGTAGCTGGGATTACAGGCATGCACCACCATGTCTGGCTAATTTTTTATATTTTTAGTAGAGACGGGGTTTCTCCATGTTGGTCAGGCTGGTCTCGAACTCCCAACCTTAGGTGATCCTCCCGCCTCGGCTTCCCAAAGTGCTGGGATTACAGGGGTAAACCACTGCACCTGGCCTCACAGGCACTTTAAAATGTGTATATTAGCATCACTGAAACAAGATATGTATGCTTGGCAAAATAAACACTAGAAGAAAATAACAAAGTCATTTTATATTTAATGTATTGTTTTGCTAATTAATTTACTAATAAACAAAATGCCTTGTAATAACAATGGAGGACATATAAAATTATAAACAAAAAATAAAGAATAAAGACTAAAAGAAGCAAGTTAAAGAAAATAACATGTAGTAAGGCTGAGAGCGAGTGTGACTTAGGAACCATAAACCTGGTGTTCCTTCTGTGGGTCCTAGTTTCAACATATCTCTCAAAACATGAGCATCTCACCACCTGGAGCAGAATTTCAGAGCTTAAAGATAAGCCACACTTTTGCCTTCAAACCAAAACTAAGGTTTCATTTCATCAGGTGTTCCACCCAAGAAATGATGATGAGTCCACGTCCAATATTGACAGAAACCAGAGAGGCTGGACTTCCCAAGGGGCTATGTTGCCTTCAGCCTTTTTGGGGGTTTCTCCAAGGCAATTTTGACTGCATGGGTTTGGCTCTAAATGCTAGCTTTTTGTTTGCTTGTTTGTTTTTGCTTTTGTTTTTTGTTTTTTAGCTA
Source organism: Mandrillus leucophaeus (assembly GCF_000951045.1). Taxonomy (NCBI): domain Eukaryota; kingdom Metazoa; phylum Chordata; class Mammalia; order Primates; family Cercopithecidae; genus Mandrillus; species Mandrillus leucophaeus. Next base: position 2,083,352 of record NW_012101521.1, on the reverse strand, counting down.
GAGTCTCGCTCTATTGCCCAGCTGGAATGTAGTGATGTGATCTCAGCCCACCACAACCTCCACCTCACAGGTTCAAGCAGGAGTGTCCCTAAACACTGGCTTTAAAATACAATGCCTGGGGAAACTGGGGACTTCATATTGTTTCAAGGCTAGATAGATCCCAGCCTGTGAATCTTTGAGTCTTGGGCCTTTGGAAAGGCCCAAGAGAGCAGCTCTCATTCTCGTCGACAAGAGGCAACCCATAATCTTTTTTTTTTTTTTTGAGACGGAGTCTCGCTCTGTCGCCCAGGCTGGAGTGCAGTGGCGCGATCTCGGCTCACTGCAAGCTCCGCCTCCCGGGTTCACGCCATTCTCCTGCCTCAGCCTCCCGAGTAGCTGGGACTACAGGCGCCCACAACCACGCCCGGCTAATTTTTTGTATTTTTAGTAGAGACGGGGTTTCACCGTGGTCTCGATCTCCTGACCTTGTGATCCGCCCGCCTCGGCCTCCCAAAGTGCTGGGATTACAGGCGTGAGCCACCGCGCCCGGCCACCCATAATCTTTTAGACATTGGAGCATAAGCCCAACGCCGGCAGTGTGTATAGGTGGCGTGGAGGCAGGAGGGTCACCCAGCAGCATTGAATGCTTTTGTGCCAGCATGCGATGCTGATAGATACACAGCAACTGGGCTCTGGGGAAAAGACATGGTTCTAGGGTGCCCTGCGGAGGTTCTAAAGAGATAAGCCTTGTTAGAGCCACACTGCCACGACAGCCAATCGTCTGGGTCAGGTACTCAGGATCACTGAATGCTTTGTAAAGCCTGGATCCCCAGCTAGAACAATAATATTACACCCTTCCAGAAGGAGAAGAAAACCTGCTCACTTACCTTTACTTCCTGCCCACTGCCGAGCCACTGCCTTCTACCGGTGTACTAGAAAGGGTGAGAGAGACCTGAGTTTGCATTCCAGCTCTGACAATTACCAGCTATTATCCTTGGCCAAATCAAATTACCTGATGGAGCCTCTGTTTCCACATCTGTAAAATGGGAGTAATGATAATAAAACACCAAAAGATTGGAAAGGGTAAATGATCATCTTGAATATAATAATTATAAGGTGTTTAGCACATAGCAAGCACCTGAATAAAGTGTTTTCTGTGGCTGGGCACAGTGGCTCACACCTGTAATCCCAGCACTTTGGGAACCCAAGGCAGGTGGATCACTTGAGGTCAGGAGTTGGAGACCAGCCTGGCCCACATGAAGAAATCCCATCTCCACTCAAAATACAAAAATTAGCCGGGCATATTGGCATATGCTTGTAATCCTAGATACTCAATAGGCTGAAACAGGAGGATTGCTTGGATCCAGGAGGCAGAGGTTGCAGTGAGCCGAGATCACACCACTGTACTCCAGCCTGGGCAATAGAGTGAGACTCTGTCTTAAAAAAAAAAAAATTAAATTAAATTAAATTAAATTAAGTGTTTAAAAATTTTTTTAATTAAAAAAAAAAGTAGAGACAAAGTCTCACCATGTTACCCAGGCTGGTCTCGATCTCCTGGGTTTAAGCTATCCTCCCTTTTCAGCCTCCCAAAGTGCTGGGATTACAGGAGTGAGCCATTGAGCCTGGCCTAAAGTGTAATTACTGATATAGCATCAACATCATCTTCTTGAATGTCAGAGCTGGAAGGAATTTTTGGATCAATGTGGTTTATGCTACATCTATGCTTCCTGCTTTTGACAAATATTGACTGAAGACCTCTTAAGTACTGGGTTTTGCCTAGATGCTGGGAAGATAGGTTGGGGAGGAAGACAGAAGAGGTATCTGCTCTAGGTGTTCCCGGCTGAAGATGCAGATAGGAGGAATGAATTATTCTGCCTGCCTTCAAAGTCACATCAAATTCCTGGGCTGCATGGTCTGGTGTCTGGTTCACCAGGATGTCCTGAGGGGCAGTTAGCCTTCCTCAAGGAGGTGACAGACAGATTGAGACCTGGGAGGGTTCACTGAGCTAGGGGTGCTGAGAGAAGAAGCCCCAACCTAGACAACAAGGCGATCATTCTGATCCTTCTCCTTAGCCTCTCAACTGAGATCTGCCAATTCTGTCTTCCAAACATCTCTGGAACCAAAACGCCCCCTCCATGCCCACATCCCCTCTCTGGGTTCCTGAATTATTTCAACACCCTCCAAACCAGTTTCTGCCTGTTTCTTCTTCATGCAGCAGCCAGATGGATCTCTGCAGAAAGCCAGGCTCACCATGCCCTTCCCTTGCCGAATACCTTCCCTGTCTCTCCATCACCGCAAGAGAAAAGCCCCGACTCCTCCCCACGGCCCACAGAGCTCTGCAGCATCCAGCCCTGCAGACACCTCTGATCTCTTCTCTCACCTCCACCACATCCTGTCCACTCTGCATTTCATGCAAGGCCCCACACTCGCCTCCTTCCTGCTAGGCCTTTGCACCTGCTGGTGCACTCTTCCAAGCATCCCCACCCAAGCCTCTAGCAAGTATACACACCCCCGGCCCTCCCTCCCTGGACCAGGTTAATCTCTGTTGCTCCTGCCTCGTCAGTTACAGGTGCTCACTTTACTGTGGAGGCTTGTCAAAGGATCTAGCTTCCCCAGCTTGGACACAGGACCCTTGTCGCCCTGTTAGCTGCTGAATCTGTGCCTAGCACAGAGAGCTCAGGAAATGCCATTGCTAGAATGTTATTAAACAAATGCCTCCATTCAGACCTCTTCCTCTGATCTCCATTTTGTTCATCCACAAAAGGACATTATAAAACATGCTGCTGGTGTTTAATCTATGTGCCTATCAGATCAGTCATATGAAGTCTCTAACATGCGCGTAATAAACACTATGTAATATTGTTGTATTGTTTCCAGACCAGTCATGGCTGGCTCCATGGAGGCAGCATTACCAGTCCCAGCATTTTCTGTATGGTAGGCACTATTTATCGGACACATGAATGAATTAATGAATGACCAATGAATGAACACGTGGCTGGCCATGTGCAAATTACTTAATATCTGTGTGCCTTAGTTTCTGTGTGTGTGTGTGTGTGTGTGTGTGTGTGTGTGTGTAGTCACCCAGGATGGAGTGCAGTGGTGCGATCTACACTCACTGTAACCTCTGCCTCCTGGGTTCCAGTGATTCTCATGTCTTAGCCTCCCAAGTAGGGGGAATTACAGGTGAGCAACACCATGCCCCGCTCATTTTTTCTTTTCTTTTTTTTTTTTTGAGACTGAGTCTCGCTTGGTCACCCAGGCTGGAGTGCAGTGGTGCCATCTTGGCTCACAGCAACCTCTGCCTCCTGGGTTCAAGTGATTCTCCTGCCTCAGCCTCCTGAGTAGCTGAGGTACACGCCACCACGCCCGGCTAATTTTTGTATTTTTAGTAGAGA
>NW_012101521.1:2069051-2075148 GCF_000951045.1 Mandrillus leucophaeus | reverse complement strand
CCCAGGCGGGCGCCGGGGCGCGTGGAAGTTAACTTGCAGCAGCCGTGGAGTTGCGCGGAGCGTCAGAAGTGGAGGCGCTGGGGGCGGAAATCGTCGGCTGGGGAGGTGGGCGCTGGGAGCACGGGGTTGGGGAGCCCTAGTGAACTTAGAGGTCACTGGTGAGGAGCGGAGAGGAATTTGACCTGAGGATCCCACCCCCGCTCCCAACCTCCCTCCGTAACCTATGCTTCTCAGAGTAAGCTGGATGGGAGGTGCCCGGAAAGCCGGGACTGGGAGGGGTAGCGGGGGACGGGGAGCGTGGGCTCAGAGGCTGAGCACGCCTGACCTGGCAGAGTCGTTGTTAGGTGGGACAGAGGTCGAGGTCTGGCATTCCCACTTAAAGGCCCGTTCCCTAGGGAAAGAACCATCCACTTCAGCACAGTCATTAGAAAGCACCGTGCCTAACATCTTGCCCCCTTCCCCTTTTACAGATGGGGAGACTGAGGCTTGGAGAGGTCACCTGCCCGTGACCCTAGGACCCACAGCTAGGATGTGGCAGAGCTGAAACTCACTCACAGGCCTCCTGACTTAATGTCCTATGGGGATATTGAGGAGGCGGGTTGGTGAGCTCCTACTTATCCTACAGAAGCCCCCTCAAGCAGCACCTCCTCCGGGAAGCCTTCCCTGGCATTCTCCTGGTATTGTTGGGTGCTTCCTGTTTTGAACCCCACAGAGGTAGCCAGCCCTTTTTCTCACTTCCCAACAGACATTCCCTTGCATGTCTGTTTGCCGGACTGGGCTGTGGGTGGACACCTCTCCCTAGCCTCCATCTGATAACCCTTTCACCTCAGCAGGGTGGTCTGATGGCGAGGGTAGTCTTCTGGATTTGAACAGATCTGTGACTCACACCTGGATTTAGTAGTGATGTGGCCCGGGCGACCCATTTTCCTTCCGATTTAGCCTCAGTTTCCATAACTGTAAAACTGGGTTTATGTCATTGTCCTAAAGGAATTGTTGCATCATTTCTGAATCCCCCCACCCCACTGAACCCCAATTGTATTATTATTTACTTAATATATATCTTTGTATCACCTGATTTTTAAAAATCTCGTGCAAACTTTTTATAACAGCTTTGTTGAAATACAGTTCACATACCGTACAATTCACCCTTTTAAATTATATGTTTCCGTAGTTTTTAGGATGTTCAGAATTGCGCAGCCATCACCACTGTCTAATTTTAAAACATTTTTGTCATGCCCAAAAGAAATGCTGTTTCATGGTCACTCCCCAATCCTTTCTTCCCCTATCCCTGGGCAACCACTTACTCACTCTCAAATTCTCTGTGAATTTGCCTGTGCTGGACATTTCATATAAATGCAATCATATACTAGGTAGCCTTTTGTATCTGATGCTTTTCACTTCAGAGAATGCATGTATTAGTACTTCATTCCTTTTTGTGGCTGAATAATATTCTATTATGTGGATATACCACATTCTGTCCATTTGTCAGTTGATGGATGTTTGGGTTGTTTCTAATTTTTGACTGTGATGAATAATACCATGAACATTCATGTACAGGTCTTTGTATGGACATTTTCAGTTCTCTCGGGTATATTTCTAGGAGTGGAATGGTTGGGTCATAAGGTAACTTTAGGTTTCACCTTTAAAATTATTTTAAACTTATTTTATTATTTATTTATTTACTTTGTAGAGATAGGGGGTCCCACTATGTTGCCCAGGTTGGTCTCAAACTCCTGGTCTCAAGCGATCCTCCCACCTCAGGCTCCCAAAGTGCTGGGATTATAGGTGTGAGCCACTGCACCCAGGTTTAACCTGTTGAGGACCTGCCAGACTGTTTTTCCAGAACAGCTATACCATTTTATATTCCCACCACCAGTGTATGAGGGTTCCAGTAATCTTAAATACATTTAATGTTCCCTGCGGCAGTCATAACCCTTGAAATCGCTGGCTTTGATGTGTTAATTACAAACTATTTTCAGGCCAGGTGCGGAGGCTCACGCCTGTAATCCCAGCACTTTGGGAACCCAGGCGGGCAGATCACCTGAAGTCAGGAGTTCGAGAGCAGCCTATCCAACATGGTGAAACCCTGTCTCTGCTAAAAATACAAAAATTAGTCAGGTGTGGTGGCGGGCGCCTGTAATCCCAGCTACTTGGGAGGCTGAGGCAGGGGAATCCCTTGAACCCGGGAGGTGGAGGTTGCGGTGAGCCAAGATCAATCACACCACTACACTCTGGCCTGAGTGACAGAGCAAGACTGTGAAAATACTGAAGCAAGGGGAGGCAGTGTAGGACCCAGTGGCTTACAGAGCCCACCCCAGGAGCTGGCACACAGTATTAGGAGGGGTGAAAGGAAGGTGGAAGCTGCTCGGATCTTCCCACCCCAGGGCAGCCTGGAGCCCCTTTGCCAGCTGAGGCTTTGTGGAGGCCAGGGAGACCCTCCATGGCTCTCCTAGACTATAACTGAAGGGGAAGACTTGTCCCTTGACCCCCAAATTAAGTCTGGTCCTGCTCACACTCTACTGGACCCCCCCCACGCCACTCTGAAGGTGACCTCTCTGGATGGCCACAAGAGTGTCCTATGTGAGTTGCTGCTTATCTCAAGAGGGGCCACCCCCCAGCCCTGAAATGAGCAGTCCTGAGTTACAGACGCTTCATCTGTGAACATTCTGCACATAGAGACATCTTCCCCCTCCTTTCAGCATCTTCCCCACCCCTAGGACCCTGTGTTTCTTCCTTCACGCTCTTTGCTTCAGCAAGAGGCTGCACCGGAAGAACTCAGGTCAGAACCCAGCATTTTCACAGAGGAAGAGTTCCTTGAAGGTAGTTAGTTCACCCCAGCTCGAACCTGTACTCTGCTGGTTCAGGAACTTAAACCAGCACTTATCTGCATGTTCCAGTTTCCTGACAACTTGGTTCATCTGGGACAGCTGCTGTTTGGGAATGGCGTTAAGACCACGCCTCCCAGCCTCTGTATCTGGCACCTCATGATTTTATTCTTTTTTGCATACTTGCTGTTCCTTGTCCTTTTAAAATCCTGAATTCCTGTGCCTTAAGAAAGCAGCCTAGGCCGGGTGCATGGCTCATGCTTAGAATCCCAGCACTTTTGGAGGCTGAGGTGGGTGGATTGGTTGAGCCTAGGAGTTTGAGACCAGCCTGAATGATGTAATGAAACTCCATCTCTACAAAAAATACAAAAATTAGCCAGGCATGGTGGTGCACACCTGTATTCCCAGATGGTCGGGAGGTCGAGGTGGAAGGATCGCTTGAGCAGAGGTTGCAGTGAGCTGAGATCGCACCACTGCACTCCGGCCTGGGTGACAGGGCAGGATTGTAGGGTATTAGATCAGTACACAAAAATCAATTAAATTTTTTTTTAAAAGACAGGAAAAGAAAGCAGCCTGGGGACATGGAGACGGGGTGGGAAGGCTCCCAGGGCAAGGAACTGCCCCTCCCTGGGTCTCAGTGTACCCTACTGAGGAATGGGCATAGACCATTCAGAACTAAGATGCGGTGGCACCTTGGGATCGGTTAGGCTGTTGAAATGTATTATTGATGTAACTTTGTGGGTGTATTTGTAGCAAGAGTGGCAGGTCAGATATAGCTTCACAGCCTGGGGTTGGTGACCAGAATGTACCTTTTTGGAAACATGAGTGTGGCTTGTGTGGCTTTGATGCCCCATGTGGCACCAGGGAAGCTTCTCTGGGTAGCAGCAGCTCCTGCTCCCCGACTTGCTGCCTATTCCTATTGCTTGCAAGTCCCTTTGCTCTTTGAGGACCTGTGTGTACACTGTCTAGGGCCCCTCCAGAGGTCTGGGATGACTGTCCCCTCGCCTGTCACTTCTTAGGTCTCCCCCACCCTGGACTGCAGCCAGGGGAGGATTTGTGGGAATGATTCATTCAGAGCTGCCTGAGATCTTGGCCAAGCCCCAGAAATTGCAGGGAAGGACCTCAGAGGGCAGTGCCCACAGGCCCTAGGGAACGTCTGGGGCTGATGGCCCGGGGAGAAACTTCTTATCCTATGTGCTCAGATGGCAGGCAGCCAGCCCATCTGCCGAGAGACTTTTTGTATCAGTAAGACTTTTGACCCGGGCTTCTGCAGCCAGAAAGCAGGCAAGCAGCCCAGAAAGCAGGCAATGTGATAGGGAGCTAGGGGCACTGGCCTGTATTAGAATCCGGATGCTCCACATCTTTCTGGGGCTGTTGGCTATTTCCCTATGCTTTGGTTTCCTCATCTGCTGAATACAGTAGGACCTGTCTCCCAGGGGTGTTGGATGGAAGGGAATGGTGGTAAAGCACTTACCTTGGTACCAGGCAAAAGCTGAGGCCCTGGGGTTAAACAGGCTCTTTGGAATTTTGAACTGTTCCTTTGTGAACCTTAGTTCCTCCATCTGTCAAAAGACAGCAATTATAAATACAGCCAATATCAACGGGGCTTGCTAGGTGCCAGACACTGTTCTAGGCACTCAGTGTGCTTTAACTCATTTAATTCCCGCAGCAGCCATATGAGATGAACAGGCTGAGGCGCAGAGAGGTGAAGTAATTTGCACAAGGTCACCCAGCTAGGAAGTGGGAGACATACGATTTGGATCCAGAGTCTCTCTTTTTTTTTGAGACAGGGTCTTGCTCTGTTACCTAGGCTGGAGTGCAGTGGCACAATCATAGCTCACTATAACCTTGAACTTCTGGGCTCAAGCGATCATCCCACCTTGGCCTCTCAAGTGCTGGGGTTACGGGCATGAGCCACCACACCCAGCCCAGACTCTGCACTCTGAATTCTCATTCTTACCCCTCCTTGATGTTCCATCTAAAGGCCTAGCACATAGAAAATACACAGAAAATATCAGGTGTTGTTATAACTATTCTGAATAAATATTGATCCACTCTCCATCCCTCTGTCCACACTCCTTCCCTGATGGACAGAACATGCAGGACTCTTGGCCTGTAAAGTCCAGATTCCCACCCACTCCTCCCTACTCACTCTGTTCCTCCCACTCCCACACACTCATGCACAGCAGAGCATGGAAGCAGCCAAGTCCCAACTCTTCCTCCAAATTGCTGTGTGACATTGGGCAAGGAGCTTCCCCTCTCTGAGCCGCAGTTTCCCTACATGTTAAATGGGTGAGTTCACCCTGCTGCATGTTTTTTCTTGAGCTCCCGTGCTATGTGTGTGTTTTTAAAACTGAGTCAACGTTCAAACATTGCTAGAGAAAAATTCTGATTTCTCATTTCTCTTGGAAACCCAGGAGCTTAGGCCAAACTGGAGTGGCCTGAAGCTGCCCCGTAGGTGGCCTGGGCTCTCCTGGTCACTGTGCTTCCCCCCACTCCCCATTGTCACATACGTGTGGCTCTTCAGGGGATCTGAGGATGCCTCAGGCCTGCCTGGTACCACTTGAATAAGCAGTTTCATTGTTTTAAAAACATTTTTTTTTTTTTTTGGAAACAAAGTCTTGCTCTTGTCACCCAGGCTGAAGTGCAGTGGCATGATCTCAGCTCCTTGCAGCCTCCGCCTCCTGGGTTCAAGCTATTCTCCTGCCTCAGCCTCCCAAGTAGCTGGGATTACAGGCACATGCCACCACGCCCAGCTAATTTTTATATTTTTAGTAGAGACGAGTTTTACCATGTTGGCCAGGCTGGTCTCGAACTCCTGACCTCAGGCCATCTACCCGCCTCAGCCTCCCAAAGTGCTGAGATTACAGGCATGAGTCACCACACCCAGCTTTTTTTTTTTTTTTTTTTTGAGACACAGTCTTGCTCTGTCTCCCAAGCTGGAGTGCCGCAGTGCAATCTCGGCTCACTGCAGCCTCCATCTCTCATGTTCAAGTGATTCTGCCTCAGCCTCCTGAGTAGCTGGGACTACAGGCACCCGCCACCATGCCCGACTAATTTTTGTATTTTTAGTAGACATGGGGTTTCACCACATTGGTCTTGAACTCCTAACCTTGTGATCCGCTTGCCTTGGCCTCCCAAAGTGCTGGGATTACAGGTGTGAGCCATCACGCCTGGCCACATTGTTTTTTTTTTTTCCGATGTTCTCCAAGAGCCCTTTCAGCTCTGTGTTTCTAGGACATCGGAGGTTGTCTGAGGCCTCCCAGTACCCT
>NW_012101521.1:2063264-2069001 GCF_000951045.1 Mandrillus leucophaeus | reverse complement strand
TTTTTTGAGATGGAGTCTTGTTCTGCCACCCAGGCTGGAGTGCAGTGGTATGATCTCAGCTCACTGCAACCTCTGCCTCCTCAGTTCAAGTGATTCTCCTGCCTCAGCCTCCCGAGTAGCTGGGATTACAGGCGCCTACCATCATGCCCGGCTAATTTTTGTACTTTTTGGTAGAGATAGGGTTTCACCATGTTGGCCAGGCTGGTCTTGAACTCCTCACCTCAAGTGATCTACCCTCCTCGACCTCCCAAAGTACTGGGATTACAGGTGTGAGCCACTGCACCCAACCTTTTTTTCTTTTTTCTTTTTCTTTTTCTTCCTTTTTGAAATGGAGTCTTGCTCTGTTGCCCATGCTGGAGTGCAGTGGCGTGATCTCGGCTCACTGCAACCTCTGCCTCCCAGGCTCAGGCGATTCTCCCACCTCAGCCTCCCAGAGTGCTGGGACTGTAGGTTGGGACTGGAGGTTGTCTCCATTGCATACTCCCTGGGTGAGGAGTTCCTGTCTCTGGGCACTAGGATGCCATGCCACCTTACCTGGTACAGGTCCCTACCTACCTGTTATTCCCCACAGTAAGATATTTGTTATTGACCACACCATTTCCCAGAAGCCAAGGCTTGGAAATAGTCACTTTCCTGAGGTCACAGAGGCCTGAGATTCAGCACCAGCACTCAAAGCCCATCTGCCCAACTTCAGAGGCTGCCAGTGGAAGCCATGCCTTGATCCCAGCACTGCACGGATAGCCACTGAGTGACGTCTTCCACTAGAATAAGGACTCATGAGAACCCTCAGCTGGATGTTGGGGTGCAAGATTTAAGAAGCAATGAGGTCCTAGTTGTCCTGGAGTTTATGTTCTGGTGGAGGCATCAGGCAAGAAAAAGTAACCCACATCTCCGACGTGAGATGTCAGCCTATGAAGTTGAGTACTCAGGCCTCTCAGATCTTAACATGTGTACGATCCCCCTGGGGATCTTGTTAAAGTGCAGAGTCTGTGTTTTTGTGAGGGTTTTTTTTGTTTTTTGTTTTGAGACAGAGTTTCGATCTTGTTGCCCAGGCTGGAGTGCAGTGGCGCAATTTCGGCTCACTGCAACCTCCACCTCTCAGGTTCAAGCGATTTTCCTGCCTCAGCCTCCCAAGCAGGTGGAATTACAGATGCCTGCCACCGTGCCCAACTAATTTTTGTATCTTTAGTAGAGACAGGATTTCACTGTGTTGGCCAGGCTGGTCTCAAACTCCTGACCTCAAGTGATCTGCCTGCCTTGGCCTCCCATAGTGCTGGGATTACAGGCATGAGCCACCGTGCCCGGCTAAAATGCAGATTCTGATTAGCAGGTTTGGGGCAGAGACTAAGACCGTGTTTCTAACCAGCTTCCAGGGGCCTCTGATGGTGTTTGTCTAAAGACCACATTCGGAATAGTGAGTGCCTGGGTTAGAAATTGGCAGATTACCACTCATAGGCCACATCCGGTCCACTACCCATATTTGTAAATAAAGTTTTATTGGAACATAGCTATGCTTATTTATTGACATTTTGTCTGTGGCTGCTGTTGTGCAACAAAAGCAGAGTGGAGTAGTTGTGACAGAGACCATAGGGCCCGCATTGCTGGCCTTTGAAGAGAAAGTGTGCTAGTCGCTTTTCTAATCATCTTTTGGATCCCTACAAGTTATAAAACTTTGGTAAGTATTAGATGCTAATAAAAATAGTAATGATTGCAGTTAAGATTTGAGGACTTGAGTGCTTTCTGGGTACTTAGCTCTTTATGTTTATTTTTTTCTTAGCTCAATTCTATCATAGGCAATACTACTGTCTCCACTTTACAGGCAAGAAAACAGAATAGAGAGGCTGGGCCATTGGCCCAGAGTTTGTGGACCAGTGAGTAGGTGAGGCCAATTTGAGTCAAGTCGCCTGATTCTTACTGGACAGGAGCTTCTGCCTAGAACTTTTTCCCAGAGCACAGAGAGGGTTTTGTTTAGATTTTCTTCTGTCCCAGAGTGTTCTGGTGCCTTCATTTCTTTCTCAATTGATCCTACTGTTTACTCAACAAATACCTGTGCAGCCTGTGCTGGAAGTTTGGGGACCATGCTGGGTTCTGAGAGGGTGCGGGGACTAGGATGGGGTCCCAGCCCTGCACATTCGGTGGAGTCATCAGGGATGCAGCACCAGAAGCCACGCAGGATGCTAAGCACCTTGGGGGTTACTGGTACAGGTACTGGAGGCAGTCAGGGAAGGCTTCTTGGAGGAAGGGGTGCACATGATGCCAGCAGGAGTTAGCTTTGTAGAGGAGGTCAGGAAAGGTTTTCCGAGGAGAGAGAATCACAAGTGCAAAAGTTTGGAGGTGTGAGACCCTGTGGCCTGGTTTGGTAGAGTTCAGGGACCAGAGACTGTAGTGTGTTTGTGTGTGTGCTGGGGGTTGGGGGAATTGGTGGTGTTATAATAAAATTGGAGGTCGGCAGGAGTTAAGTCAACAGAGCCTCATTGCTATGCCAAAGGACTTGCATTTTGCCCTGGAGGCTGCTGTTGCCTAGTATGAAGCCCTCTGATGACTTTCCGGAGAAAGCCTCCATTGGGTGCTAACGTGTCTTCAGTGCTTCTCCCCAGACTCCTCTTGTTTAACAAAGATCGGACACAGCCGCCTCCTTCGGGGATCCTTCCTTAGGCTGGCGGCCGACTCCAGCCAGGAGGCATAAAAAAGCATTGCTTCCTTTGATTTTATTTTTGCAGTAACTTTTTAATTAGGGCATGTTTTAAATTTAATCCAGCGGATTATAGTTTCCCTTGAAAATATGTTTTAAAAATATTGAATCCATTGAACAAAAATGAGTAAGATTAAAGGGGGTTCTGGATGTAATTAACATTGGGAAGGTAGTCTTCAGCCTCTTGGAATTGGGAGAGCCCTACAACAGGTGAGGGGGTTGGCGGGGGCTGGGCCAGTAGTGACCTCTCTCTTAACATTCCCCTTCTTCCCTGGAACCCCAGGGGTCTTGACTGAAGGGCAGGATGGCTGTGTAGCTAAGATGTGGCTGCGGGGATGTAGGTGTCCATTGATGGTATGGGAGCTGAGGTTCCTGCTCCAGGCTGCTTCTGCTCCTCATCTCTCTCCTTCTCTGTCTGGTGTTCTTCTCCTTCTTCCTCCCTCCCTCCCTCCCTCCCTCCCTCCCTTCCTTCCTTCCTTCTTTCCTATCTGTCTGTCTTGCTCTGTTGCCCAAGCTGGAGTGCAATGGTGCAATCATAGTTCACTGCAGCCTTGAACTCCTGGGCTCAAGCAATTCTCCTGCCTCAGCCTCTTGAGTAGCACAGGTACAGACCACCACACCTGGTTCATTTTTTATTTTTTGTAGAAACGGGGTCTCACTATGTTGTCCAGGCTGGTCTTGAACTCCTGGGCTCAAGCAGTCCACCTGCCTCAGCCTCCCAAAGTGCTGGGATTATAGATGTGAGCTACTGTACCCAACTTGTCTTGGTCTCTATTTTTGTCTCTTCCTGCCTCTCTCTCCCTCCCACCCATACCCCCAACTCACGTCTTTCCCTGTCTCTGTCAGTCCTTCTGTCTTACTCCCATCTTTGCCTCTCCTCTGACTCTGTCTCTATCTCCCTCTGTCTCTGCCTCTCTCTGTTTTTGTCTCTCTCTGTCTTCTTCCGCCCCCACCTGCACCACTTCCCCCTTCCTTCCCGCCGCCGACCCCGAGCACACACACGTGCCAGCACGGTCCTTCCTTTCTCTCATTAGAAACTTTTCATCACACTTGCTTTGGCTGGTGACTGATATCCTGCCACAGAACCATCCGGACCCTTGCAGAGCCTTGGGGCTCCGCCAGAAACCCTTGGAGGTGTGAGAAAGTGGTAGTAGCTACTTCCCATGTGGAAGACAGAGGCCCTGTGAAGTCAGGCACCTGGCAAGGCCACCCTACAAGGCCATGGTTCCTCCTCAACCCACGCCCTTTCCACGCCCCCAGGGCCCTCCCTTCCCCACCCAGCCCCAGGGCCGTGGGGAAGAAGTGGAAGTCTGGGCTAGCAGCAGGAGGGCAGATGCTACTTTTGGTTTGATTTGGTTTGGGGTACGGGGGGAGTGTCGGCTACCCTGCCTCTGAGCACTCCTGGAAGCTGCATGCAGTAGGTGCCTTTGCCCTTCATTCTGCTACGTGGTCATTGCTGTGCTCAAGTGCATAGTAGGCCAGCAGTGCATATTTGATGGCTAAGAGTTTTAGGAAGAAAAACAAGATTAGAAATGGAGTCTTGCCTCCAGGCCGGGCACGGTGGCTCACGCCTATAATCCCAGCACTCTGGGAGGCCAGTGCGGGCAGATCACTTGCGTGAGCTCAGGGGTTCAAGACCAACCTGAGCAATGTGGCGAAACCCTGTCTCTACAAAAAAGTGCAAAAATCAGCCGGGCATGGTGGCGCATGCTTTATTCCCAGATACTTTGGAGGCTGAGGTGGGAGGATTGCTTGAGCCTGGGAGGTCAAGGCTGCAGTGAGCCAAGATCATGCCATTTTACTCTAGCCTGGGTGACAGAGTGAGACCTTGTCTCAAAAAAAAAAAAAAGAAAAAAAAAATAGAAAGAAATAGGGTCCAGCTTTTTCTTTTCACAGATGGGGAAACTGAGGCCCAGAGAGTTGAGGTGAGTTGTTCTGGATCATGCAGATAACTTGGAAGTAATGGGGTCTGGGTCTTCCATGCCTCAGAAGCTGGGAGTAGTGCAGGGAGCGTGTTGAGCCGGTGGCTGCTTTGACATCCTTCAGGGGTTGTCGTGTAGACACCCACTTCTGAGAGATGGGAGATTCTGGTTCGAGGCCTGGTTTGCTCTCCTCTGCCTACTGCAGAACTCTGGACAAAATCTTCCTTCTCTGAGGACCTTGGGGTCTCCAAGCATAGTCCCCGTGGCACAGTGCTGTGGATTGCAGAGCGTGGTCAGGTTTGTGGGGCAGAGGTTGCTGACCTCACTGTGGATGGAGGGCTTGTTCAACACAGGTTGCTTTACCCCACTTCCGGAATTCCCATTCAGCGTGGTCTCCTTGAGCCCTGATTATTTGCATTTTGTGTAGGTTCCCAAGTGCTGTTCCTGCTGGTCAGAGAACCCATGTCGAGAGCTGGGGTAGTAGAGGTGAAGCAGATGAAGCACATGGCACTAAAACCTGCTGTGAGATCTCAGGCAAGGACTCCACCTTTCTGTGCCTTGGCTTCCTCAGCTGTAAAATGGAATGACAGAGCACTGTCCTCATAGATTAGTTGTAAGGATTAAATGAGTGATTGGGAGGTGGAGGCAGGCAGATCACCTAAGGTCAGGAGTTCGAGACCAGCCTGTATAATTGATTTTAATTGAAATTCCTTTTGGTAATTCTTAAAGATAATAATACATTTTGATGTTTATTCATGAACATTACTGATACTCCTTCCTCCAGCTATATAATAATGTTTTCTCTCACTCCTGTGGGTGAGACCTAAGAAATGAAACTCGGCCGGGCATGGTGGCTGATGCCTGTAATCCTAGCACTTTGGGAGGTCTAGACCTCCTCCTGAGGTCAGGAGTTTGAGACCAGCCTGGCCAACATGGTGAAACCCCATCTCTACTAAAAATACAAAATTAGCCAGGCATGGTGGCTCAAGCCTGTAATCCCAGCTACTCAGGAGGCTGAGGCAGGAGAATCACTTGAACCTGGGAGATGGAGGTTGCAGTGAGCCGAGATTGTGCCACTGCATTCCAGCCTGGGTGACAGACAGAGTGAGACTCTGTCTCAAAA
>NW_012101521.1:2057717-2062290 GCF_000951045.1 Mandrillus leucophaeus | reverse complement strand
TTTTTTTTTTGAGACAGAGTCTCGCTCTGTGACCCAGGCTGGAGTGCAGTGGCGCTATCTCAGCTCACTGCAAGCTCCGCCTCCTGGGTTCATGCCATTCTCCTGCCTCAGCTTCCCAAGTATCTGGGACTACAGGCGCCCGCCACCTCGCCCGGCTAATTTTTTGTGTTTTTAGTAGAGATGGGGTTTCACTGTGTTTTCCAGGATGGTTTTGATCTCCCAACCTCGTGATCCGCCTGCCTCGGCCTCCCAAAGTGCTGGGATTACAGGCGTGAGCCACTGCGCCCGGCCCAAGCTCTTGTTTCGTTCTGCAAATTATCCCATTACTTGGATGTCAATCTCCTGTGCTGACCCACAAGCTCCTATAGATCTGACTTGGGGCTTTGCCGGTACAGAGAGTCTCCCAGGAATGTTACTTTCAAAGTCCAGCTTTGATGGTGTTTCGAGAAGACCAGCTCCATCGTTGTCAGTGGCAGCTGTCAGAGAAGCCTTCCAAGGCGTACGGGGTGGAGCCCCGTTTGGAACGTGGAATTTCCTTAATTAGTAAGAGTGTGAATTTAGCACTCCACAGCCCCAGGTTCATGTCTGCATTTTGCCATTTGGTGTGATGCAGCCTTGAATGATTTCCTTAATTTTTTTGTGTGTCCTTTGCATCTTCATTTTAAAAGGATACCATCATCACTTACAGCAGTGGGTTTTTGTGAGGATTCAGTGAGGTCTCATTTATGCAGCGAATACTGAGCACCTCCTGTGTGCCTGCTCTATGCTGGATGCCGGGAATGCAGCAGTGAGCAGGAGAGACCCTGTTCCTCCTGCCCTGGGAGAGCTGATGTTTTAGATGGACACAAGGGGAAGTATAGAAATGATAGTGTCGCTGTCTCGGGAGGATGCACCAGGAAGGAGATGGTCTTTGAGAGGCATTCTGTGCATGGTCTTGCAAGTAGGAGGCCCTTAGCAATTGGTATGTGTGATGATTACTGTTATTGCCGTAATTATTTGGGAGAGGAGGCAAAAAGGGAAGGGAGGCATTGTGGGAAGAAGGAATAGTATCAGTACGGGGTCAAGAAGGCATTCCGTGTCAAAGTCGTAATAGTCACAGCCAGTGTTTATGGATGTTCTAGTGTGTGTCAGTTACTCTGCTAAGGACTTCCTAGGTGCAAATTCATCTCAACCTCCAGGGAAGTGCTGTTATCCCCATTTTCCAGTTGAAAGACATGGGGCACGGGGGAATTGGACCACTTGTCTGGGGAAGTGGAGGAGCGGGAGTCAAACCTAGATTCTTACCTCTGCATCTAAGGTGTGATAGGAAATGAGACTGAGTGAGGACAGGTCCTCGTAGGGAGGGCTCAAATCTTAGAGGTCATGGACTGTGTCCTCGTGCTGGAGTCCCTTAGAGGGTCCCGGGATGGACAGGGCGGGGAAGTTCATGGCACGTCTCATTTTATGGTCCAGAAAGCCAATGGCATGCAGCCCCTCTAAGAGCGGGTAGGAAAGGACGGGTCCTCCCAGCCCCCTTCTGGTTGGGTTCTCCTGGTTGGTGGCGAGTTCCTGGCAGGGCTGGAGTTGTGGTGGGAGGTGATAGGCACAGTGCAACTCGTGGTTGGGAGCCTACATTCTGGGGGTGAGGATGCTGGTGGGCACTCCTTCATTGCAAGGATGCAGTTACTCACTGTTGCCTTTTCCTCATTTCTGTTCTCTGGGACCCTCTCTACTTACGACTGGGCATGAGGGGAGCCCAGGAGAAAAGCAGACAATGAAGATCCGACTTGTATTTGTTTCCAGCCAGTTGCCTCCCCAATACCTATGGCTTGCTGGTTCCTGAGCAAACTGGTGCCTTAGGGAGTATCTTTATCTTTTGCGTGTGTGATGGCGTTGGAACCTCACAGTGACCCGGGAGGCAGGCATCAAGAGGAGGCCTGTTGTTGTGGGATGATAGCAACTCTCAAGTCAGACACACTTGAGTTAGAACTCCAGCTGGCTTATGCATGAGCTTTGAGACCTTGGGCCAGACACTTCTCTCTGGTCCTCAGTTTCCTCATCTGTGCAACAGGGATCATAATAGTGATTTTGTGGGTGACAGATAATCGTTATGTGGCACCTAATGCATAGAAGTGCTCAGTAATTCATAGCAACGAAGATTTTGTTGTTCTTCACCCATTTTACAGATGAGGAAACTGAGGCTCAGAGAAGTTAAGGGACTCCTCCCATGGCATTTTGCTTCCTGGTAATGGCCAGGCAAGTCTGCAGATGGAAATGTTTTCCATAAGACCCAGGTCCCCCAAAGCCCTGCACCATTAGGAAAAGGCTGTTCCCCAACTATGAATCTGCCCCCCAAAACAGTGAACCATGAGATCATGCCCCTTCTCTCTTACGGGTTTCTCCCCGTGATTGTTTAGGTGTTCATACTCTGAGCAGCTCTTAAAGCCTTTGCAATTCTTCCGGTTCTTCCTGCTTCTAGGAGTGCGTGAAAAGGAAGAAGGTAGCACAGTCTGTCCAGGAAGGAAACAGAGGAGCAGCCGAATGCTCAGGAAACTGGATTCCTACTATGCGCTACCCCAGAACTGGGGCTGGCAAATTCTGCTCTTAAAACCCCCACCTAGAGCCAACTGCTGCCCCTAGTAATATGTCCAAAATAATTACCTGGATAAAGGCCTCATGCTTCCTGGATGAACCACAAAAAAAAAAGGTTGAGGCCATCTTGTTGAGGAACATTACATCCAGCAAGTATTTATTTCTTGCTCGCTTTGTCCTTGGTCAAGCCTTTTCACTTTTTGGCTGTCAGCCATTGCAAAACCTCCACAACAAAGAAGTGGAAAGTCATGCAATCAGAAAAGCCATAAACGGCAGTTGGGGCCAGGGGAAGAGGGAAGTTAGCTGAAGACTTCATAAGCAAAAACGTCAGCAAACTTTCTGACATGATAATAAAGATACTCTAGAGTCACATCTTGTGTGGAAACTCACATCCACATTGTTGGGGCGGAAGTCAGAGTTGATGACTGGCCCGGGCCATCACCCAAGCCTTCAGATAAGACGGCGGAACTAGGCCAGGCGCCATGGCTCACACCTGTCATCTTAGCACTTTGGGAGGCCGAGGAGGGTGGATCGCTGTAGCCCAACCTGGACAACATAGAGAGACCTCCTCTTGACAAAAAATAAACAAAATTAGCCGGTTGTGGTGGTGTGTACCTGTGGTCCTGTCTACTTTGGGGCCTGAGGTGGGAGGATTGCTTGAGAAGTCACTGGAGAAAGAAAGTAGAGCCAGGAACTATCATTAATTAAACACTTAACTGGACTCTAATACGGTAGTAAAGCCCTTCCATGTACTTAGCTGCTCTCCCAATTCACAGATGAGAAAAATGAGGCCCAGAGAGGTTAAGTGATTTACCTGAGGTCACAAAGCTGATAGGTGGGGAATTCAAACTCAGGTGCATCTTTCTGCAAAACCCATTCCTTTTTCACTACTCCCTGATATCTGAGGAAACTTACTATGAGCAAAATGATCTCAAAAAGTAAAATATGAATGCCTCTCAGTGTCAGGCTCTGTGATAAGTGTAGGAAAAAAGAAAGAGAAGAAAAAAAACCCACCAGACTGCGGTGCCTCCCAGCCCGTGAGCACTCACAGTGGAATATGGGAAACAGAAGGGCAAACAGCATTTACCATGCAGAATGGCGAGTGGTAGACGGAGAGGACTGTGAGACATGGGAGGGTAGAGCTTAATCTAGTCGAGGTATTCAGGGAAGGCTTCCTGGAGAAGGGGATACTTGAGCTGAGGAGATAACAAGCAGCCCAAGATAAGATGGGAAGAGGGTATGGATATACCTGTTAGCTAGGACTCTTGAGAGGCAGAAACCACAGCATTGAGCAAAAAGGTAAATTTATTGAATTGTGTAAGAAGTGAGCCTCAGTTATGGCTAGATCCAAGGACTCAACTAATTTCAGGGATTTATGTCTCCATCTGTTGGCTCCACTTTCTGAGGTTGGCTTTGCTGTCACGCAGGCTTTGCAAGTGGTGACTAGAGATGGCCCCCACACCTCCAGCCCTGTACCCTACTTGCTTAGCCTCCCCACAGAATTCTGTAAGAGTCTCTAGTTGAGTTTCATTGACCTAGATTGGGTCAAACGTCCGTCTTTGAACCAACACTGCAGCCTGGGAATGAAATGCTGTGATTGGCCAGGCCTAGGTTATATGTCTGCACCAGGGGTCGAAGGTGACTGAGAATGAAAATAAGAAAACCAGGGATGCATGGCACCCTTGGGGCTGATAGAAAGTCCATTGGGCTGGAGAAGGGGTCTGATCATGACAGCCCTCTAAGCCACGTGAAGAAATTGCATCCTGAAGACAGTGGGAAGCTTTGGAAGTGTAGTGAAGGCAGGGGGTGACATGCCACCATATGGGGACAGGCAGGGGTGGAAGCATGATCAGGTGGAGGACAATGGGGACTTGGACTGGGCTGCTGGTGATGGAGAGAAACAGCTGGATCCTGGGGGCGGTGAATGTAATGCACCAGACTCAGTGGTGATTGGATCAGGGGTTCATGTAAATGCACAGGACCCAGTGGTGATTGGATCAGG
>NW_012101521.1:2010420-2057237 GCF_000951045.1 Mandrillus leucophaeus | reverse complement strand
CAGTGGTGATTGGATCAGGGGTTCATGTAAATGCACAGGGCTCAGTGGTGATTGGATCAGGGGTTCATGGGGAGGAAGAGGTTCATGATGATCTTGGGCTTCTGGCTTGTTCCAACAGGCAAGCCTGGAAGAGAAATCAAGCTCAGGAGATCCCATTATGAGTTCAGGTTGATTGTCTTGAGTTTGAAATGCTGTCAGGAATCCAAGTGACAGACTAGTGGAGAACTGGCCATTTCACGGTTGCTATGCTGAGAGGGGCCAGTCAGGATTCTGTGTCCTCAGGAGAAGGGGTGCAGAGTGACAGCTCTATCCAGTAAATATTAATTGAGCACCTACTGAGCTGCAGTGCTCAGTAAGCAGAGCATTCAAGGCCCCCAGACAATGAATGCAGAATATGTAATATCATATGATGTGTTAGAAGGCGGTGAGTGCTGGGGGAGACAAGTCACACAGGGTGAGGGCTTCTGGAGTGCCGTGTTGGTGAGGCAGGTTGCAGCATTAACTGGTTGATCAGAAGAGACCTTGAAGAGGTGAGATGTGAGAGAGGACAGGAGGGTGAGAGAGTGAGCCAAGTGGATGTTTGCGGAAAGGGCATACAGGCAGCGGGCACAGCCAGGGCACTGGCCCAGAGGAGGGAGTGTGCTTGTGTGTTTGAGGGACAGCAAGGGGGCCAGCGTGGCTGGAGAAGAGGCAGGGGCCAGTGGGGTTGGGGGCAGAAAGGTAAGGGACAGGGCCAAACCTGTAAGGCAAATGAGGACTGGTTTTTCCTGAGTAAAGTAGGAGCCATGGGAGGGTGCGGAGCAAAGGAGAAGTCAGGAGCAAATGGCCTGACTTCCGTTTTCCTAAGGTCACTGTGGCTGCTTGCTGAAAATCAACTGATAAGACAAGGGCAGAATCAGGGAAGCTGGTGATGAGGTGGCTTGGACCAGAGTGGTAAGAAGTGAACGCTTGAAACAAACGCCTGGCAGTGTGGGTGGTGAGAAATGGCGGATTCTGGCTCTGTTTTAAAGGTGAAGTTAACAGGATTTGCTGCTGGATTGGATTAGGGTGAGAAAGAAGAATCAAAGCTGCCTTCAAGGTTTTTGGCATGAGCATGAAAGGATGGAGCTGCTACCAGCTGCAGGTGGGGTATGCTGGGGAAAGGACCAGATTCAGGGAGGAAGAGAATGGGCACCTACGTCTAAGTGAGGAGAGAGGTTTGGGCTGGAGGTGACAATTCAGGAGATGTCAGCCTGTGGGGAGCATCCAGGGGTGCTAATATCTCCTGGGCTGGAGGGAGGAGAGAGGGCATGTAACCTAGGCCTAGCCAATCACAGCATTTCATTCCCAGGTTGCAGTGTTGCTTCAAAGATGGACGTTTGGCCCAATCTAGGTCAAAGACAAGTAGCCGAGTGTGACCTCCTGATACCTGTGCCAGAATGGCTGGGTTTGGCCCCGCATGAGAAAAAAACCCTGTAAACTTTTTCATGGGTTGTAGAGAAAGAGGAAGACAAGCAGACATCACCTCCTTGGCATCTGATCAAAAGCCACCGTGGCCTGGCTGCTTATTTATTGAGTGTGGGTCTGGGAAGTGTCTGTGCCAGGAGCTGGGGTGTGGGTGGCATGATCAGAGGCTGAAGCTCAATTCCCCTTTAAGTTCCTGGCAGCCGGCACCGAGCCGAGCCCTGGGAGAGCGCCGTCCTGCAAGTGTTGATTGAATGAATGAGAAGAGTCTTGTGTGTTCCTCTGCAGCAGCCGAGAAAGGTGTGTGGGGTGGAGTGGGGCGGGTAGCGTGCCCCAGCCAGCAACACCATTCCTCAGCATTTGACAAAGTGTGATTCTTTAATTAATTTTCTTTCTTTCTTTTTTCCAAGACAGAGTCTTGCTCTGTCACCCAGGCTGGAGTGCAGTGGCACGATCTCGGCCCACTGCAACCTCCGCCTCCCAGGTTCAAGCAGTTCTCCCTGCTTCAGTCTCCTGAGTAGCTGGGATTACAGGTACCCACGACCATGCCCGGCTAATTTTTGTATTTTTTAGTAGAAACAGGATTTTACCATATTGGCTAGGCTGGTCTTGAACTCCTGACCTCAGGTGAACCTCCTGCCTTGGCCTCCCAAAGTACTGGGATTGCAGGCATGAGCCACCGTGCCAGGCCATTGATTTTCTTTTTTTAGGAGACAAAAGTCTCTGTTGCCCAGGCTGGAGTGCAGGGGTGTAACCATGGCTGACTGCAGCCTCCAGCTTTTGGCCTTGAAGTGATCCTCTTGCCTCAGCCTCCCAAAGTGCTGGAATTACAGGTGTGAGCCACCAAGCTTGCTGAAAGTGTGATTCTTTAAGACTATTTTTATTCAAGTCTAACATGTTACAGAAAAGTGCATACTTCATAAACATACAGCTCAATGAATTTTCAAAAGACAAGTATGTCCGTGTGATCAGCACCTAGGTCAATAGCTGAATGTACACAGCGCCCCTCCCTGCCCCAGGACACCTTGCTCCCCCTCCAGTTACCCCTCCCCCACCAGGGGTAACCACCATCCTGATATCTCCCCCTAGAATTTCACCTGCTTTTGTACTTTATATCCATGGAACTATTACTGGAACGGGGTCCCGATCCAGACCCCAAGAGAGGGTTCTTAGACATTCTGCAAGAAAGAATTCAGGGTGAGGCCGGGCACAGTGGCTCATGCCTGTAATCCCAGCACTTCAGGAGGCCGAGGCGGGCAGATCATGAGGTCAGGAGATGGAGACCATCCTGGCTAACACGGTGAAACCCCGTCTCTACTAAAAATACAAAAAATTAGCCGGGCATGGTGGCGGGTGCCTGTAGTCCCAGCTACTCGGGAGGCTGAGGCAGGAGAATGGCATGAACCCAGGAGGCGGAGCTTGCAGTGAGCCAAGATTGCACCACTGCACTCCAGCCTGGGCAACAGAGCAAGACTCCATCTCAAAAAAAAGAAAGAAAGAATTCAGGGTGAATTCATAACGTGAAAGCAAGTTTACTAAGGAAGTAAACAAACAGTAGAATGGCTACTGCATAGACAAAGCAGCCCAGCGGACTGCTGGTTGGCTATATTTATGGTTATTTCTTGATCGTATGCTAAATAAGGGGAAAGGAGTGGGCAGTTCCCGGAACTGAGGGTTCCTCACCTTTTTAGACCATACAGGGTAACTTCTGGCATTGCTATGGCGTTTGTAAACTGTCATGGCACTGGTGGTGGGAGTGTGTTTTAGCATGCTCATGCATTATAATTGGCCTATAATGAGCAGTGAGGATGACCAGAGGTCACTTTTGTTGCCATCTTGGTTTTGGCGGGTTTTGTCCGGCTTCTTTATTGCATCCTGTTTTATTAGCGGGGTCTTTATGACCTGTATCTTATGAAACCAGTCCTGCTGCCTTCCTGTCTTTGTGACTAAGAATGCCTGACCTCTTGGGAATGCAGCCCAGCAGGTCTCAGCCTCATTTACCCAGCCCATATTGGAGAGATGGAGTCGCTGTGGTTCCATTGCCTCTGACAGAACCACGTGTTATGGTCTGTCTTGTGCCGACTTCTTTCGTGCATCACAGGTGTTATTATTGCCTGAGGTTCTGGTTTGTTCTTTCTCCTGGCTGTTTAGTATATATCTATGTATTTATATTTACTTATTTATCCACTCTATTGCCAATGGGCATTTGGATAGTGTCCAGTTGGGGGCAGTTAGGATCGTGCCACTGGGAACATTTTGATATGTGCCCTTTGGTGAACAGTTGAATGCATTTCTCATGATGTGTAATCAGCAGTAGAATTACTGGGTTGTAGAGAAGGTGCACATTCAGTCTTTGTCTCAGGTAAGCCAGAGTTTTCCAAAGGGGTTGTACCAGGTTTCCATCCCGCCAGCAGAGTATGAGAGTTCTGGTTGCATTACATCCTTGCCAACTCTTGGTATCCTTTTCTCTTTTTAGTTAGTTATGTAATGATCCCACAATGTACTTTAAATTTCCTTTTTTCCCCCCCATGGATTTGAGTTTGAGCACCTTTCATATGCTTATTGACCACTTAGATAACCTCTTTTATGAAGTATGTCTTCAGACAGTCCCATTTTTCTATTGTGTTGCCTGTCCTTTTGTTTTTATTGATTTCACAGAACTCTTTATATGTTGCAGGTATAAATATTTATTTGATGTGTATTACAAATGTCTTTTTTCATGCATGACTTCATTTGATCCATAAGAGGAGGAACCAGGAATTTTAAGCCTCAAGGTCATTGGAATCCAGGACAAGTTTCACCTGTGTGAGGCTCAGTTTCCCTCTCTAAATCCTGTGGATATTAGCTCATTGCCTGGTGTATAAATGGAACTGTCGCTGATATTATCACCTTTGCTGGGATGAGGAAGCCCTGAATTAAAATGGGTAAAACTGGCCTTGCATGGCTTTCAGCCTAAGTCGTCCCTGTTTCTCAGGTCTGTATACCAACTTCCGGGGCAGGCCTTGAAAATACACAGTGAGCAAGGCCCATTTCCTACCCTTGGAGGGGACTGTGCCAGCGGTGAGCGCAGCGGGCTGTGGGAGCCCAGCAGAAACACTAACTGGGCTAAGGCATTGTGGAAGGCTTCCTGCAAGAGGTGAGTCTCAGGGTGGAGTAAGCCTCTTCTGTTCAGGTTCAGGCTTGGGCACCTTTGTGCATCAGGCACTGGACAGGTACCTGGGAGATGGAGAGAATTGGCTTAGTGTCACCCCTCTCTCACCCCGCAGTAGATCAGTGTTCTTAATGGAGAAGACTGCACCCCCAGGGGACAGTTGGCAATGCCTGGGGACATTTTTGGTTGTCAGGACTCCGGGAGGGGATGCTACTGGCATCTCCTTGGTAGGGGCCGGGAATGCTGCTAAACATCCTACAAATGCACGGGACAGCCCCACCCCACACTGCCACAAAGAATGATCTGGTCCAAATGTCTGTAGCGCAGAGACTGAGAAACTCCAAAATGAACAATTACAATTCGATGTGAGCGGGGGAAGAGGGGAGAGCAGAGGGATTGGGAGTGTTGTCCTGGCCTTAAGGAGTTTGTTTGTTGGTTTATTTATTTATTTACTTACTTTGAGACGGAGTCTTACTCTGTCACCCAGGCTGGAGCACAGTGGCTCAATCTCGGCTCACTGCAACCTCCGCCTCCCAGGTTCAAGTGATTCTCCTGCCTCAGCCTCCCGAGCAGCTGGGATTACAGGCACCTGCCACCACGCCCAGCTAATTTTTGTAGTTTTTTTTCTTTTCTTTTCTTTTTTTTTTTTTTTGAGACAGAGTCTCGCTCTGTCGCCAATTTGGAGTGCAGTGGCGTGATCTCAGCTCACTGCAACCTCTGCCTCCTGGGTTCAAGTGATTCACCTGCCTCAGCCTCCCAAGTAGCTGGGATTACAGGCGCGTGTCACCATGCCTGGCTAATTTTTGTATTTTTAGTAGAGACGGGATTTCACTATGTTGGCCAGGATGGTCTCGATCTCTTGACCTCATGATCCGCCTGCCTTAGCCTCCCAAAGTGCTGGGATTGCAGGCATGAACCACCGCGCCCAGCCGAATTTTTGTATTTTTAATAGAGACAGGGTTTCACCACGTTGGCCAGGGTGGTCTCGAACTCCTGACCTCAGGTAATCCACCTGCCTCGGCCTCCCAGGGAAGTGCTGGGATTACAGGCGCGAGCCACCGCTCCTGGCCAGGAGTTTATTAACCTTCATGCCCACCAAGGGAACCACGAACCACATGTGGCTGCAGAGCCCTTGAAATGTGGCTACTGTGGCTAAGGAACTGAATTTCAAGTCTTTATCTATTTTAATTTCAGAACAGATACTCATTCCCATTCTTAGAAAACTTTTAAGAGTGTGTGCAACAATTTGGGTATGTGGATGTACTTTGTTCAACTACCAATTTTATGAAATCTCTGTACAGATTAGCTATTTCTACCGAGAATTTAGCATCCAAATTGAGATGTGCTGAAAGTAGAAATTATACCCCGGGTTTCAAAGACTGAGTACTTAAAAAAAAAAAAAGACTATAAACTATCTCAGTAATGTTTGTATTGATTAATGATAATATTTTATATATATTGAGTTAAATAAAAATGTTATTAAATTTACTTCTGTAACGTAGCTACTGGAAAACAGAATTTGAAGTGTGTCTCACACTGCATGTCTATTGGGTGGCGCTGTTACAGACTACAGGAAGGAGCTAGAATTCTGTGGAAGGTTTTAGGCAGGGGCTGACATCCTCTGGCCAACATGACAAGAGGGGATTCCAGAGAACAGGGCAAGTCTGGCCACAGGGAGACTGCGTGGCCTGGGAGACCTGAGCCACAGCTGCCAAGGGAAGCCCTGATTCCCCAGAGAGGAGGTGCCCGCTGCCAGTCCACAGGTGAGCAACAAGAATGGATTCAGAAGAGGGAGGAGCCTTTTGGAGAGGCAGGCCCATAGCAAGGCTGACTGATCCTTCAAAGGCGCCTCCCAGCTAAAAGCCAGCAGGAAAGAGACCTTGGCCACCAAAGGTCTGCCAGCTCCTGGTGGTCACCACTCCAGACACCTGCCAGCTCGAGCCTCACCCTCGCCTCCACCCTGGCTGCTTCCTGTACCGCTCTCAGGTTTGAAACCTCATCTCTTTCTGCTTGGCTCTGCTCGCTACTACTTACCAGCTGTGTCACCTAGAGCAAGTGGCTTTCCTTCTCTGGGGGCTGCCAGCTTTGCATGGCCTGGCCCATGTGGCAGCTAGAGCTCAGGAAAGATCAGAGATGCCCCCAGGTGACAGATCTTCCTGGGCTGGGTGTTTTGGAGGTGGCATGATGAAGTCTCAGTGGGGGCTGTGCGGACAGTATTCTCTGTTTGCAGATGGCTTCCCCTCTCCACTCTGTGTGTTATGTCCTCATTTTACTGCTGAGAAAGTGGAGGCTCAGAGAGGTGAAACAGCTTGCCCAGAGTCACACAGCTCCACAGAGGCAGAATTCAGATGAGTAATGCTGACTTTACAGGTCATTTTTACAGGGAGGAAACTGAGGCTAAGATGTGCAACTGGTGAGAGCAAAGTTGGAGTCTCATCTGGTTTCTTGGCCCGGGAGCACTTTCCCTCCTCTGCTTAGCCCTCCGGCGTTACCTGTTATTCATGACAGGGCAAGGCTTGTGCTGTGCCCAGTCTGGTCCTCCGTCCTGCATGACTGGCCACGAAGGGGCACAGGAGCAGCCTTGCCAGTGGCGCTCACAGATTTCCAGCCCACGAAGCCTGCTGCCTCCCTCAGGAACTCTGCTTCCTCTGCTGGGTGAGCTGTAATCTTTCCTCCTTCCTGCTCCAAGCAGCTGCTGAGAGTGAGAGTGGTTCATCAGGAAGCTGGTACGAAGACACGCAGGCTGTGGCCGGCTCCTAAAAGTCAGAACTGGGAGAGGCCTAGATACCTCCTTCAGCCTCAGTCTCCATAGCTGGAAAATGGGAGGAATCATCAGCTTGGCAAAAACGGCAACCTCCGGCAACACGAAGTTGGTGCAGCAGGGGAACATGCAGACTGCTGGCAGGAGGGTCTTTGGGAGGGCACTTCGGCAGTATCTGCTGAAATATAAAGGGAGAGTGGCCCCTGAGCCCGCCAACCCACTATAGCTAGCTACCTAGAGCTGTGCTTCTCAAATCGTACTGTGCATGGAAACGCCTGGGGTCTGGTTAAAATGCCGGTTCAGTACCTTCTAAGGCACGGGACTAGCAGGCTCCCAGGTGGCCTTGCTGCTTGCAAGACCCTGGTAAGGCCCTAGGGCACCTTTCATGCATGGGCACAAGGAGGCAGGATCCTTTGTGAGGGTATGCCATTGCAAGAAGACGAAAGCAG
Source organism: Mandrillus leucophaeus (assembly GCF_000951045.1). Lineage (NCBI taxonomy): Eukaryota > Metazoa > Chordata > Mammalia > Primates > Cercopithecidae > Mandrillus > Mandrillus leucophaeus. The sequence continues at coordinate 2,049,433 of NW_012101521.1, read as the reverse complement.
CTTACATGTCTGTCAGAAGGCCTTGGCTAACTGAACAGTGTGCTGTTCCTGCCGGGATGCTCTGGAACAATTAAGAAGAGGGAGGGAGAGCCGGGCGCGGTGGCTCACGCCTGTAATCCCAGGACTTTAGGAGGCCAAGGCGGGCGGATCACAAGGTCAGGAGATCGAGACCATCCTGGCTAACATGGTGAAACCCCGTCTCTACTAAAAATACAAAAAAATTAGCCAGGCATGGTGGCAGGTGCCTGTAGTCCCAGCTACCTGGGAGGCTGAGGCAGGAGAATGGCGTGAACCCGGGAGGCAGAGCTTGCAGTGAGCTGAGATCCAGCCACTGCACCCCAGCCTGGGCGACAGAGTGAGACTCCGTCTCAAAAAAAAAAAAAAAAAAAAAGAGGGAGGGAGGTCCATCAAGGTGCTGCATGTTGATGTGTCTTGTGTTCTGCAAGGATATCAGTGCCCTCTGAAAGCTGGGGCTTTGTCTTGTTTACTGATTTGGCCCTGGTGCTAGAACACAGTAGGTGTTCAAGCAATGTTTACTGGATGGTAGTGCAAAGATGCTGACACGGAAAGACCTCGTGTTGAGTGAACCCAGCCAGTTTCAGGAGGCTATGTAGAATCCAGGGCTTCTTCACCTTGGCATGACTGACATTTGGGACTGGATGATTCTTTGTGCTGGGGGCTACCTGGGCATTGTAAGATGTTTAGCAGCATCCATGGGCTCTACCCATGAGATGATCCCTAACTGTAACAACCAAAACTATCTCTGGACATTACCAGTGGTTCCCTGAATGGCAAAATCTCCCCTGGTCCCAGCACTTTGGGAGGCTGAGGCGGGCACATCACTTGAGGTCGAGAGTTTGCGACCAGCCTGACCAACATGGTGAAACCCTGTCTCTACTAAAAGTACAAAATTAGCCGGGCATGGTGGCGCATGTCTGTAATCCCAGCTACTTGGGAAACTGAGGCAGGAGAATTGCTTAAACTTGGGAGGCGGAGTTTGCAGTGAGCTGAGATTGCTCCACTGCACTCCAGCCTGGGTGACAGGGTGAGAGTCAGTCTCAAAAAAAAAAAAAAAAAAAAGAAAAAAGAAAAAGCAAGTGTGGATGGCTCCCCTCCAAACTAATCAACAGCAGTTACCTCTCAGAAAAGGGGGAAGAACATAGGATTGGATCTTTTATTCCAAAAAGACTGATGCCTTCTCTCTCCAGTTTTTAATATGGCGATTATACCTGTGAGTTGAGCAATTAAGTGCATCTTAAAAGTAGAAAGGTACATGGACTGGCTTGTACAGCTGTGAGGATTTAGTGAAGTTACACACCTGGAGCGTTCAGCATGGTGTCTGGCTCATGGTGGGGGTGCCGCCAAAGGACACCATTGTTGTTTTATTGTGTTGCATCTCTCCAGCAGCCCCTAAGCATACAGAAGCAGATAAGACCTTCTTGCATATGGGCAGACTGGAGCTCAGAGAGGGAAAGGGACTTGCCCAAGGTCACACAGCAAAGGAGGAGCTAGGCTTGCCTTCATGACTCTGAAGTAGGAACAGTTTCTCCTCTGCCATCCTGTGACCCCTGCCGGGCCTCTGGGCCTCCTGGTCTTTGTATCTGTGGATTGAGGCTGTGTGAGCTGCTTCAAGTCCCCCAGCTTGTTGACTGCTTGGTGTTCACCAGCCCGGCTGGCACCCAGGAAGCAGACAAGGCTGGAGATGTCAGGGGGTGAAGCCTGTGGGAGTTGTGCTCTGGCTTTGTCCAACAGCACTGGGAGGACTGCCAGGGATTTGGAGCCGGTGAGGAAGGACCTTGGCAGAGATGTCCCCTGTGGGTGGGTACTGGACTGACTGCCAGCCCTATGCAGCTTCAAAGTCGTGCTGCTCACCCACTGCTCAAACACCTGCCATGGCTCCCTAGTACCTAAGCCTAAATTTTCCTTCCTGTGCCTGCTGGGATAGCATTCCATGTCCTACAAAGGACTCTCCATGAGATTGCTAGATTCCAGATACTAATAATAGTAATAATGATGATAGGACCTAGAGTACCTGCTGTTTGCTAGGCGTGAAACTGAGTGCTTCACATGCAGTATCTTATTTAATCCTTACAACAGTCATAGGGCACTGCTGTAATATGATTCTCATTTTACAAAGGAGGAAACTGATGCCCACAGAGGTTAAGTGTCTTTTGCCCAAGGTCATGTAGCTCTGTAGCCAGCATCTGTAGCCTGACTCCGGAGCCACACTTTAACCAGGAGGCCGTCATACCTAATCTTGTTAGAAGAGCAAGGCAGCATGATGCCAGCAGAGAAGGCCTCTGGGTGCATGGGAAGAACCCAGCCAGGTGTTCAGGCCTGGCCATGCCATTAACTTGCTGTGTGACCTTGGCCACACTCTCCTTTCTGAGCTTGCCCAGGCTTTCTCTGAGGCCACTGCTGGCTCTGCATTCCAGAGCTCAAGGATCCAAAGTTATGCATCAAATCTAGAAATCATCTTCTCTTATTTTATATCGTATTACAGCGTTGATAGGTATATGATACATATACATTGACATGATATGCTCCTATGCCTGGTCTGCCACACTGTGGATTTCCTCAGAGGCTCCTAGAAGGCCCTGCTGCCCGGGCTAGGAGGTTTCTGGGGGCCCCAAGCTCCCTGGCTCCTGGGTGAAGGTGTGAATAGACCCATGCTGTTAAATGGGGGTTTGCAGAAACCGGGGTTTGACCTGGGAGAGCCCTAGGCAGCAGGGGATGATCAAGTGAACAAGATAATATTTTAATGCAAAATTTGAAAAATCAAAACTAACGGATGAACCTGGAACAGAGCGTGCTAAGTGGAAAAAGCTGGTCATTAAAGAGCAGGCTTTGTGTGAATCCATTTTTATGAAATGTTCAGAACAGGCGAACTCATAGAGACGGAAGTAGTGTAGTGGTCTCCTGGGGCCGGGAGGAGAACGGCGTTAGAGTTTGATACCTAAGGGTACGAGGTTTGTCTTTGGGTGATGAAAATATTGCAAAATTGACTGTGACTATATGAAAACTCTGTGAGTGTACTACTCTGAATATGCTAGAAACCTGTGAATACACTAAACTCTGTGATTATACTAACGACCATTGAACTGTACACTTTATTTATTTATTTATTTATTTTTTGAGACAGAGTCTTGATCTGTTGTCCAGGCTAGAGCGCAGTGGCGTGATCTCGGCTCACTGCAACCGCTGCCTCCCAAGTTCAAGTGATTCTCCTGCCTCAGCCTCCTGAGTAGCTGGGATGACAGGCACCTTGCACTGCACCCTGTGAATTTTTGTATTTTTAGTAGAGATGGGGTTTTACCATGTTGGCTAGGCTGATCTCGAGCTCCTAACCTCAGGTGATCCACCCACCTCGGCCTGCCATAGTGTTGGGATTACAGGCGTGAGCCACTGCGGCCGGCCCATGAACTGTACGCTTTAAATAGGTGAGTTACATGATATGTGCATTGTCCCTCAGTAAAGCTGTTATAAAACAATCTAAATACAAAAATATCCATGAAAAACAACATATAAAAATTGTAAATAATGTCAGGATCAGTATTACTTAATTTTTTCTTTCTGCCTTGGCTCCAGTATGGCTTAGCACAGCACAACATCATTTGTCCTATTTATTTAAACACTTTTTTTTTGTCATGGATTTTTTTCCACTAATCTAAAAAAGATTGCATTGAAACACTATTGATCTTGGTTACTGCGTTTTTTGGCACCCCCTTGAGTTTTTGTGCTCAAGGACGATGCCTTGCTTACCTCACCCTGTTCCCGCCCTGCCAGGCGAGCCTTTTGCTCTCCCTAGGGTGGCCCCACCACTCTGTCCCTTCCTTCTCTGTGTCTGCCCATCTGACAGGCGAGACCAGCAAGCCCACCCCGAGAGAAGTTATGATTTGTCCGTCCAGCCGGTGAGTCATGTGTGAGGACTAGAGTAGGGGGATCTCTCCATGTCACATCCGCCTGCTGCCCACATTGTCTCCTTTGCTGCTGTCTCCCTTCTCTCCTCCCATCTCCCACCTTTTTAAATTTTTTTTTTTTTTTTTGAGGCCAGGCGCAGTGGCTCATGCCTGTAATCCCAGCACTTTGGGAGGCCGAGGCAGGCAGATCACTTGAGGTCAGGAGTTGGAGACCAGCCTAGTCAACGTGATGAAACCCTGTCTCTACTAAAAATACAAAACATTAGCCGGTGTTGTGGCAAGTGCCTGTAATCCCAGCTACTCAGGAGGCTGAGGCAGGAGAATCACTTGAACCCGGGAGATGGTAGTTGCAGTGAGCTGAGATCGCTCCATTGCACTCCAGTCTGGGCGACAGAGGGAGACTTCATCTCTAAAAAAGTTGGAGACGAAGTCTCCCTCTGTCAACCAGGCCAGAGTACAGTGGTGTGATCACGGCTCACTGCAGCCTTGACCTCCTGGGCCCAAGTGATCCTCTGGCCTCAGCCTCCCAAGTAGTTGGGACTACAGGAGCATGCCACCACACCTGGCTAACTTTTAATTTTTTGTAGAGACAGAGCCTTACTACGTTGCCCAGGCTGGTCTTCAACTCCAGAGCTCAAGCAACCCTCCCTCCTCAGCCTCCCGAAGTGCTGAGATTACAGACATGGGCCACCATGCCTGGCCCCATCTCGTTTCTTTGAGATGGCTCCCTGGGTCCCCCAGCAGCTATCACCTGGCCTCCAACCCTTGTCTTTTAAGGCATCCTATACCAAAGAGAGCCTGCGTCCCTCCCAGGTCACAAACCAGACCAATGCTCACAATTTCCCACTGTTCCCAGGATAACTCCAAGCTCCTTACCTGGCATTCAAAGCCTGGCACAGTTTAGGGCTTGCCAGTCTCCTTTCCCCACTTTTCCTCCCCACCACTGCTGATTTCTCATCAGTAGATTCAGACGGGAGCCACAGTTATTGAAGAGCTACAAGGCATTTAGCCACCGCCCTCTGGTCTTTCCCTTGTTTAAGCCCCTATCTCACGTAATCCTCATAGCAGCCCTGCTAGTAAGAATTACTGGGTCCACTTTACAGATGAGGAAACTCAGGCCCAGAGAGTGGAGGTGATGTTGCCAAGGGTCTGGGGCAGACGCAGGTGCACACCCGGGCTGGCTGGCGGCGTGGGACTCTGTCCACCTGCCTGTGCCTCCCCTCATCCGCTGCGGATGTTTGCTTTCCCTCAGGGCCATGTGTACAGTGTCTGTGCCAGGGTCACCCCCACTTTGGTCCCTGATGGCCTTCACACTGCTAACTTAGTAGCCAAGGTCACATGCCAGCGTGTGATGCCAGCGTGGAGAGGAGCCTTGGTTCTTTTATAACAGTTGTCATCTCCTACCTACTTATATTTGGGTCTTGCTATGTTGATAGCCGCAGGCTGGGTCTCAAATTCCTGGGCTCAAGCTGCCTTCCTGCTTCAGCTTTGTGAGCAGCTGGGATCACAGGCGTGAGCCGCTGCTCCTGGCCACTTTTACTTCTTAAAATAAAATCAGAACATGCAAACCATGCTCCACAATATGCCGTCAAGTGTTTCTGGTGCAAATCCCTGCTGCTCTTATGTTTGATGGTGGAGCCAGGAAACGGGCAGGAATGGGAGGGAAGATGAGTCTAGACCCCTCTGAGGCAGGACCATGGCTCCTTGGCCCCAACAGCCATAGATTTGTGTTCATAACGGAGCCAGATGCTGGCAGCGATTCTTAATTGGGGTCCCAGGCTGCATTCGGGGGCCTAGGAATTTGGATGGGGTAAAACATTACACCTTTATTGACCCTAGTTTAACATCTCCTCCAGGTGACAACATAGGTGATAAATTACAGTAGTAGTGGCAGCACTTGCATCACCAATAGAAACTACACTTTTTTTTTGAGATGGAGTTTCACTCTCGTCGCTCAGGCTGGAGTACAGTGACGCAATCTCGGCTCACTGCAACCTCTGCCTCCCGGGTTCAAGTGATTCTCCTGCTTCAGCCTCCTGAGTAGCTGGGATTACAGGCACCTGCCACCATGCCCGGCTAATTTTTTTTGTATTTTTAGTAGAGATGGAGTTTCACCATGTTGGCCAGGCTGGTCTTGAACTCCTGACCTCAGGTGATCCACCCACCTCAGTCTCCCAAAGTGCTGGGATTACAGGCATGAGCCACTGTGCCTGGCCCGTGTTTTTATATCACATTTTAGGTGCCACAGATGTGTCTACTTATCACTGCATGCAGCTGACAGTGATTATTCTGTCTGCTACTAGGTCTTGTTATTGATTGCTTTAATAAAAGGAGCAGATAGGTTACAGATAGTATTTCACAGCGTTTTTTGTAATCACATTCTTAGCCAAATGTTACTATACTGGTTTCCTTTTCATCCTCTATATTTTATTGTATTCCACTAAAAAGCATTATTCTGAGAAGGGCCCATAGATTTCACCCGATGGTTGAAGGGATCCATGGCACAAAATGGTGGAAGAACCCATTAGATCTGGGTTCGAGTCCTGATGCTGCCCCACACCTGCTGTGTGAGTGTGAGCAGCCCGTTCCTGGCAGTGATTCTTAATTGGGGTCCCAGGCTGCATTCGGGGGCCTAGGAATTTGGATGGGGGGAAACATTACATCTTTATTGACCCTAGTTTAACATCCCCTCCAGGTGACAACATAGGTGATAAACTACAGTAGTCGTGGAGCTGCCAGGTGCAGCAGGGTGGATCACCTGAGGCCAGGAGTTCGAGACCAGCCCATTCCCCCTCTGGATTTCTTATTCATGATCAGCCAGAGAGGGGCTTTCTCCCCCACAGGGTTGCCGTGGGAGGCCAGCAGTGGGAGTGGATGCCGCTTTGCGGTGGTGCCTGTCTGTTGGGTGTTATTAGGTCTTCTGGACAGGACGTGGCACCGGGTGCTCCAGCATGCCCTGAACGTGCTCCCACCGCCTCTTGCACACCCCAGTCTGTCTGGGCATCCATCCCACTGGGTTGCTTGTCTGCTAGCTCAATGGCCGTGACACTCATGGGCAGGCTGTGTCTGTCCTAGTAAATAATGGTACAGAATTGTAGCTGATGCCTCTGGGCTCACACTCTTTGTCAGCCTCACGACAGCTCCAGGAGGTAGATGCCATTTTCAGATTTATTTTGGAAATGTCAAACTTTGTAACAGGTGAGTGAGGCTCAGAGACAAGAAGTCACTGGCTCAAGGCCGCTGGTGAGTGACCACAGCAAGATCGCACCCTGCGTCTGTCCAACTTTAGGTCTACACTCCTGACCCTTGCACTCTACGGCGATTGTATTCCTGAGCCTGGCCCAGGTGGGAAGCCAGTAAATAGTTAGGCTGGTGCAAAAGTAATTACGGTCTTTGATACTACTTTCAGTGGCAAAAACTGCATTACTTTTGCACCAGCCTACTAGAACACTGAGCTCAGTACCCTAGGGGCAAGGGGCGGCAGCACGTCTTAAAATGCAGATGCCCTCAGCTCCACCTTGTCTCTTCCAAATCAGAATATTTGAGGACAGGCCCCAGGGAATCGGCCTTTTAACAGTTTTGGGCTATTCAGAAGCACACCAAAGTTTAACCACCACCCTAAAGGGAAGGAATAACAGTCAGGTAGTAACAAAGCTCTGTTCTGAGTGCTTTATGTGAGTTTATTTATTTGTTTTGAGACAGAGTCTTGCTGTGTCACCTAGGCTGGAGTGCAGCGGCACCGCCATCTTGGCTCACTGCAACCTCCTCCTCTTGGGTTCAAGCAATTCTTATGCTTCAGTCTCCCAAGTAGCTGGGATTACAGGCATCCACCACCATGCCTGGCTGATTTCTATATTTTTAGCAGAGACAGGGTTTCACCATGTTGGCCAGGCTGGTCTCGAACTCCTGACCCCAGGTGATCCGCCCTCCTCAGCCTCCCAAAGTGCTGGGATTACAGGCATGAGCCACTGCAAGTTTATTTCATCTGCACAAGTGCTAATGGCCTCCCCATTTCATAGATGAGGAAAGTGAGGCACAAAGTAGTTAGATAACACCTCCCACTGACCCCCAACCCAGGGCTGCATTGCTAGGAATCAGCCAGGTGTGGAGGATTCCTGCCCCTGTGTTCAGTCCCCCACCTCTGACAGCTTCTGGGCAGAGGAGTGGAGACGGGATCCCATGGCAGCTGGGGGTGAGGGCTCAGGAAGCACCGGTCCCTGCAAGATCACGCTGGCCCTTTCCTGTTTGCCTTCTTTACCAGGCCGGGGCCCTCTGTGTTTCTGGGCAGGAAGTCCAGAGCAGGGGCTGTGCCAGGTGCCGGGGGCAAGACTGGGAGATGGTCCAGGAGTCTGAGCCAGGCACTACTCTGAGCAGCTGTCTGACCTGGGGCACATAGCTTCCCCATCTGTGTATGGGGTGGGGTCGAGATTTGGAAGAGGTAGTTAAGAGCTTGGGTTCTGGCATCAGAGGGACCTAAGTTCCAGATCAAACTCAGCCAGTTACCATCTGTGTGATCTTCAACAAGCACTTCACCTCTCTCAGCCTCAGTTTCTCCTTCTGTAAAACGTGGCTAATCGTAATAGTGCCTACCCTCCAAGGCTGTCATTAGGGTCAAAATATATAGTTGGCTCTCTGTCTTCATGGGTCCTGCATGCGAGAATTCAGCCAACAGTGATCGAAAATATTCGGGAAAAAATGGGTGGTTGCATCTGTACTGAACGTGAACAGGACTTTTTTTGTCCTGTGATTGTTCTCTAAACAATATAGTGTAACAACTACCTACACAGCATTTACATCGTATTAGGTAGTATAATTGATCTAGCACTGATTTAAAGTATATGGGAGGATACGTGTAGGTTATATGAAAATATTACATCATTTTATATAAGCGACTTGAACATCCTGTATCTTGGTATTCGAGATGGATTCTGTAATCAATCCCCTATGATACCGAGGGGCGACTGTATATAAAACTGCCAGCCAGGTACAGTGGCTCATGCCTATAATCCAAGCACTTTGGGAGACTGAGGTGGGAGGATTAAACTCAGACCAGCCTGGGCAACATAGTGGGACCCCCTCTCCACAAAAATAAAAAATTAACTGGGCGTGGTGGCACTTGCCTGTAGTCCCTGCTACTTGGCAGGCTGGGGCAGGCAGACCATTTGAGACCAGGAGTTTCAAGGCTGCAGTGAACAATGATCATGCCGCTACACTCCAGCCTTGGAGACAGAAGGAGATCCTGTCTCTTTAAAAAAAAAAAAAAAAAGACTGCCAGGCATACACAAGCCTCTCTGCTAGTCCTTACGTGGCAACAGACAGGATGCTGGATGATTCCTCATGCATGAGTGTGCACTTCTTTTTCTTTTCAATCAACTGTTTGTTTTCCCGAATTGTACATTTTTCTCTTACCAAAGGCTGGCCACCTGGGTCCTCCCACAGTCCCTACTGAGATAAGTCCCAGAACCAAACTGGCTTCTACCTCGGCTCACTGTATTTGTGCTCTGTGAGTTTGCCCAGGTTGCACTGAGGGCAGGTGCTGCTGAGCGTGTCTTTTTTTTTTTTTTTTTTAGTTAGACGGAGTTTCGCTCTTGTCACCCAGGCTGGAGTGCAATGGCATAATCTCAGCTCACTGTGACCTCTGCCTTCCAGGTTCAAGCACTTCTCCTGCCTCAGCCTCTCGAGGAGCAGGGACTACAGGCACCTGCCACCACACCCGGCTAATTTTTGTATTTTTAGTAGAGATGGAGTATCACCATGTTGGCCAGGCTGGTCTCGAACTCCTGACCTCAGGTAATCCACCTGTCTTGGCCTCCCAAAGTGCTGGGATTACAGGCATGAGCCACTGCGCCTGACCGATAGTGTCTTTTCGTGATATAGATAAGGGGGCTGGCAAACTATGCCCACGGGACAAATCTAGCTCACCGCCTGTTTTTGTAACTAGTCTTATCGGAACATAGCCACATGTCTTCATGTATGTGTCATCTTGGTTGTTTGCATTATAGTTGCAAAGTCGCATTGGAGCTCTTGTGGTCCACAGAGCCAAAAACATGGGTTGTATGACTTCACAGAAGCTTGCCCACCCCCAAGAGAGATGATAAAGCAGGGTCGTCGAACGTTGGGGAAACAGTTTGGGTTCTGGCATCAGATAGCCTGACTTCCAGTTCAGGCTCAATCAGTTACCATCTGTGTGACCTCCAACAAAGCATTTCACCTCTCTAAGCCTCAGTTTCCCCTTCTGTAAAACGTGACTAATAATACTGCCCACCCTCCAGGGTTGTCATTGAGTGTCAAAATGTACAGGGCCGGCCGGGCGCGGTGGCTCAAGCCTGTAATCCCAGCACTTTGGGAGGCCGAGATGGGCGGATCACAAGGTCAGGAGATCAAGACCATCCTGGCTAACACGATGAAACCCCGTCTCTACTAAAAAATACAAAAATCTAGCCGGGCGAGGTGGCGGGCGCCTGTAGTCCCAGCTACTCAGGAGGCTGAGGCAGGAGAATGGTGTAAACCTGGGAGGCGGAGCTTGCAGTGAGCTGAGATCCGGCCACTGCACTCCAGCCTGGGTGACAGAGCGAGACTCCATCTCAAAAAAAAAAAAAAAAAAAAGTACAGGGCCAACTGTGCATTTTTGACTCTAATGACGAAGAACAGGGGAAAAAAAGTCAGTCCTGACCCCACCTGACTGGACCACACATTCCTTAGTTTGTGTATGTCCCTGCCAGTCTTTATCCATGTGCTGTAATGATTGATCATAACATAAAAAGGCGGCCAGGTGTAGTGGCCCATGCCTGTGATCCCAGCACTTTGAGAGGCCCAGGCAGGAGGATTACTTGAGCCCAGGAGTTTGAGACCAGCTTGGACAATGTATTAAGACCCCGTTTCTACAAAAAAGTAAAACATTAGCCGGGCGTGGTGGCACCCTAGCTACTTGGGAGGCTGAGATGGGAGAATTCTCTTGAGTCCAGGTGTTTGAGGCTGCAGTGAGCCATGAGTGCACCACTGTATTCTAGCTTGGGGTACTGAGCAAGACCCTGTCTCAAAAAAAAAAAAAAAAAAAAGAGAGAAAAGAAAAGGAAAAAATTAAATGGTAATAGTTTTCTCATGCTGGCTCTGCCTGGCTTGATGGAAGTTACATCGTTCCCATGGCACTCTTCCAGGTGTTGTTCCCATTTCTCAGATGAGAACACTGAGGCTCAAAGAGCTGCCCAGATTGACCCAGGACACCCAGCCTCTGAGTGAGGGAGCCAGGATGTGACCCCCAGCCTCATCAATCCCCACCCCCGGCTAGTCCCTAACAGAGTGCTGAACTGGGCCTCTGAGTGGGAGGCTGACCCTGCTTTGATGGTTTTAGGTGAAAAAATGCAAAACAAGACAGGGAGGAGAGCACAGGCTCTGGAAAGAGAGAGACTTGGGTTTTCCTTCTAGCTCCCCTGCCTACCAGCTTGCATGGCCTTGGGCAGGTCTCTTTACATCTCTGAGCCCCTGGAAATGGATGATTTAATAAGGGAGGGTCAAATAGGGTCAATGGTTAAGACAAAATGCAATGATATATGTAAAACTCTTAGCTCAGTGCCTGGTATATAATAAGTGCTCTAAGTCTGAACTAATGTTTTTATTTGTTTGTTGTTTTTTTGTTTTTTGTTTTTGTTTTTGTTTTTTTTTTAGGCAGAATCTCTCTCTGTCACCCAGATTGGAGTACAGCGGTGTGATCTTGGCTCACTGCAACCTCTGCCTCCCAGGCTCAAGCCATCCTCCCACCTCAGCCTCCCAAGTAGCTGGGACTATAGGTGTATATCATCACACCCAGCTAATTTGTGTAGAGAGAGAGTTTCGTCTTATTGTCCAGGATGGTCACAAACTCCTTTCCTCTAGCAATCCATCCCCCTCAGCCTCCCAAAGTGCCGGGATTATAGGCATGAGCCACTGTGCCTGGCGTGAGCCCCTGTGCCCGGCCTGAGCTAGTATTTTTAAGGCTGCATGCCAGCCTCCCTGCCCTTCTTCCGTCTTGAACCACTCTGCATGCTTTTTATGCTCAAGCAGTGTCCAGAGCTTCAGAATTATTTTTCCCCTACTCTCACCCCATTGAAATCTGGAGGGCTTTCTTGGCTGGCTTCTCCCTGTAATAGCTCAGAGGTCCCTGATTCCCAGGGACCCTGCCCAAGAGACCTGCATCTCCCAGCTCTGCAGAAGGTGGGAGCATGGTGGGTGGGAGGTGGTGTAGTCAGCGTGGTCCGGTAGGGTTGGGAATAGCCATGGCAATGGAATGTTGGAAGCTGGTTCCCATGGGGAGGAATCGCAGGGCTGATGGCTGAGCCTGAGCACGTGGGCACTGGGCCCTGCTCCAGGGCCACTCTGTAAGTGCAGTGACCTCCCGAGCCGGCTTTGTGCGCTGCCAGCTCCTTGCTGTTGTCCTCTCCCTGCCCCCCTGCTGCTTTTCTCTTGGGAACCTCCTGATCTGCTGAGCTTGGAGAAATGATGATTTAGAAAGTTCGTATAGATTTGAGCCAAAACTCGGTGTGGTCTCAGTGCAAATGTCACCCCCTTCTTTCCTTCTTTAACCCCTGTGGAATGCCTCCACCTCTCATCATGGGCATTTGCTTCTGAGCCTTTATCACTGGTGTCATTGTCTCACACACTGGTTTCTTGGCTCCCCACTGGAATGTCAGCTCTATGAAGGCAGGGACCTTTGTCTGCTGCCTTTGATGTATCCCAGTATGTTGAGCAGGGCCCTGCACATGGTACTTGCTCAGTAAACATTGGTGGAATGAATGAATCTGAGTCTAAGGGGATCTCTTAGATTGATCAGCCCCCTCCCTTCCAGGGGCTTTTCAGGGTCAATGGAAAGAGGGAGCAAAGTCCCCTCCCATGGTCTCCTGCTGCCTGTTTTTGTTGTTGTTGTTGTTTGAGATGGAGTCTTGCTCTGTCACCCAGGCTGGAGTGCAGTGGTGCGATCTTGGCTCACTGCAACCTCTGCCTCCCAGGTTCAAGCGATTCTCCTGCCTCAGCCTCCCGAGTAGCTGGGAGCTCCCAGGTGCGTTCCACCATACCCGGCTAATTATTATTATTATTATTGTATTTTTAGTAGAGAGGAGATGTCACCATACTGCAACCTCTGCCTCCCAGGTTCAAGCGATTCTCCTGCCTCAGCCTCCCGAGTAGCTGGGAGCTCCCAGGTGCGTTCCACCATACCCGGCTAATTATTATTATTATTATTGTATTTTTAGTAGAGAGGAGATGTCACCATGTTAGCCAGGATGGTCTTGATCTCCTGACTTCGTGATCCGCCCGCCTTGGCCTCCCAAAGTGCTGGGATTACAGGTGTGAAATGAAACCCTGCTGTTTCCAACAACCAGCTGATTCTGGCTTAATCTGAATTTTTTTTTTTTTTTTTTTGAGATGGAGTTTTGCTCTGTTGCCCAGGCTGGAGTACAGTGGCGCGATCTCGGCTCACTGCAACCTCTGTCTCCTGGGTTCAAGCGATTCCCCTGCCTCAGCCTCCTGAGTAGCTGGGATTACAGCCACGCGCCACCATGCCCAGCTAATTTTTTGTGTTTTAGTACAGATGAGATTTCACTGTGTTGGCCAGGATGGTCTCGATCTCCTGATCTCGTGATCTGCCCACCTCGGCCTCGCAAAGTGCCAGGATTACAGACATGAGCCACTGTGCCTGGCTGCTGCCCCTGTTTTATGAGCCGCATGACACCATGCTAGGGATGACACCTTGAAGACAGAACCGCATTCAGAAACTGGCCTTTCCTCTTACTAGTTGTGTGGCTTCTGCTAATCACTCCATCTCTTGGAGCTTCAATTTCTTCACTTCTCAGATGGGGATAAAAATCCCCACTGTACAAGGATTTGCTGAAAACAAGAGCCAGCAGGCAGGTAGCACTTGCTCTGGGCCAGGTGCTGTTCCAACATGCCCTGATTTATTTGTACTTCCCAGCACTCCTACAAGACTAGTTTCTCATTTGCACGGGGCACATTTCCAAGTGCCCTTCTAGGAGGCGTTACAGGTTGCCTGTCCCTTTATCTGAAATGCTTGGGACCAGAAAGGTTTTGGATTTCAGATTTTTTTTTTTCTTTTAAGGCAGGGTCTCCCTCTGACACCCAGGCTGGAGTGCAGCGGCATGATCATGGCTCGCTTTAACCTTGACCTCCTGGGTTCAAGTAATCCTCCTGCCTCAGCATCCCAATTAGCTGGGACTACAGGCAAGCACCACCACACCTGGCTAATTAAAAAAAGTTTTTTTAGTAGTGATGGGGTCTCAGTTTGTTGCCCAGACTGGTCTCAAACTCCTGGGCTCAAGCGATCCTCCTGCCTCAGCCCTCAAAGTGCTGGGATTACAGGCATGAGCTACCACACCTAGCTTGAATTTTTTCCGAGTTTGGAATATTTGCATTATTTTGATCAGTTCAGCATCCCTACTCCAAAATACTCTACTGAGCATTTTCTTTCCTTTCTTTCCTTCCTTCCTTTCTCTCTTTCTCTCTCTCTTTCTTTCTCTCTTTATCTCTCTTTCTCCCTCTCTCTTTCTCCTTCCTTCCTTTTCTTTCTTCTTTTCTTTCCTTTTCCTTTTCTTTCATTTTCCTTTCTTTTCTTTTCCTTTCCCCTTTCCTCTTTCCTTTCCTTTCCCCTTTCCCCTTTCCTTTCCTTTCCCTTCCCCTTTCCCCTTTCCTTTCCCTTCCCCTCTTTGCTTCCCCTCCCCTCCCCCTCTCCCCTTCCCTTTCCTTTCGAGATGGGGTCTCGTTGTATTAATAGCTCAGGCTGGTCTTGAACTCCTGAGCTTAAGTGATTCTCCCACCTCGGCTTCCGAAAGTGCTGGGATTACAGGTGTGAACCACCATGCCCACACCTGATGAGCGTTTTCTGTGAGCATCATGTCGGCACTCCACAAGTTTTGGATTTTGGAGCATTTCATATTTTGAAATTCTGCATTAGGGCTACTTGACCTGTATTATCATCCCCATTTTACAGATGAGAAAACCAAGTGTCAGAGAGGCTAAGTGACTTGCCAAGGTCCTTCAGCCAGTAGCCGGTGCAGCAGGATTTTGAACCCAAGCAGTCTGGGCCCATAACATGTATGGTGTACAATTCAAAAAATACTAGTCGCTTTATTATTTTATCATGTGGAAAGACAATAAGATGACACCATCAAGTTATGTTTTTAGGAGAAAAATATCACCTACCACCCGAATACCACCCCTGGTAGCAATGTTTTTTGTTTGTTTGTCTGTTTTAAGGCAGTCTCACTCTGTCATCCAAGCTGGAGTGCAATGGCTTGATCCTAGCTCACTGCAGCCTCAACCTCCTGGGCTCAAGCAATCCCCCCACCTTGGCCTCCAGAGTAGCTGGGACTACAGGCGTGCACCACCCCATGCCTGGTTACCTGGTGGCAGTTGAGTCTTATTTCCTTCTTGGCTTTTTTCTTAAGTGTGGTTTCTATTTGTTGGCGATTTTGCTTTGTGGTAGAGTCGTGTTCACCCTGCACCCACATGGGACTTTCTTAGCTTAAAATGGAGAACATGGCACCACCTGTCTGATGGGGCTGATGTGAGGATGAAACCAGGTAGGGCATGGAAAGCCCTTGCTTTGGTGTTAAATACACAGGGGTGCTGTGTATTTAATATATTCCTCCTGCAAAAAAAGGAGGGGCTGGGTGCAGCGGCCCACACGTGAAGTCCCAGCACTGTGAGAGGCACAGGCAAGAGGATCGCTTGAGCTCAGGAGTTTGAGACCAGCCTGGGCAACAAAGCGGGACCCCATCTCTACACAAAAATACAAATATTAGCCAGGCACGGTGGCATGCACCTGTAGTCCTGGATATTTGGGAGGCTGAGATGGGAGGATCGCCTGAGCCCAAGGAAGTCAAGGCTGCAGTGAGCCAAGATCATGCCACTGCACTCCAGTCTGGGCTGGACAGAATGAGACCCCCTCTCAACAACAACCACCACAGCAACAACAAAAAAAAGGAGAGCTCTTTGACTCCCACCCCTCCCTCTCATTTGCCCTCTAATTAGCACTGCCCAGCAGAACGCTCTGCCGTGATGAGAATGTTCTGTGCAGAGGTCAGCAAATTTCTATAAATGTCCAGATAGTAAATGTTTCCAATTTTGTGGTGTTTATGTGGTTTCTGTTGCTGTTGCTCCTCCTTCTCTCTCTCCTCTTCCTCCTCCCTTCACCCTCTTCCCTTGATAAAACTTACAAACCATTCTTAGTTCAAGGGTGCTTTGAAAACAGGCCCTGGGTTGGATTGGGCCATCATTTGCCCGCCCCCTCCTACATGTGCACTGTCCGGTACAGTAGCCACTGGTCACGTGTGGCTTCTGGGCACTTGTAGTGTGGCTAGTGCAGATGAGAAGCTGGATTCTTAATTGTATTTAATGTTACCTAAGGTGAGTTTAAATAGTTATGTGTGGCTGGGAGCTGCATGTTGGATACACAGCTCCGAGTGACTGACAGCCCTGTCCCATTGCTCTGAAAGGGCCTGTGTTCCCTGGAGGGGGATGGCTGCGCTCATGGGCCATGGGAGCTGCCTGGCTGGCAGGCCACTTGGGCTCGCTGGCATTTCAAGAGCTGTCTGAGGGCAGCTGGGCGAGCCATCCTGCCTCTGAAAGAGCTTCCAGCGCCTGCTTCCTAATTGGTTTTATTTATGCCAAGAGAGCAGGCCTCACATCATTGGCCGCCCATGTTCCAGGAGTGCCGGGGCTTGAGTGTCTGTAGTTTGGGGGTGGCCTGCTGGGGGGGTCTGGGTTGCTGTGGTTACACCTTGGTTCCCTTTTCCATCTGGGTTTAGATGTCCTCATTGGCCTGATATTTCAGGAATAGGAAAATGGTATGGAGAAAAGGAGTGAGTGAATAGGAAGGAATGGAGGACCAAGAAACGCAGTCAACAGCCTGCAGCCTGTTTATTGCCATCATGGCATAAATAATAAAAGCTGAGTTTGTTTGCTTGTTTGTTTTCTTTTTTTTTGAGACACGGTCTTGCTCTGTTGCCCAGACTGTAGTGCAGTGGCACAATCACAGCTCGCTGCAACCTTGACCTCCTGGGCTTAAGCAATCCTCCCATCTCAGCCTCTCAAGTAGCTGGGGCTATAGGCGTGTACCATCACCTGGATAATTTTTTATTTTTTGTAGAGACTGGGTCTCCCCCTGTTGCCGAGGCTGGGTCTCGAACTCCTGGGCTCAAGCGATCCTTCTGCCTCTGCCTTCCGAAGTGCTGGGATCACAGGCATGAGCCACCATGCAAAGCCTGGCTGAGATTTAAAAAGCTGAGATTTCAAAGTCTTGTTACCCTGGTTAAAACCTCCTGTTTACAGAATAGGAGAAGTCCCAGAGGAGGGATGTATATAGTCAAGGAGTTGGCCAACTCCAGAGCTGCATTCCAAATCACCCCTACCTCCTGAAACAGGACTGACAGGCGGGAGGTTTAGCTTCAGACTTAGTATGTGAGTCTGTAAAGTGATTTCTCCTTGTGGGCCTCAGTTGTCCCATCTGTAAAATGGGGAAAGGTATGAATTGGACTAAAAATATTCTCTACCCTAAGTGGTAAGATATATATACACACACATACATATGTGTGTGTGTGTGTATGTATATGTGTGTGTACACACACACACACACACACATATATATATATACACACACACCCTGCCCTAAAGCTACAATGATTCCACTTTGGCCTGATTCTGGCTACATGCCAGGACTCATCATGGACACAGCCTCGTTCCTGTAACATGGGAGATTAAGTGTTAGGAAGGTCTGGATGGTGAAACTCTTTTCACCCATTCCTTGGGTAAGTTGCTCTTCCTCTTGGTGTCATGCTTTCTCATCTGTAAAATTGGGATCATCACACTTTCCTTTTATTGGGGTTTGAATGACACAGGTATTTGCGTGGTAGGCATTTGGTCAGTGTTAGGTGGTGATAGTAGGATGTTGTGTTCAATTCCAGGAGGCAGCATATTCATTGTAGGCTGGGCACATGGCACCATTTGGAATTGTGCAGTCCACAACCTGATCAGCCATACCCAGCCATCTCAGGTGGCAATAGTGGTGTGTCGTGGTGGTGGTGGTTGCTTATTGTTATATTTACTTTTCCTGGAGTCCAAGGTCCCTAGGCCAAGAGGAAGGGAGAGGCCTGGTTGGCATAAGTCAGGGGCTCCCTAAGGCAGTAGTGCCTTAGCTCAGACTTCACCTCACACCTCTCTGCCTGAGAAGTGAGCCAGTTCATTCCCTGTAGGAGCAGGTAAGTTGAGACTCCAGCTGTTGTCTCTTGAGCTGAAGCGGCCTCCCCTGCATTCCAGAGTCCTTCTCCCAAATGTCACTGTCTGGTGTTCTTGAGATCCTAAACCCTCACTCTGCCTCTTTGAAGGGGCCAGGGACTTGGCCCCTCTCCACGGTGCCCATCCCTGATGCAATATCTCCTTTGCCTCTCCAGGGCTCTGCCAGCAGACAGCCTTGGCACACAGGCACAAGAACTGGAGCCCAGAGATGAGAGTGCCCACAGGAGGTAAGTACACCCAGAAGGAATTTCCGCTGGAGTCCTGGCCCCTCCTGAGATCACCCTCCAAAAGTCCCCTCCGTGCCCCCAGCCTCCATGATTGGGCACCTGGGCAAGCTCCCCCGGCTAGTTTTCACCTTTCTATTCAGCCAGCAGGTTGGAAATCTGGTACTAGAAAAAGCTGCATCCCAGCAAGCACCATAGAGAGACGAGCATCTTCTTTGTCTCTTAGGAAGACGATTCTCCAGGTGATAGGAGAGAGAAGGCTGAGTCTCGAAGTGGGCGTGGGACTTGCCCAGTGTCACGGAGCAGATGCAAGGCATAGCCAGAACCCAAACCCTCTTGTGTCCCGTTCTGCTGGCATTAGTGTTTTGGGTATGCTTTCTCAGCACCCCACAGGAGTTCCCTGGCCTTCCGAATAGCTTCCTTGAGAAAAGGGTATTATTATTCCTTTTTTGGAGAAGAAAGTAGAAGCTCAGAGAAGTGATATCTTTTGTCCAGATCACCAGCTGGCAAGTGGCAGAAGCGAGATTTGAACCTGGGAGTGTAGTACTCCAAGTTAGAAGCCCTCACCCATCATCCTCAAGAGGATGCCAGGACGCCTCCCTTGCCAGGGTCCAGCAGGGTGATGAGGGGGTCGGGCAGGCCTAGTTCCCTGGGCTGGGCCCTCTAGCTCCTCCCAGAGTGGGATCCCTAGCTCTGGGTAACCAGGAAGCTATACTGTCTGCTTTGTGGGTTCCAGGCTGCTTTCTGTGTCCCAAGTCACCCTGCTTTTTCTTTTCAAGCCATCCTGCAGGTCGTTGCTGTCTTCTGCTCACTTCTGACTTGCCTGCTTTGAGCTATTTTCTTCAGCCTTGGCCTGGTCTGATCAAGGACTGCCACTCTGGCCGTGCAACCTTGGACAAGCTGCTTCATCTCTTTGAGCTTAGATATTGCAGGGAAAATGCTTTAGCAGAGTTTATGCTCCATAAATGCAAACACCTTTGCTGAACATAAAATGCTGAAGCTGGCCAGGTGCTTTGGCTCACACCTGTAATCCCAGCACTTTGGGAGGCCGAGGCGGGCAGATCACCTGAGGTCAGGAGTTCGAGACCAACCTGGCTAACATGGTGAAACCCCAACTCTACTAAAAATACAAAAAACAATTAGCCAAGGTGGGGACGCTGTCACTGAAATCCTAATAACTGACAGAATTCTAGTCACAGGTCTCGGGAGAATTTCACTGAGCTTCTGATGAAGAGAAGGGGTCATTGCAGGAATTTCTGAATGGCTTCATGTCCTGTTCAGCCTGCCTCCCCCCAGGAAGTAGCCCTGAAATAGCTTTCCCCATCGCAGACCCTGAATCGAGGGTACAAATGAAGCCCCAACTTCTTCAGCAGAACTTCATCAGCACGTTTTTCTGAAGAGAGGGAAATTAACCAAGGCACAGAGAGGCCGGTGACCCCAGCCTGAGATCCATCTCTGCTTTGTCAGCTGCTTCTCACATTTTCACAGCAGCCTCTGAGGTCAGTGGATCCACCCTGATTTTGCAGCTGAAGAGACTGTGGCTAAGATGGGGGAAGTGACTCTCCCAAGCCACACAGCCAGGAAGTCCTAGTCTCTTAGCAGTTTCCACCCCAGGCCTGAGACTGTGTTCCTTCCCTTTTGATGGTTATTTTCTACCTGCTATAGCCTGAGAGGGCCCAGGCAGCCCAAGCCCTTGCAGGTGGATAGGCCCAGCCGCAGACTGGGTCCTTGGGTGGTTTTGGGTGGAACCTCACATCCAAAGAGGCGTGCTGTCTTCCCACGGGCTTCCACCAGACCCTCCATTCACTAAGTCACTCTCAGTTCCCCAATCATGCTGCGTCCTTTCCTGCCTGTGGCTCTGCACTGGCTATTCCCTTTGCTGGGAACGTCCTTCTTTCCCTTCTCCACCTGCCTGTTTCCTACCCACCGCTCAAAATTCTGCATGAAGGCTACCTCCTGCAGGAGGCCTTCCCTCACCTAGGCAGGTAGAACCCATCAGTCTCTCTCAGGCACACGTCCATAGTAAGAGTAGACTTGGGGCCGGGCGCAGTGGCTCAAGCCTGTAATCCCAGCACTTTGGGAGGCAGAGACGGGCGGATCACGAGGTCAGGAGATCGAGACCATCCTGGCTAACACGGTGAAACCCCGTCTCTACTAAAATTAAGAAATACAAAAAAAAACTAGCCGGGCGAGGTGGCGGGCGCCTGTAGTCCCAACTACTCGGGAGGCTGAGGCCAGAGAATGGCGTGAACCCGGGAGGCGGAGCTTGCAGTGAGCTGAGATCCGGCCACTGCACTCCAGCCTGGGTGACAGAGCGAGACTCTGTCTCAAAAAAAAAAAAAAAAAAAAGAGTAGACTTGGGAGGCTGAGGCTCCCAGCACATAGCGGGTGCCCATTACATGTTGGAATAAGTAAATAACCAATGATTATGGTAGAACTCACTAATATTCTTGGGCCAGATGGGGTAGCTCATGCCTGTAATCCCATCATTTTGGGAGGCTGAGGTGGGAGGATCACTTGAGGCCAGTAGTTTGAGACCAGCCTGGGTCACAGAGTGAGACTCTCTACAGAAAAAAAAAAAAAAAAAAGAAATTGCTGTTATTCTTTCCATTGCTCCCTATGTGCTGGGCACCTCCTTAAATATTTTCCATATTGAGGGTTGCTTACTACTCATAACAGCCCTTTGAGGTTGACACTCTTAGGCCCATTTTCTAGATGAGGCTCAGAGGAGTCCCTTGCCCAGGCTCATTCAGCTAGGAAGTGGCAGAGCTGGGATTTGAACCCGGCTTACCTGACTCCTTGAATGACCAGAGACTTCAGCCCTCACTTTGCTTCTGGAAAGAGGTAAGAGGGGCAGTCAGGGAAACTAAGCCTCAGAAACACAGCAAGGGTGAGGCAGAGAATGGCTGGGGCAATCTGAGATTGGCTGAGTGTCCCTCCAGGGCCAGGGTCTGCACCGTCTGCATTGGGCTCAGGTTGCAAAATCAGGGGATTTGGGGGGTGATCTGGGAAGGAAGGCGGATCTGTCACTGAGGGATGTGACAGAGGGTGTGGCCTTGCTTTTTAAAATGAGCCCTTACCTGAAAAATTGCCACTGAAGTCTGATCTTCTTTATCAGCAACTCCTGGGAGGGGCGAGGAGCCCAGGCCTAGGAGCACCATTCTGTCCTAAGTTGTCCTCTCCCTTCCTTCCCCAATCATCCTTAAAGGTCTGGCACCCCTGAGCCTACCCAGGACACGGGCAGGAGCCTCCTGCATGGCCTCCTGATCTCCATCCTCACCCCTCAGGGGCTGTCTATAGAGTGAGTCCAGCTCCTTCCCTTGTTCCTGAGGACCTGCCTGGCCTCGCCCCATCTTTCCCTCTCCCCCTCTAGCCCCAGCAGCCTCTTCTCAGTTTTTTTTTTTTCCTTTTTTTTTTTTTTTTAATTTTTTTGAGACAGGGTCTAGCTCTGTTGCCTAGGTTGGAGTGCAGTGGCCCAGTCATAGCTCACTGCAGCCTTGACTCCCCAGGCTCAAGTGATCCTCCCATCTCAGCCTCTCAAGTAGCCAGGACTGCAGGCAGGCACTACCATGCCCACAGAGACAAGGTCTCACTAAGTTGCCCTGGCTGGTCTCAAGTTCCTGGCCTGAAGTGATCTTCCCACTTTGGCCTTCCAAAATGCTGAGATTACAGGTGTGAGCCGCCACTCTCAGCCTCAAGTTCTTGAAGACCTCACACTCTTTCTCATCTGAGGGCCTTTGCACTCTCTGTTCTCTCTGCTTGTAACACCCTCCCCACATGCAAAGACATGGCCGGCTCCTTCTCATACTGGTCTTGACTTGGATACCACCTCCTTCAGGAAGCCTCCCCTGACTACCTTCCTCCTTCCCCTCCTTGGTTCCTCTCACAGTGTCCTGTTCATTTCTTTGAAACAGTTATCATGGTTTGTCCATACCTTGTTTATTATGTGCTTCTCCTGCTAGGACCTAAGCTCCTTGAGGTCAGAGTCCTGGCTGTCTTGTCCATTGTCCTATTTCCAGCACCAAACACAGTGCCTGGCACTTTAGTGAATGAAGAATAAATGATGGAATGATGATCCTGGAAGAAGTGTAGCCCAGGATATGCTCAGCCTTCTCCTGAAAAATGTTTTCCATGGAGGCAGAGTGGTGATTTAAAGCAGAGCTGGCTGGTCTGGGTTGGAACCGTGGAGCCTGGTTTGGCTGCTTCCCAGCTGGGCAACCGAGCAACTTTTCTGTACCTTAGTTTCTTCTCTCTACAATGATGATTTCATAGCACTTAATCTGTGCCAGGCTCGGCTCATTCAGGCTCTGCTCATTTTGAGACAGGGTCTTGCTCTGTGGCCTAGGTTGGAGTGCGGTGGCCCAATCATAGCTTACTGCAGCCTTGACTTCCCAGGCTCAAGTGATCCTCCCATCTCAGCCTCTCAAGTAGCCTCTCAAGGCGCCTTCCAGAAATATTTATTGAGCAACTACTAGGTGTCGGGCACTGTGCTAAGAGTTGAGGGGTACAGCAGTGAACAAAACCAGCAAAACTCCCTGCCCTCATAGAGCAGACCTGCTGGAATCTGACATTATATATTTTGATAGTAAATTTTATAATAATGATCACTGTGTCCATTGATCCAATGAAACAGCTGAGGGATTAAGGAACCTGCCAAGGTCCCACAGCTAGGAAGTGGAGAGAAGGATTTGAACTTAGGCTGCCGGGCTGTAGCATCCCTTGGGCTGATAACAGTACCTCCCTTCCTAAGGTTGTTGGAAGATCCCATGAGTTAAGATAGGTAAAGTGGCTGGACACTGTGGCTCACCCCTGTAATCCCAGCACTTTGGAAGGCCGAGGTGGAAGGATTGCTGGAAGCGAGACCCTGTTTCTAAAAATTAACCAGGTGTGGTGGTGTGTGCCTGTAGTCCCAGGTACTTGGGAGGCTGAGGCAGAGGACTGCTTGAGCCCAGGAGTCCGAGGCCGCAGTGAGCTGTGATCTCACCACTCAGTGCACTCCAGCATTAAAAAAAAAAAAAAAAAAAAGACCGGATGGCTCATGCCAGTAATCCCATCACTTTGGGTAGGAGGTAGGGGGAGGTAGGAGGATCACCCAAGCCCACGAATTCAAGAGCAGCCTGGGCAACATGGTGAGACCCCGTCTCTTTAAAAAACAAAAAAAATTTTTAAAGTGCCCAGTAGGGTGCCAGGCACACAGCTAGTGTTTATGAAAGTTGCCCTCTGCATTCATGTCAGCAGTTTGCAGTTATAGGGCTTTGCAGTTACTGGAGAGCTCACAGCTCATAGACCTTCCTGACTATGCATGTCCCCCTCTTTCCCCAGATGTGAGCCTGGCGGGCTGCCAGCTAACCTGTCGCTGAAGCCCCAGAAGCGGGTCCTCAGGCCGGGCCTGCCCCGCCTCCGGCCCAGCATGCGCCTGTCGGTGCGGAGGGTGCTGCTGGCAGCTGGCTGTGCCCTGGTCCTAGTGCTGGCGGTTCAGCTGGGGCAGCAGGTGCTAGAGTGCCGGGCGGTGCTGGCGGGCCTGCGGAGCCCCCGGGGGGCCATGCGGCCGGAGCAGGAGGAGCTGGTGATGGTGGGCACCAACCACGTGGAATACCGCTACGGCAAGGCCATGCCGCTCATCTTCGTGGGCGGCGTGCCGCGCAGTGGCACCACGTTGATGCGCGCCATGCTGGACGCCCACCCCGAGGTGCGCTGCGGCGAGGAGACCCGCATCATCCCGCGCGTGCTGGCCATGCGCCAGGCCTGGTCTAAGTCTGGCCGTGAGAAGCTGCGGCTGGACGAGGCGGGGGTGACGGATGAGGTGCTGGACGCCGCCATGCAGGCCTTCATTCTGGAGGTGATTGCCAAGCACGGAGAGCCGGCCCGCGTGCTCTGCAACAAAGACCCATTTACGCTCAAGTCCTCCGTCTACTTGTCGCGCCTGTTCCCCAACTCCAAATTCCTGCTGATGGTGCGGGATGGCCGAGCCTCCGTGCACTCCATGATCACGCGCAAAGTCACCATCGCGGGCTTCGACCTCAGCAGCTACCGCGACTGCCTCACCAAGTGGAACAAGGCCATCGAGGTGATGTACGCCCAGTGCATGGAGGTGGGCAAGGACAAGTGCCTGCCTGTGTACTACGAGCAGCTAGTGCTGCACCCCAGGCGCTCACTCAAGCTCATCCTCGACTTCCTTGGCATCGCCTGGAGCGACGCTGTCCTCCACCATGAAGACCTCATTGGCAAGCCGGGTGGCGTCTCCCTGTCCAAGTGAGTGGAGCCCCTGATGCTTCCACTCTAGACTCCGGCCCTGGAGTCAGAGGCACCAGGCGAGAAAATCAGCACTGCCTCTCCTGAGCTGTGTGGCCTTGGGCAAGTCACTATATCTCTCTGAGCCTCTGTTTCATTATCCCAAAAAATGACAATGACCCCTCTCCTTTCTGAGAGAATCTGCAGACTTCGTGGGCTGTTTGTTTTTTGAGACAGTGTCTCAGTCTGTTGCCCGGCTGGAGTGCAGTGGTGCATTCAGCTCACTACAGCCTCCACCTCCCTGTTCAAGTGATCCTCCCACCTCATCTTCCTGAGTAGCTGGGACTACAGGCATGCGCCACCAAGCTGGGCTAATTTTTGTATTTTTGGTAGAGATGGGGTTTTGCCATGTTGCCCAGGCTGGTCTCAAACTCCTGGCCTCAAGCAAGCCTTCCACCTCAGCCTCCCAGAGTCCTGGGTTTACAGGCATGAGCCACCATGCCCAGCCTGGAATCTGCAAACTTTGAATATGCTTTGTAGTAAGGCAATAGTGGGTAAAGGCTAAGAGCTCAGATTCCAGTACAAGGATGTCTGGGTTCAAACCTCAGCTCTGCCACTTCCTAGCTGTGTGACCCTGGGCAAGCGACTCAACCCCTGTGCTTCCATTGCTTCATCTATAACATGGAAATATAATTTTCCCACTTTATAGATACCTGTGGGCATCAAATAGGTTAATACATGTTAGGTGCTATTATTACTGTTTTAGTGTTGATCCTGCTGTTATTGATGGACTACTCATCATCCTCACCATTGTCATTTAATGAGTGCCTACTGTATGGCAAGTATTGGGTTAAGCCCCCAATAAGTTTATCTCCTTTAATCCTTACACCAACCTGAAGACATAGGAACACCTCTTAGCCCCATTTTATAGACCGAAAAACTGAATCTCACAGAGGAGAAGTTACTGGCCTCAGGCTACACAGCTAACAAAGCATGGTGCTAGGATTGGAACCCAGGACTGGTTTTTGGGATTTTTTTTAGTTTTTGTTTTTTTGAGACAGGGTTTCACTCTGTTGCCCAGGCTGGAGTACAGTGGCACGATCCCAGCTCACTGCAGCCTCGGCCTTTTGGGCTCAAGCTATCTCCCGCCTCAGTCTTCTGAGTAGCTGGGACTACAGGCGAGTACCTCCACACCTAGCTCATTTTTTTTTTCTAGTAGAGATGAGATCTCAGTAAGTCTTCCAGGCTGGTCTCCAACTCCTGAGCTCAAGCCATCCTCCTATCTTGACCTCCCAAAGTGCTGGGATTACAGGTGCCTGACCTATTGTGTTCTTAAACTGTCCATGTCCAGAACTCCTCCCATCCTCCC
This sequence comes from Mandrillus leucophaeus, assembly GCF_000951045.1. Classification (NCBI taxonomy): domain Eukaryota; kingdom Metazoa; phylum Chordata; class Mammalia; order Primates; family Cercopithecidae; genus Mandrillus; species Mandrillus leucophaeus. The sequence goes on along the minus strand of NW_012101521.1, from coordinate 2,023,409 downwards.
CTTCACTCCCTCTCATCCTTTCCTTTCCTTCCTCCCTCTGTCCCTTCCTCCCTGCCTTCTTCCATTGGAAAAGCTGCTGTCCCTATCCTGAGACCCAGAGCACTTTGAACAATGCTGGAGCAGAGTATGCAGTCTCTGCGCTTTCCCATCCTGATCAGGCTCTGGATATCCTGAGAGCTCAGCCAAAGGATGGTTCTTCCCCATGGCTGGTCCTGCTGGGCCCCTGCCAGACCCAGAGCAGAGCTAGAGTCTTGCAGCTGCTCTCCCCTTGCAATGAAGTTCCTACATGCCAGGTACCCCAGCCAGTTGATGCTGGAGCTAGGATTTTATAAATTATTATGACAAAAATATTAGGTTACCAAAGTAATACATCTTTACTGTAGAAAATTAGAAAAGATACACCAAAGAAGAAAGGAGAAATAAGCCGTGATCTCACCACCCAGATCTTGATGCGTGGCCTGCTGCACCATTTTCAGGGCCTATTGATGAAACTGGAGTCCAATGAAACATACTCCTCTGTAGCCTTTTTCCATGGTGGTATGGGAGCCCTTGCCAGTGGTAGCCAGCACTCTTTGGCAGCAGCATTTGTTGTTGTTGTTGTTGTCATCACAGAGTCTCGCTCTGTCACCCAGGCTGGAATGTAGTGGCGTGATCTCAGCTCACTGCAACCTCCACCTCCCGGGTTCAAGCAGTTCTCCCTGCCTCAGCCTCCAGAATAGCTGGGATTACAGGCACCCGCCACCACACCCTGCTAATTTTTATATTTTTAGTAGAGATGGGGTTTTGCCATGTTGACCAGCCTGGTCTCGAACTCCAGACCTCAGGTGATCTGCCTGCCTCGGCCTCCCCAAGTGCTGGGATTACAGGCGTGAGCCACCGCGCCTGGCCTGCAGCATCATTTTGAATAGCTGTGCAACAGGCTGCTACAGGGATTGCCATATTCAACTTCACATTCCCTATTGTTGGACACTTCATTTATTTCCAGTTTTACTGATGTGTATCAAGCATTGCCCTCATTCATGTTCTGGGATGTGTCCACCTCATTTCTGCGCCATGAAGTCCTAGAGACACAAGGATTTTGGCAAAAGCCATGCACATACTCAAGATTTTTGACATATTGGGTAGAGTTAAGATTTAAATCCAGGTTTGCAGCCTCTGAATCTGTGTTCTACCCACCAGTCCACACCCTTTCACCTTCCCCCATTCTCTTCACCTCACGCCCAGTCTGGTCTTCCTTTTGCTGCCTCATTCTGTTCTTTCCCAAGTCACCTCTTAGTTGGGATGAAAGCATTTAGAACTAGGCCCTTGATCCTGGGGGTTCCCCACCATTCATCCTGTCAGGCCCCTGAGTTATAATTGGTAAGATCCACGTCATTCCGGTGGCTTGGGAAGAGTTTAGGAAGCAGGTTGAAGATGATGGTTATTTCATGGTAGCAGCAAAAAGTTGGAAACAACCAAAATGTCTGTCTTTAGGGGAATGGAAAAATAAGTGATGGAGGAAGGCTACACAGCTGGCAAAAAGAATGGGATATTGAGTGGCGAAAAAAACTATAGCGTATTTGTTTTACAGCTGCAGACGTGTGTGTGTGAGAGAGAGAGAGAGAGAGCGAGCACGAGACAGCGTGCTAACCCTTATTAAGAATTTACAATGTGTTGACTGGGCACAGTGGCTCATGTCTGGAATCCCAGCACTTTGGGAGGCTGAGGTGGGCAGATTGCTTGAGGTCAGGAGTTTGAGACCAACCTGGCCAACATGGTGAAACCCCGTCTATACTAAAAATACAGAAATTAACTGGGCATGGTGGTGCACGCCTGTAGTTTCAGCTACTTGGGAGACTGAGGCAGGAGAATCGTTTGAACCCAGGAGGCGGAGGTTGCAGTGAGCCGAGATCGTGCCACTGCACTCCAGCCTGGGCAACACAGTGAGACTCCGTCTCAAAAAAGAAAAAAGAACTTAGAATGTGCCCATGCTTTTCTAAGCACTTTCTTTGTATTAACTCATTTACTCTTCAGAGCACCCCAGTGAGGTAGGTACTGTTATCACTGCCAATTACAGAAGAGGAAATTGAGGCTCAGAGAGGTGAAGTAACTTTCCCAAGGCCACACAGCTGGGGAACAGCTGGCATTTGAACCCAGGCAGTCTGGCTCCCTGGTCTGCTCTTATCCACCCTACAGGAAAAGGTTACCGAGAGTGGTGTGCTCCACAGTGCTAAGGCTGAGTACCTGTAGGAAGCTGATGGACTGGCAGTGATGAACACATTGGCTTTTAGCTTCATCATTAGTGTTTTATTACTTTTTTTAGGGACAAAATTTTTTTTTTTTTTTTGAGACAGGGTCTTGCTCTGTTGCCCAGTCTGGAGTGCAGTGGTACAATCACAGCTCAGGCTCACTGCTTCCTCAACCTCCCGGGCTCAAGCAATTCTCCCATCTCAGCCTCCTGAGCAGCTGGGACTACAGGCACTTGTTACCATGCCCAGCTTATTTTTGTAATGGGGTTTCACCATGTTGCCCAAGTTGGTGTCAAACTCCTGAGCTCAAGTGGATCCTTCTGCCTTGGCCTCCTGAAGTGCTGGGATCACAGGTGCGAGCCATTGTGCCTGACCTAAACTGTTGTTATTTTTTAAGCTGGAGAAGTCAAGAAAGCAGAATGTATGTACCCATGGTGTATACTGCTAGTACTTTCTTCTGACTTCTCACTGCATGCTGTGTTCCCATTGTACAGAGGAGGTATGAGGAGGCAAAAATGACTCACCTGCTGTCTCACAGTTGATGGGGCAGAGCTAGGTAGAGGCCAAGTTTCTCCAGTCTTTCCTGCTGCCCCAGTGTGGCTGAGCAGGGAACCCGCTCAGGCACCATCTGGGTCTGCCCTGCCCTCTCCAGCCTCTTCTCTCTCCCCAGGATTGAGCGGTCCACGGACCAGGTCATCAAGCCTGTTAACCTGGAAGCACTCTCCAAGTGGACTGGCCACATCCCTGGGGACGTGGTGCGGGACATGGCCCAGATCGCCCCCATGCTGGCTCAGCTCGGCTATGACCCTTATGCAAACCCCCCCAACTACGGCAACCCTGACCCCATCGTCGTCAATAACACACAGCGGGTGAGTGTGCACCTGTACTTGTGGAAGTGTGCTCTTGGGGATCTGGGGTTTTTGCAGATGTGGAAGCTCCAGCCACCTGAGGAAATGTTCAGTCTCTCGATTCCTGGTCATCTGATTTGTTTCTATCTGATGGACACAGTGAACTGCGTGATTGCTTGGATTTCCGTTTTGCTTGGGCTACAGGGAAGCTCAAAGTCAACTGGTAGCCTATCTCTCATACTCTAACAGCAGGCCAGCTTGTACACTAATTTCATCTTATTTCTCTAATTTTATTTACACTTTTACCCCTATTTTCCTGGCTATTTGTTTATCTGTTTGTAAAGCACCTCAAGTCTTTGTTGAGAGGGGATATAAATAAATAAGATATTGGTCCCTTTCTTGCCTGATAAGGTTTAATGTTGATTTCTCAGACAAATGTGAGTTTGGGGCTGTTTACATTACGTTTAAAATTATCCTTGGTTAAGGTGGTGAAGGGAAATGACTTTTTTTGTTTTGTGTTGTTTTGTTTGAGACATGGTCTTGCTCTGTTGCCCAAGCTGGGTGCATTGGTGCAGTTATAGCTACTGCAGCCCCATACTTCTGGGCTGAAGCCATCCTTTCACCCCAGGCTCCTGAGTAGCTAGGACTACAGGTGCACGCCACCATGCACAGCTAATTTTATTTTTTATAAAGGCGGGGTCTCGCTGTGTTGCGCAGGCTGGTCTAGAACTCCTGGCCGTAAGGGATCCCCCTGCTTCACTCTCCCAAAGTGCTGAGATTACAGGTGTGAGCCTCCAGTGACTGACAAAATGCTTTTGAAGTGTTAAAATAGGCTAATACCCACTGGGTAAAAGAACAGTTAGCACGTTGATGGCTTTATGTATACATTGCCTTTACAGCTTCTAGTTTACTTGAAGTGCTGTGTTCTAACTTCCTTATAGGCAAATATTTGAAAACGGGACCGAGGCCTGAGGAAGAGCTTTCAGAGCCCTTACATCATTAAGACCCAGAGTCTTTAAGCTAAGCTCAGCATTTCTGAGCATGTGCTGATTTTAGGAAGTGAACAGTTCTTGTATTGAATCACAACGGAAAAAAGTTAATCGTCTCTTAGTTCCGTAACCCTTCAGTTGGCTCAACGAGAAAGTTTCTGTTTGGTGCTAGTAAGTCATTAGCGCCTGCCTCTCCAACACTCGCTCATCTCTCTTTAACAAAGAGAATTTACTAACACTGAGCTTTGGGGGCTGTGCCCTTGTAATTGAAGAGTAAGCTTTGTCTGTGGGTCTCGTGAGTTCCTCTTCCTCTTGACATTAGTTGATTTTGCAGACATCTATTTACGGAAATACTCAGAGATTCAATGTACGTACCCAGCCAACACTGACAGGTGAATGGCTGCAACCCAGATGTGGTTTGTTTTTTTTATTATAAATATTATTATTGATTTTTATTTTGTTATTATTCCTTCATAATAGTAATCTTTAAAGCCTACTTACGTGTTTTACATACTTTTATCTACCTATGGGTTGTACATGTATTATCATAATAAAAAATTAATTAACTGGATTAAAAAGAAGATGGTAGTGATCTCACAGTCCAGCCCCAGGTGCTTCTCAGAAGCAGAGGCGAGGACCGGCTGGGGACACTGCAGTAGTGGGCTGGGGTGTTGCTTACTTCACCGTTCTCAGCCAAGGGCCCAGCAGTGGCTCCTCTGGGGTCTCCTTAAAAGGTGGCTGGCTGCCCCTGGCTTGCCCCAAGCTATGGGTCAGAAGTTCCTAGAGTAAGGCCTGACTTTATGTATTTTATAAAACATAAATAATTTTCATGAGCACTGGTGGTTAACATCAACTGTTTGGAGCTTTTTGTGTTTGTTTATTTAAAATAGAAGCTGTCTCTCACTTTCATCCCAAGAGGTTTCTTGCCTGGGGCGGTCAACACGTCTTGGCAAGTGCTAGATCCCTGGTTTAGTTTTTGCCATAGCTTGGCTGTTACTGCGAAGATAAGTCCTCTCACTAAGCCCTGTGAGTGTGCATGCATGCATGTGTGCTTCTGTGTGTGCTGTGGACCCTGTGTGTTCCAATAATGGATCCTGGGACTCAGTAAACGCAGTGGCTAAAAGGACATCTATGCTGATGAAATCGTCTCTGCCTGCACTGCCCATATGGTAGCCACTAGCCGTGTGTGGCCACTGATCCTGTAAAGGGAGGCTAGTCCAAAGTGAGAGGTACTGTTAGTGTAAAATACACACTAGATTTTGAAGACTTAGGACAAAAAAACAAGTATGTAATGTTTCTCATTAGTCACTTTTATGTAAATTACATATTGAGATGTTCATATATTAGATAGGCTGGACATGATGGCTCATGTCTATAATCCTAGCACTTTTGGAGGCCAAGGCAGGCAGATGGCTTGAGCCTAGGAGTTTGAGACCATCCTGGGTAACACGGTGAAACCTCATCTTTACTAAAAATACAGAAAATTAGCTGGACATGGTGGTGCGTGCCTGTAGTCACAGCTACTCAGGAGGCTGAGGTGGGAGAATCACCTGAGGCTGGGAAGTGGAGGCTGCAGTGAGCCGTGATTGCACTACTGCACTCCAGCCTGGGCTATGGGAGTGAGACTCTGTCTCAAAAAAAAAAAAAAAAAAAAAAACTATATCAAATTAAATAAAAGATATTATTAGAATTAATTTCCCTTGTTTCATTTTATTTTTAAACATGACTACTAGCGGAAAGGCCTGAAATGTTCTGGTTCTAACTTTAGGGCCTTTGCTCTGTTGCCTCTGCCTGGAGGGCTTTTTCTTCTGAGCTTAGCCTACCTATTTTTCCTTGTCCTTTGGGTCTCAACTCAAAGGTTATCTATTTCAAGAGGCCCTTTTTATTTTTATTTATATTTTCTTAGAGACAGGGTCTCGCTCTGTCACTCAGGCTGGAGTGGAGTGATGTGATCATGCTTCACCGCAGCCTCAACCTCCCGGGCTCAACCAATCCTGCAACCAAGGCTGCAATAGCTCCAGAGTAGCTGGAACTATAAGTGCATGCCACCACGCCCGGCTAATTTTTAATTTTTGTAGAGATGGGGTTTTGCTGTGTTTCCCAGGCTGGTCTCAAACTCCTGGACTCAGGTGATCCTCCTGCCTTGGCCTCCAGCAGTGCTGGGATTACAGGCGTGAGTCACTGTGCCTGAAGTGAGTCCCTTCTTGACCATCCACTCAAAAGAAGCCCCCTGGTTACTCCTAATCACACCTCTTGACTGTACTTTCTTCACAACAGTTCCCATGGTTTGCTATGTCCTTGTTTATTTGTGTTTATTGTTTCTTGTGTGTTCATCTGGTGCCTCCTCTAGAACGGTAGCTCTAGGGAAACAGGAATTTCAATTATTGGTTAACATTGTGTCAACCAGACACAATACATAGAATAATGCCTGGAAGAAGAGGAGCTTAATCAATGTTTGATGGATGAAGGGATGGGTGGGTGGCGAGGTGGATGGGTGGATGACTAGATGTGTTGGGAATGACAAAATTTTATTTTTTGGTCATTTTCATAATAGTGATACTTCTTTTTCTCTTCCTTAGGTCTTGAAAGGGGACTATAAAACACCAGCCAATCTGAAAGGATATTTTCAGGTTAGAAACCCCAAGGAGAATTCCGAATTCTGTCTTTCTCAGCTATACCTCCAGCTGGCTGTTTGCCCTTGGATGTGTCACTTCTCTACTCTGGTTGATGGTTTTCCCATTATAAAAAGGGGGATGCGGGCTGGCTGCCTGTAATCCCACCACTTTGGGAGGCTGAGGCAGGTGGATCACAAGGTCAGGAGTTCAAGACCAGCCTGACCAACATGGTGGTATATTTTGTACTAAAAATACAAAAATTATCCAGGCGTGGTGGCACACACCTGTAATCTCAGCTACTAGGGAGGCTAAGGCAGGAGAATCGCTTGAAGCCAGGAGGCAGAGGTTGCAGTGAGCTGAGATCACGCCACTGCACTCTCTAGCCTGGGCAACAGAGCGAGACTCCATCTCAAGAAAAAAAAAAGTGGGGGGTGCTGTGGTGATGTGGGCTGGACTAGAGGGTCTCTAAGCACTGATCCGGCTGGGGCCACATCTCAGTGGCCCTTCTGTCAGGGAGCAGCCTTTCACTACATCTTCTGGCTTGAATGCAGTTGGAGGGACTTTGTGGGGACTTTTTTCTTGGGCTGGAATGCAGTGGTGTGATCATGGCACGCTGCAGCCTCCTTCTCCTGGGTTCAAGCAATCCTCCCACCTCAGCCTCCCAGGTAGCTGGGACTACAGACACACACCACCATGCCCGGTTAATTTTTGTGTTTTTTTTTGTAGAGACGGGGTTTTGGCATGTTGCCCAAACTTGAGTTGTATTATTTATAATAAACAGGTAGCAGTTAGTAAAGTGTGCTCCTGTGTCCTTTGAGCTGTTCTAGTGAATTATCAAACCAGAGTGGGGGTTGTGGGAACCTCCAGATCTGTAGTTGGCTGGGAAGAAGTGTGGATAGCCTGCGCACCCCATTGCAGCTGGCATCTAAAGTAGGGCAGTTTGGGAACTGAGCCCTTAATCTATGGCAGCTGATGCTAACTAAGTCTGGGAGTCGGTGTCAGAACTGAACTGAATTGTTGAACGCCCAATTGGTATCCAGATAATCAGAATTGGTCACTGATATTGGAAAACACCCATAAGCCAATATCTGAAAGATTAAAACTAGGTCTGCCACACAAAGCTCTGGATAGAAAAGGCTTCCCAGCAGAGGGAACCGTGAACACCTGAAAGCGGGGAGGGTGGCCGAAACCTCTGGAATGCATATGCACTTTTGCATTCGTTGCAATTATATTTTTGTTTGTTTCTATCCCAATGTGATTTACAGGAATGTTCATTACCGTTTTAATGTTCAAGCTACCTTGTTTTGCTTTCTTAATATTTTCCTATCTTTTGAGTTTCACCGGCACCATTTTGGACGGCTACGTAGCGTTCTGTGGAATGCATGTGCTACCATTTACTAAACAGCTTCTTCCAGACCATTTCCAGTTTTTACGACATCCAGAATGACATTATGTGCACAGTGGAGGACAGTAGGGAGATGAGGGTTGGAAATAGAGGCTTGACACAACTTACCTGCAAGGCAGCCCTCCTGAGCATGGGGGTATGCCATTCCTTCGTATTTTGTTCCTAAAAGCAACAAAAACCAGTCCCAGGTCAGCTAGACATCTTGCATACGTCATACACTGCAAGGAAGTATAAACTGCCCTAACCCTTTTTGTTTGTTTGTTTTTTGTTTTTTGTTTTTGAGATGGAGTTTTCCTCTTGTTGCCCAGGCTGGAGTGCAGTGGTGCAGTCTCGGCTCACTGCAGCCTCTGCCTCCCAGGTTCAAGCCATTCTTCTGCCTCAGCCTCTCAGGTAGCTGGGATTATGGGCACTGGCCACCATGCCCAGCTAATTTTTGTATTTTTAGTAGAGAAGGGGTTTCTCCATGTTGGCCAATCTGGTCTCGAACTCCTGACCTCAAGTGATCCACCCACCTCGGCCTGCCAAAGCTCTGGGATTACAGGTGTGAGCCACGGCACCCAGCCAGGATACCCTTATTCTTTCAGAGATTCCAAGGGTTTGGGGAGCTGTGTGCCAGGAACTGAGGACAGTGACCAAATATTTATTATTACACCACAGCTGAAATGCCATCGTGTAGAGTCCTTTCCTGGCCACCGTTTTTGAAATAGCACAGATACTGATCACTCATAGCAGCCTGTCACATTGCGCAGGTTTGACATTATCTTGCATCTGTGCATGTTCAATACGCTTTTTCTCCAACTTGAACGTAAGTTCCGTGATCCTAGGTTTGGGTCTGTCACACTCACCACGCTATCCCAGCACATGGCACATAGTAGATGTACAGTAAATACTCCATGAGTAAGCATGTACATGCCTCAGTGATGCTGAGGGGTGACCCTCAAGACAGTGAGGCATCCCCCACCTGGCTGTGACCCCTTCCTCTGTGTATTGTCTTTCTCCAGGTGAACCAGAACAGCACCTCCTCCCACTTAGGAAGCTCGTGATTTCCAGGTAAGCCTGTGGACTTCACTGGGGGTTCCCGCTGCTTCTGGGTGGCCCCAGAGCCACTTTTCTGAAAAGCCACTTTTCTGTCCTTCCAGAGCCTCCCTGGGGGAGTCATGTCCACTAGGGTGGGCTGACCCAGCCCCATCAGAGGTTTCCATGGTGACAGACTGGGGATGCTATTTATAGAATCAAGGCTTAGTCTTCTAGCTCTGGATCAAGGACAGGGAGAGGGATTAACGCTGAACCAACCAGAAAAAGGTTTGTCTGACACTGGGGACGGGGCAGGAAGGACCCCTATGATGGGGGACGGGGAGATTCCAGAACCATTTCTGCACAGAATGCTGTCTGCCAGTCTGGCTTCTACAAACAGCATCAGCGTTGGGCTACAGCAGTTAATGTTCTAATAACAGTCACAAGCAGTTATGTTCTAAGAATAACCCCCATGGCCATTGGGCCAGGTACTGGTCCTGTGTTACTCATTTAACCCTCAGCATCCTTGGGAGGCAGATGACATGATCATTCCATTTTACAGAAGAGAAAACCAAAGCACAGAGAAGGGCTTTGACTTGCCCAAGGCTACACAGCCATCAAGGGACAGACTTCCTCCCAGGTTTGCTTCTAGTGAATGATTTTAAGTGCACATTTATCCATCCATATTCTACTAAGGGGTGGGGAAAGGGATTTTTTGAACTTGGCAATTCAAAGATTTAAGAACTCCAGGTTTAACTTCCTTCAGCCCCTGTTTTCTTCATCTGGAGAATGGGGATTCATCATTGCCCACCTCTGCGGTTGGCCATAAGATGGCGTGAGCTGGCCCAGGTGGGAGTGCTTGGAAACTGTGAAGTGCTGGGCCCTCGCTGTGGACTTGGGCACTGGAGTTAAGGCTGCATGAGTGAGCTCGCTTCCTTCTGTCCCCCAGCCTCTATGATCAGGTTCAAGAAAACCTCAAGGGAGGTGATTTTACATTGAAACACAGCTTCCAGCTTGGACTCTTATTTTTAGTCTCTTCATCTATTTTTAAACAATTGGCACATGTTTTAGTTTTTCTTTCAATTTACTTTGCTCCAATCTGCAAGGACTCTGTCATTATCAGGGTTCCCATCTTGAGTTGCACTATATCCCAGAGTTTTTGTTTTTTGGGTGTTTTTTTTTGTTTGTTTTGTTTTGTTTTTTTTTTTTTGAGACAGTCTCACCCTGTTGCCTAGGCTGGAGTGCAGTGGCACGATCTCGGCTCACTGCAATCTCCACCTTCTGGGGTTCAAGTGAGTCTCATGCCTCAGCCTTCCAAGTAGCTGGGATTACAAGTGTGCACCACCACACCCAGCTAATTTTTGTATTTTTAGTAGAGATGGGGTTTCACCATGTTGGCCAGGCTGGTCTCGAACTCCTGGTCTCAAGTGATCTGCCTGCCTCAGCCTCCCAAAGTGCTGGGATTACAGGCATGAGCCACTGCGCCCACCCAAGATCCCATAGTTCTATTCCAAAAAAGAACCCTGTCATGAAAAACAGCTTTCCTCCCTATCATTAGTAGACTCCTGGACCTTCTCATTGACAAAGGCAGATTTGTTACTTGTTTTACTGTTTAAATGAGATACCATATACACGGCGCTTTAGCTGATCCTGGATACAGAGTTGGTCTTGAACTAACATGAGTCCTGCCCTTGCCTCCAAGAATTCATCAGTATTTATCACATAATCACTGTCGTTTGCTCTGTATCCATAAGAAAAGTGTATATTTGAGGTCCAGTGGATGCAAGATGAGATGTGGGGAAGAACCCAGGAAACGTTTTTAAATTTAAACTCTCTCTGGCCATCTGGGATGCATTCGTAAAAACCTTACATGCTTATGCGAATGGATGAAGACAGTATGTTCTGCAATCACATGTATAAATATAAATGATCTATTTCAGAATTGTTACTCTGAGTCTAACACAGTCTTCCCCCCTTTCAGATCTCTGCAAATGAACTTCATTGCCAAGAAGAGAAGAAACTGCATTTAAGTGGAAATCGGACCTCTAATCCAAGCATATTGCTTGCTATTAATCGCCAAAACAGGACTGCTGATGAGGAATGTATTTGCATATGTTTGCAAAAGCTGAATCATTGAAAATGTACCTTGAAACTCTCTATCTTTGGGCACGCCAGGGTAGAGAACGAAGGGTATGGAAGTAGTCCGGCTTTTGAAACTTAGGTATTTTATATTTTTCCCCTCAAGAACTTTTTTTTAAGAGAAAGATTTGCCATCCTCCTTAATTTGCAGGACTGCCTTGGTGGCTTTGTTTGCTGGGACAAGGCCCACAAACTGTGCCTCTCCTATTGACCCTTACTTTGAATTCAAAGAATCTATTTAAGAATTTAATATATGAGGCTTTCTTTGATTCCTCCTCAGTTCTACCTAGTTTCACAGAGAAAAAAAAATACTCTTTGAATAAAGTGAACAGGGGCTCATTTGTTTATGCCTTACTTTACTGAATGAATAGGGTTTTTTTTTTTTTTCTTTCCATACTGGATTTTGTCAGGGAGATTTGTGATGAGCAAAAAGCTGGGGAATATAGGTGCATGTAAGGCACAGCCGAATTCTTGTGTTGGGACCCCCAAGGCCACCCCCAGAATCGATGATTGGCTAGAACTCAGAATTCAGAAGAGCTATTATCCTCATGGTTATGGTTTATTACAGCAAAAGGATGCACATTAGAATCAGCAAAACAGGCTGGGTGCAGTGGCTCATGCCTGCAATCACAGCACTTTGGGAGGCAGAGGCAGGAGGATCACCTGAGGTCAGGAGTTCGAGACCAGCCTGGCCAACATGGTGAAACTCCGTCTCTACTAAAAATACAAAAATTAGCTGGGTGTGGTGGCGTGCACCTGTAATCCCAGCCACTCAGGAGGCTGAGGCAGGAGAATCGCCTGAACCTGGGAGGTGGAGGTTGCAGTGAGCTGAGATCGTGCCATTTTATTCCAGCCTGAGTGACAGAGCAAGACGCCATCTCAAAATAAAATCAGCAAGAGAAAAAGGTGCACAGGGCAGAGTCCAGGAGAGACCAGCCTCAAGCTTCCAGTTGTCCTCTCCCAGTACAGTCTTACAGACACGCTTAATTTTCCCAGCAATGATATGTGACACCACATACTAAATATTACCAGCCAGAAAGCTCACCCTAGCCTTGGGGTCTAGGTTTTTATTGCATGTCAGTCACATGGGGCAATCACATGACTTACTTTAGTTACGTAATCACCAGCCGCTCCAGAGGTCAAAATGATACAGCATGGCCCAAGGTCCCCACCGTAAACCACATTATGAGCACAAACTATCTGGCCTGGTATGGCCCAAGGCCTGAGGTATATAAAGACACCCCTATTTGGGAGGATAGTCGAAGGACTTAGAGGTTATCTCTCAGGAGCCCATTAAGGCCAGTTTTTTCTTTGAGATGTGCTGGGTTTGGACACTTCAAGCCTGCTGAGTTAACCCTTTATAGCAGTCACCAAATGCTGAGGGACGAACTAGGCCTACAATAAGTTTGTATCTTTAAGGGTTAAGGTGTTTTACCCATACCTCCTTGCCTTATATCTCATGATAATATGAGGCTTTTGGAAGGCAGTGACTTATTGTGGCTTGGAGCATGGGTTTTTGGAGTCAGTCTGACCTCCTGGCTGTGTGGCTTGAGACTTTGTCTCTTCATCTATAAAATGGGGAAGTTAAAAGTTCGTAGTGTGTGTGTGTGTCTGTGTGTGTTCAGACAGAATCTCGCTCTGTCACTCAGGCTAGAGTACAGTGGCGTGATCATAGCTCACTGCAGCCTCGGTCTCCTAGGGTCAAGTGATCCTCCCAGCTTAGCCTCCTGAGTAGCTGGGACTACAGGCAT
>NW_012101521.1:2006281-2008715 GCF_000951045.1 Mandrillus leucophaeus | reverse complement strand
TTTTTTTTTTGAGACGGAGTCTCGCTTTGTCCCCCAGGCTGGAGTGCAGTGGCGCAATCTCGGCTCACTGCAGGCTCCTCCCAGGTTCACGCCATTCTCCTACCTCATCCTCCTGAGTAGCTGGGACCACAGGCGTCCGCCACCACGCCCGGTTAATTTTTGTATTTTTAAGAGACGGGGTTTCACCGTGTCAGCCAGGATGGTCTCGATCTCCTGACCTTGTGATCCGCCCGCCTCGGCCTCCCAAAGTGCTGGGATTACAGGCATGAGCCACCGTGCCCGGCTGAGCAAATCATGTTTTTTGAGCATTCCACTTTGGCTAGGCCCTTAGGCTGTTAGCAGGTTTCATTGCTACTGGCAAAGCTGCAGTGGATATTCTCCTGCACATATAACCTCTTGGTGCCACTGTATGAGTGAGTCTCTGCAAAATGAGAAGTAGAATTGCTAGGGTGAAAGGCACACATATTAACTTTTTTGATTAATTCCACCCATGTACCCTGATTTGGGCAGAATTTTAATCTTACTGTGAAATCAGGGCTTTGTTCTAGAGTCTTTCTTGGGGGTTCCATGGAGCAGTGGGTCAGCCGTCACTTGTACCCTGGCGTATCCTCTGTCCAGCTTGGGCAGCATGCATCATCCGTTCTGATTCCTTAATTTGCCATATGTGAAAGCATGGTAATCTATACATTACTTGGGTGCTATTACTGTATATAACTAGCTTTGGAGTCAGAACTAGTGTCTCATCCTGGCTCTACCACTTTCCAACTGTGTGACTATGGCCAAGTGACTCCACTTCTCTGAGCCTCAGTTTTCCTCTTCTGTAAAATGGGGGTAAACAGATAAGAACTGTAGGGGGATCTCAGGGGATGGTTAAGAGAAATCCATGGGATAAGCAAACACATTATCTAGTTTAGTAAAGCTAAGCAATGAAGACTTACAGCCCCATGGTGAAGGCTTAATAAATGGTAGCTATAATGATTACTATTACTATTGTGAAATAAAAGATAGGTTGTGATGAACCAACCATATCTTCTCATCAGGATTTATGTTTGTCCAACTGAGAGCCAGCCATTTGTAGTCTTGACCTGGGGTTGGAGAATGGTATTCTGCACATGTGCCAGATGGACTGAATTAGATCTTCACCCTCGTTAGCAGCCGCCAACCTGGTTGAGCCATCTAGGGCCTCAAAAGCACGTGGCAATTTTTCATTAGGGGGGAAAAAAAAAACTCTTAACCTATGTCTACCCAAAGAATAAATCCTTTACCCCTCCAGGGTAAGGGATGGACAGCTGATGGAATTACAGACCCAGGAAGCTTATGGTCACCAGTCATTGGGTAGCAGAGGACATCTAGTCTCATTCATTGTTCCACTTGTCTCTTGCGGCACAACCCAGCAGCCCCGAGCTGAGTGACTTAAAGCAACTTGTTTGGTTTTTTTGAGACAGAGTTTCACTCTTGTCACCCAGGCTGGAGCGCAATGGTGTGATCTTGGTTCACTGCAACCTCCACCTCCTGGATTCAAGCAATTCTCCTGCCTCAGCCTTCAGAGTAGCTGGGACTACAGGTGCCTGCCACCACACCCAGCTAATTTTTGTATTTTTAGTAAAGATGGGGTTTCACCATGTTGGCCAGGCTGGTCTCAAACTCCTGACCTCAGATGATTCACCTGCCTCGGGATCCCAAAGTGCTGGGATTACAGGCGTGAACCACCACGCCTGGCCACAACTTGTTAAATCTCAGTTCTAGCCAGGTGCAGTGGCTCATGCCTGTAATCCCAGTATGTTGGGAGGCCAAGGCAGGAGGATCACTTGAGCACAGAAATTCCAGACCAGCCTGCACAACATGGTGAAACCCTGGTGTCTAGAAAAAAAAAAAAAATAGCTGGACATAGTGGCATGTGCCTGTAGTCCCAGCTACTGGGGAGGCTGAGGTAGGATCATTGGAGCCTGGGAAGTGGAGGTTGCAGTGAGCTGTGATTGCACTACTGCACTCCATCCTGGGGGACAGAGTGAAACCCTGTCTCAAAACAACAACAACAACAACAACAACAAAAAACACCTCTCAGTTTTGGGAATTAACTAGAGTGAGCTGGTGGTTCTCTAGTCAGATGACAGCTGAAGGTTTCTTCATTCATTTGTCTGGTACCTGGGCTGGGATGGTTGGAACGTCTAGAGACTTAATGGGATATCTGTTATCCATGTAGTCTCTCTGCATGGCTAGACGGGGCTTCTTCAGGACATGGCCATCTCAGGGTGGTTAAACTTCATCCATGGTGTTGGCTTCCCCCTGAACAAATGTCACAAGAGTCCAGGAGTTCAAGACCAGCCTTGGCAAAATAATGAGACCTTGTCTCTACAAAAAGTTTTAAAAATTAGCTCGAGCTGGGCATGATGGCTCATGCCTGTAATCCCAGCACTTTGGGAGGCTGAGGTGG
>NW_012101521.1:2002145-2003996 GCF_000951045.1 Mandrillus leucophaeus | reverse complement strand
GTATATAAAGACACCCCTATTTGGGAGGATAGTCGAAGGACTTAGAGGTTATCTCTCAGGAGCCCATTAAGGCCAGTTTTTTCTTTGAGATGTGCTGGGTTTGGACACTTCAAGCCTGCTGAGTTAACCCTTTATAGCAGTCACCAAATGCTGAGGGACGAACTAGGCCTACAATAAGTTTGTATCTTTAAGGGTTAAGGTGTTTTACCCATACCTCCTTGCCTTATATCTCATGATAATATGAGGCTTTTGGAAGGCAGTGACTTATTGTGGCTTGGAGCATGGGTTTTTGGAGTCAGTCTGACCTCCTGGCTGTATGGCTTGAGACTTTGTCTCTTCATCTATAAAATGGGGAAGTTAAAAGTTCGTAGTGTGTGTGTGTGTCTGTGTGTGTTCAGACAGAATCTCGCTCTGTCACTCAGGCTAGAGTACAGTGGCGTGATCATAGCTCACTGCAGCCTCGGTCTCCTAGGGTCAAGTGATCCTCCCAGCTTAGCCTCCTGAGTAGCTGGGACTACAGGCATGTGCCACCACACCTGGCTTCTTTTTATTTTTATTTTTACTTTATCTTTTTTTTTTTTGTAGAGACGAGGTCTTTCTATGCTGTCCAGGCTGAACTTCATGGTTTTATTGGGGATGGCTAATGGATGACGTTGGTGGTGGTCCTTGGTACCAGATAAGCCCTCAGTGTGAAGCAGCTCTTATCTCTCCTTGTCTTGAGACTGCTCTGGAATGGTAATTAGGCTTTTTTGAAGGTGTGACCCTTTTTGTTCATTTCTTCAGCAGTTACTTATTATTTTTTAAATTTTTGACACACAGTCTCTGATAAATGATCATTCACCAATCACCGATTACTCTCCTTGCTCTGTTAAGTGTGACACTGTCCCTTTGAGAATCTGGTGACAGCTGTGCATCCCCTCCCCCACACACCCCCCAAAAAAAATTTATGTCTGGTTCCAGGAATTACCTTTTATGAGAAGTCCATCCATGAAGACCCTGGATATTCAGAGAGCTTCCTGGGAAAACACTGAAAGAAAATAAAGAGGCTGGGCCTGGTGGCTCATGCTTGTAATCCCAGCACTTTGGGAGGCCAAGGTGGGCAGATAACCTGAGGTCAGGAGTTCGAGACCAGCCTGGCCAGTGTGGCAAAACTCCATCTACCAAAAATACAAAAATTAGCTGGACGTGGTGGTGCATGCCTGTAGTTGCAGCTACTTGAGAGTCTGAGGCAGGAGAATTGCTTGAACCCAGGAGGCAGAGGTTGCAGTGAGCCAAGATCATGCTATTGCACTCCAGCCTGGGCAACAGAGCAAGACTCCATCTCAAAAATAAAATAAATAAAATAAAATAAATAAAATTTCTGTCTCTAGCCCCCAAGTAGTAGCACTGGGTCTTGTTCCCTGAAAAAAACTAGGCTCAGAATCCACTCTCATTTCATCTCCTCTGATTTGATCTGAAAAGATTTTGTTTAGAGTACTACATGAATATATTGTAAAACATGGGACAATCAGAATTCATGGTAAGAAGGCAAGGGGCTCTATTTGTACCTCCTCTCAATATCTCCTTTATTCCCTAAAGGTAATGCTACCATTTTCTGTTTGTACATAGTCTTCCAGACTTTAAATTTTTGAACATATAAATATTATCATCTTAAAGATGTATGGATAAAACCATTTTGAGTAGGTTATTCCAAAATGTAATTTAACAGATTGTTCTGCAGGATTGTTTGTTTGTTTGTTTGTTTTGGAGACAGAGTCCCGCTTTGTTGCTCAGGCTGCAGTGCAGTGGCACAAACACAGCTCACTGCAACCTCTAACTCCTGGGCTCAAGCAATCCTTTCACCTCAGCCTC
>NW_012101521.1:1992950-1996134 GCF_000951045.1 Mandrillus leucophaeus | reverse complement strand
TGGCTCATGCCTGTAATCCCAGCACTTTGGGAGGCTGAGGTGGGCGTATCACCTGAGGTCAGGAGTTCGAGATCAGCCTGGCCAACATGGTAAAAATCCGTCTCTACTAAAAATACAAAAAAAAAAAAAACAACTAGCCGGGTGCCAGTGCGATGGCTTACACCTGTAATCCCAGCACTTTGGGAGACCAAGGCGGGTGGATCATTTTGAGGTCAGGAGTTCAGGACCAGCCTGGCCAACATGGTGAAATCTCTCTACTAAAAGTACAAAAAAATTAGCCAGGTGGTAGTGGCGCAGGCCAGTAATCCCAGCTACTCAGGAGGCTAAGGCAGGAGAATCGCCTGAGCCTGGGAGGCAGAAGTTGTGGTGGTTAGCCAAGATTCTCCAATCTCGGTGACAGACTGAGACCCTGTCTCAAAACAAAAGATTAGCCAGATGTGGTGTCTCACGCTTATAATCCCAGCTGTTCGGGAGGCTGAGGCAGGAGAATCACTTGAGCCTGGAAGGCAGAGGTTGCAGTGAGCCGAGATTGTGCCACTGCACTCCAGCATGAGTGATAGAGTGACACTCCATCTCAAAAAAAGATATATTAGCTGGGCATGGTGGCAAGCACCTGTAGTCCCAGCTAATTGGGTGGCTCATGTGGGAGGACCACTTAAGCCCAGCAGGACAAGGCTGCAGTGAGCCTTGATTGTGTCACTGCCTGCACTCCAGCCTGGGTTGACAGAGCTAGACCCTGTCTCAAAAAGCAAAAAACAAACCACCACCACAACAGAAAACCCATCAACAATTGGCCACAGTTATCCTTAAAAAACAATTGATCAGCCTCAATCATGGGTCAGCAAATGGCTTTCAGATCTCTGGGATACACTGATGTCACCAGAACGTTCCCTTTCTTCATTTTGGGGTAGAAAATGAAAACATTTCTTTCATTTACTATTTAAATTAAGAGGCTGGGTCACCCAAAAACTCAGGCTTCTTTGAG
Source organism: Mandrillus leucophaeus (assembly GCF_000951045.1). Classification (NCBI taxonomy): domain Eukaryota; kingdom Metazoa; phylum Chordata; class Mammalia; order Primates; family Cercopithecidae; genus Mandrillus; species Mandrillus leucophaeus. The sequence continues at coordinate 1,995,149 of NW_012101521.1, read as the reverse complement.
GGTTTCCCCAGCCTCTTCCTTGGGACCAGGGACAACTGCCCTACCAACGGAAGTGTTCCAGGCCTCTCCGGACCCCACATCTGGGCCCAGAACCAGGAGGACACCTCTTACCCCTGTCCTCAAAATTGGCCTCATTCTGTGTTCTAAACCAACACTGCTCAGGATAATTAACAGTAAGAATTCCATTCCTGCTGGACGTGGTGGCTCACACCTGTAATGCCGGCACTTTGGGAGACCTAGGTGGGCGGATCACCAGAGGTCGGGAGTTTGAGACCAGCCTGACCAATATGGAGAAACCCTGTCTCTACTAAAAACACAAAATTAACTGGGCATGGTGGCACATACCTGTAATCCCAGCTACTCAGGAGGCTGACCAGGAGAATCCTTGAACCCGGGAAGCGGAGGTTGCAGTCAGCCGAGATTATACCATTGCACTCCAACCTGGGCAACAAGAGCGAAACTCCATCTCAAAAAAGAAAAAAAAAAATCGATTTCTTCAGACAGAACCCCTGGCTCCACCCATCAGTCCCTTCTCCAGTCCTTTCATGAATTTGGAGTTTTTTTTGATACTAAGTCTTGCTCTATCACGGCTGGAGTGCAGTGGCGAGATCTCGGGTCACTGTAGCCTCTACCTCCTGGATTCAAGCACCTCTCCTGTCTCAGTCCCCTGAGTAGCTGGGACTACAGGCATATGCCACGACGCCCAGCTAATTTTTGTATTTTTGATAGAGACGGGGTTTCGCCATCTTGGTTAGGCTGGTCTTGAACCTCTGACCGCAGGTGATCCACCCACCTCAGCCTCCCAAAGTACTGGGATTACAGGCATGAGCCACCACACCCTGCCAAGTCTGGATTATTTTGATCTAACCTTGCTTCCATTTCCAAACAACAGCTGCTTTTTTTTTTTTTTTTAATGGGTTGTTTATTAACTTTTTATTTTGAAATAATTATAGACTCATGTGAAGTTGAAAAAGTAGTGCAAAGGTTCCATGTATCCTTCACCTGGCTTCCCCCAATGCTGATCTTATGCAACTGTAGTGCAATAGCAAAACCAGGAAATTAGCATTAGTAAAAACGGTTAGGTAGACTACAAACCGTATTCAGTTTTCGCCATGTTTACATGCACTCATTTGTGCGTGCTTATGGATTTAGCTAAAGTTCAAAACCATGCATTTCAGGGTTTTATTTCCTTCTTTTAGCAACAGAACCCTCCATATACCCCTTTTATGCCCATAGAGACAAATCAAATCACATGTAAAAACTCAATCTGTAAAGCAAACATGGGCTGGGTGAGGTGTCTCACGCCTATAATCCCAACACTTTGGGAGGCCAGCATGGATCACTTGAGGCCAGGAGTTCAAGACCAGCCTGGGCAACATAGCGAGACCTCATCACTACAAAAAGATCTTAAAAAATTAGCTGAGTTTGGCTACTGTAGCCTGTAGTCCAAGCTACTTGAAAGGCTGAGGCAGGAGGATTACTTAAGCCTAGGAGGTTGAGGCTGCAGTGAGCTATGATTATGCCATTGCACTCCAGCCTGGAAGACAGAGCAAGACCTTGTTCCCCCTCTCCCCCAGCAAAAAAGTGGGTATTTTAATGAGGACCCCATCCCTGCACCAAAAAACAAAACAAAACAAAACAAAACAAACAAAAAAGGGCCATTTTGATGAGGACCCCATCCCTGTCCCAAGCATCAACTATTTCTCTCTGAAGTACTTTTATCATTGTTAAGGTTTTGTATTTATTTTCCTGCTGGGTTGATTCAAATTGATTTTATTCAACAGGCTACAAACTGCATGAGTGCAGGAATCATTGTTTTTCATTGTTTACCATTTATTCCCAGTCTACCATGCCCAGCATGTTAAGATTGTAGAAGCCAGCTTCCAAGATGGCCCCCGGTGAACCTGGCCTCCTGGTATTCACCCCCACTTTGGCATGTTTTTCCTTTGTGCACTGAATAGGGTTAGGGTTCCAGATTAAATACAGGATGGTAGTTAAATTTGAATTTCAGATAATTTTTAAATATTTTGCAATATTTTACGATACAAATACTGTTATTCATTGTTTTATCTAAACTTCAAGTTTAATTGGGCATCCTATATTTTTATTTACTACATCTGGCAACCCTACATAGGGCTGAATGTGTAACCAATAAGATATTGCAAAAATGGGCCAGGCGCAGCCAGGTGCAGTGGCTCA
>NW_012101521.1:1985251-1992350 GCF_000951045.1 Mandrillus leucophaeus | reverse complement strand
ATGTCATAAGGACACTTGGTAGCCATATGTAGAGGCTCACATGGCAAGAAACTGAAACCTGCCAACAACCAGCACCAGTTTGCCAGCTATGTGAGAGAATCACCTTGGAAGTTAGTCATTGAGCCCTGGTCAAGCCTTCAGATGACTGCAACCCCATGAACGACCCTGAGTCAGAACCACCCAGCTAAACCACTCTCAAGTTCCTACCAAAAGAGATTATGTGAGATAATGTTTACTGGTGTTGCAAGCCGCTACATTTGGAGGTAACTGTTACACTGCAATAGATAACACATAGGTACTCATTAAATATTTGTTCATGACTAAATGAATAAATGACTGATGAAGGCTGTGGTTTCTCCCCTTACTGTGTTTTGCGGATATGTGATTTACAGATAACACCCCAAGCCTATGGAACCTCATGTTCCAGCTTTCTATATAAGGATAGTCTTCACGAATTCTTGAAAGATAAATAGGGTAGAAACCATCTGTAAGAAACATTTAGAGGGAAACCAAATTGCTAATCTCAGCTGATCTGGGTTCTCAATTCTGCCAAGTTCAGGACACCATATATATATTTTGGGACAAGATGCAAAATAAGAATAAGCCATGTGCAACTGTATAATGTCACTGTCCTAGAAAAAGTACATGTGCTAGTCTTTAAATATATCAGCTTTGAAATGCCACTTATGGATTGTTTCTATGGTACCAACCTATTTAAAGTTGTAACTGAGCGAGGATTTTTTTTCCCCAAATCTTTTGTAGGCAATATGGAAAGTGTGCTGTATGGCATAGGCTGTAGAAATAAGAGGATAGGAATGTGGACTCTGGGGTTATAACAAACTACCTTACAAGGTTGATGAATCAAAGCGATGATGTCTGAAGAGTTTGGCTCTGTGGCCCTGAACACACAGGAATCATGATGTGTGACCCTATGCATGCTTTTGCAAAGAAAGCACCTGCCTGGGTGTTTGAGCTCCTGGGTTTCAGGCCTGGCCCTGTCCTTAAACTCACTGTGTGGTGCTGGCACCTCCCCTCTTCCAGGGCCTCCCCCACCGCCTCAGCTGTGAAAGGAGAGGTATAGACCCATGGGTGTTGCAGAGCCCTGCCAGACTCCTCCTGCCCAAGGAGCCTTGTTGCTTGGTAACCCCTTCTGCGAAGGCCACATGTCTAAGCACCTCATTAGGAATGCAGAAATGAGTGTGGATGTTCCCAAATCTCAAAGCAATGTTTTTGTTTTTTCCCCCCTGGGAAATGACATGGGATCACGATAGATATGAGACCTTGAACCTAAAGCTCTGGCTGCCTTGTAAAACTTTTCCTTGTTTTTCAAAGTGTGGGCATTTGATCCCAGAAATCCTGAAAAACTATGAATTTTTGAGACTGAAAGGGGTATGACATTGGGTTTTTAAAAATGAAGGCTGGCGCAGTGGCTCACGCCTGTAATCTCAGCACTTTGGGAGGCCAAGGCAGGCGGATCACGAGGTCAGGAGTTCGAAACCAGCCTGGCCAACATGTTGAAAACCCATCTCTAATAAAAATACAAAAAGTAGCAAGGCATGGTGGTGCACACCTGTAATTCCAGCTACTCGGGAGGCTGAGGCAAGAGAATTGCTTGAACCCAGGAGGCATATGTTGCAGTGAGCTGAAATCATGCCACTGCACTCCAGCCTGGGTGACACAGTGAGACTCTGGGGGGAAAAAAAAATAAAACAAATAAAAAAACAAAAATTAGCTGGGTGTGGTGGCATAACGCCAGCTACTCGAGAGGCTGAGGTGAGGCATGAGAATCACTACAGCTGCACCTGTAATGCCAGCTACTCGTGAGGCTGAGGCATGAGAATCACTACAGCTGCGCCTGTAATGCCAGCTACTCAGGAGGCTGAGGCATGAGAATCACTTGACCTTGGCACTTTCTAAGATTACAGTTTTGTATAAAGCATGTCTCTTTATGCGGGTTTGTCTAATGTATCCTCATGATTACATCCAGCTCATGATTACCTCATGACTCTGATCACTAAATCAGAGCCTGCACTCTTAACTACCCCATGAAAGTCCACAACGTTCCCTTCTTCAGAAGCCACAGAGTGAGTTCCACTTGGTGACATAAATCCACTAGCATCAGTCCCTCATGATCAAAGTAATTGCAGCTCCATAAAATCTGCTGTAAAGCCATAAACATAGCTACAGAAAAGCCAAGCTTATGTATGCTTTTTGACTTTTGAGCCACAGATTTATACATTCAGGCACAGGCTAAAAACACTTTTTCCCCCTTTGTTTCCCTTACTCTGCTCCTGGCGGGCCTTGTAGTCTGTTAGACCCTCTCTCCTGGCCTTAAATGTTAAAACCACATATCTTTCTTTTTCTGTTTCTTTCCTGAGTATATACTATGTGTCAGGCACAATGATTCTACATGTCACTAGGAATACAGAGATCATTAAGACATAGACACCATTCCTAAGCAGCCCACATTTAACTGGGTACACAAAAATCGTTGTTTTAATTCTTAACAACTACTTGACGGTAGACTTAAGTATATGACTCCAAGTCCCGTGCTCTTTTTACATTCCAACAATTGCTTCTTGGATCTTTTCATCACATAGAGCAGAGAGAGAAAAATTAAGCAAAAATTAACAGCTAACACTTTTTGAGCACCTACTGTTACCAGGTACGGTTTTCATTGCCTACAGTTTTATCTTATTGAATCCTTAACCATTTTGCCGAAGAGAAAACAGGCTTAGACCTAATGACTTGCCCAAGGTCCACAGCTGCTAAATTGCAGAGTCAAGGTTGGAACTCCAGAGCCTGTGGACACTTAAATGTCTACACGGAGTCCCTGGGCTAGTGAGGGCTTCCCAGGGAGGGCCCATGACTGTTCTGCTCATTGTATCACATTGGCCTAGCAGCACAGGTGAGGGGCACTCACTATATTTTAATTCGATCAGTGAATACATGAATGAATTTACCAGCCTGCTGGAAACGAAGAGAATGGAAACATCTCCTGGAGAGAATACTTGGGAACTCTAGAGTTTGCCCATTCATTCCTTCATTCCCTCTTAAACTCCTTCATAAAGGCCACTGCCCTGTGCCCACGAGAGCGTCAGAGACACAGGAGTCACAGTCTTGACCTTCATTATTCCCATTTGAATGTTGTGTCCCAGGCCCCTTATTGTCTCACAGTATTTACCACAACTACCCTATGGGCTAATCCTACATCTCTTATTTTACAGATTTACACTCTCAGAGTGGCAAAGTCTCCTTAGGCCAACGTGGCTCAGCGGATTCCACATCAGTCATCACAGGCTGAGCGTCGGACTACAAAGCAGGCGCGGCAGCGAGGCCGACTCCGCGGGAAAACCACTCCCCAGCCATTCTGGACCTTGCAAATCCACCCCTCCTCTCTAAGATCCCAGCCGGCCGCTCTACAGCCATACCCGCCGTAGCGTTCCACGCTGCCGCGGCAGCCAGTAGGGCATCCGCTGTCGACTAACGTCATTTCCGGCGCGCCAGCCACGCTGCATCCGGGTTCTGGCGTAGGAGCGGCGGTCTTCTCGCGCGGATTGTGAAGCTGAGTTTTGGTACGCTGGACCCTCGGAGAGGTGAGCAAGGCTGGCTACGAGGGGACTCAGCGCCAGTGGGAGTAGGGGCGAAGGTTCGGGGAAGGCGAGCTGCGGTCCAAGCCGTTGGGGTGTGGGGAGGGGAATCCATTTCGTAGACAGCTCTGCCGAGGCACGGAGAGGGGCGGTGCTGCTTGGGGTCTACTGGGATTTAGGGCTTGGGTTCAGTTGAGAACCTGAGCCTCCTTCGCCAAACCTAGACAGCAAGAGAGAGACAAGCCCGAGGCCTGACTTCTAGCTCTCCTGAGTTTGAGCCCTATGAGCAGTGGAACCTAAGGTAAGTGACTAGCTTCTCTGAATCTCCTTTTTCTTGTCTGAAGCATGAAAACTAACGGTACCTACTTTGCAGAAGTGTCTTGATGCGGACAGTTGATAATCGGTCTCAAGCGACCAGCATGTACCTAGCATCTACTGATGAGGGCTTCATAACTTGTGACTACTCACTCAGGGCTTATTACCACGTACTATGCCCGCGGAGGCAGTGGTATTATTTAACCTTATGTATTTGAGAGTCCCCACCTTTTCTGAAAACCCTTCTGTCCTAAACACTCCTGGAAGAGATTGGGACCAGCTGCATCCAAACAGTGCACCAGTGAGTAGAAGAGGGCAGAGATAACGTTTTGCTAGAGGTGACCAGAGTTGGACACTGCCTGTGGAAGTAGTGAACTCCGTGTGCCTTAAGGCCGCTTTCAGCAAGACAAGAATCGCAGTTGCTCTCACCTGTTGAATGTATTATTGTGTAGTGCACCATGCTTGGCGCTTCGCGTGCATTTAATTCTCATACACTGAGTATCTGATAGAGTTGAATTTGAACTCAGGCTTCGATTTTAGCGTGCCAGATTTTAGAATCACTTTGCTAAGTTTACTCCCTAGTGCCATAATAGTAATGATGATTGTGATGGTTAATACTGAGTGTCAACTTGATTGGGTTAAAGGATAGGAAGTATTGATCCTGGGTGTGACTATGTGGGTGTGACTATGTGGGTGTTGCCAAAGGAGATTAACGTTTGAGTCCGTGGGTGGGGAAAGGCAGACCCACCCTCAATCTGTGTGGGCATAATCTAATCAGCTGCCAGCGCGGCAGGAATATAAGCAGGCAGAAAAATGTGAAAGGAGAGACTGGCCTAGCTTCCCAACCTACATCTTTCTCCGTGCTGGATGCTTCCTGCCTTCCAACATTGGACTCCAAGTTCTTCAGCTTTGAAACTTGACTGGCTCTTCTTGCTCCTCAGCCTGCAGACAGCCTATTGTGGCACCTTACGATAGTGTGAGTTAATACTTAATAAGCTCCCCTTTATATATATATGTCTATTCCATTAGTTTTCTTCCTCTAGAAAACCCTAATACAATGATTAACCTAATCATGGGACTAAAGTAGAAGCTGTCATTTCTTGAGCACTTATTTTGAACTCATTGAATTTGCCTTATAAGCATTCTCTAAGGTTGGTATAGTAGTTTATCCCAATTTAAGAAATACAGCTGAATCTGCTCACCCAGCTACCATGAGGTAGATTCTCTATATCAATCCCTGGCCATCTGACTATTAAAATAGTGTTCATAATTACTACAGTCTTTCAGCTCATCAGAAGAAATTCATGTGAGGAAAACTGAAAATGTTGTTTCATCAAGTAATGTATTTCAAAAAGCATGTTCTAAAAAAAATCACTCCTAGGACCACCAAGGATCCAGATATAATTCTTTCCTCAGTAATAGAAAAAAGAATCTGGGATCTAAGAAGATAGCCACTCATTTTCTAAGGCAATAGTGTACAAAATAACCTATTTAGTTATTTTTGTGTGGTTTGTGTATGTGTGAATATGTGTGATATTTATGATATTGGCTAGGACAAGGAAATATATACTTTTAAAGAATCATAGACGGTTGGGACTAGTATTTTGTTCACCTGTTTTAGTACTGATTGTTTTCTAAAAGTAGGTTTTTAATATTTTCTTTATTGAATAGTAATGCCAATTTTAATGGACTTTGAATTCAGAGAAAGTTCTGAAGGCAGCAGGGAATCCTTACAAGGAATCCTCCTACTGCTGTCCCCAGAACTTACGGCCTGTGCCCTTTTTGTCTCTTTCTTTAGTGACTGGCCATGTCATTGTCCCACTTGTACCGGGATGGGGAAGGCCGCATTGATGATGATGATGACGAGCGGGAGAACTTTGAGATCACTGACTGGGATCTCCAGAATGAGTTCAACCCCAACCGACAGCGCCACTGGCAGACCAAGGAAGAAGCCACCTACGGGGTGTGGGCAGAGCGAGACTCGGATGATGAGAGGCCCAGCTTTGGAGGAAAACGGTACTGCCTGACATGGGGGCTGCTTCACCTTGCTTTAGGGAAGAGGGGGAAGATGGGCAGGGAGTGGAGGAGATACCCTGATAAGTATACTTGTCTCCTGGCCTTGTTGAGACTGTTAGCTGTGACATCATCTCGAGAGGTCTGGTTTCCTCTTTAGGCTAGAGTGCTGCTCTTTCACTTTTTTATTTATTTTATTTTATTCTAATTATTTATTTATTTATTTATTTAATTTATTTGAGACACTGTTTCACTCTGTTGCCCAGGCTGGAGTGCAGTGACATAATCTTGGCTCGCTGCAACCTCCACCTTCCGGATTCAAGTGATTCTCATGCCTCAGCCTCCCGAGTAGCTGGAATTATTGGCACACGCAACCACCTCCAGCTAATTTTTGTATTATTAGTAGAGACGGGGTTTTGCCTTGTTAGCCAGGCTGGTCTTGAACTGCTGACCTCAAGTGACCCACCCGCCTCAGCCTCCCAAAGTGCTGGGATTACAGGCGTGAGCCACCATGCCTGGCCTCACTGATTTAATTATCAGTGTTTATTGAGTGATTACTATGTATTAGGCCTGTGCTGTAGACCCATTCTTGCCTTCCTGGAGCCCAGACTCTAGAAGATGGAAATAGGCATTTGAAACTTGTAACTGTGATACAGGACACAAGGGACATGAGGACATGAGGGAGAACACATTTTAGGGCATTTCACCTATTCTGAAAGGCCAAGGAAGATTTCTATGGAGAAAATTGACGCTTAAGCAAGCTGATATGACTGACAGTAGAAGCTAACTAGGGTGGTAGAAGAGGTCTTAATATGCAAAGGCCTTTGATGGGAAGCATCATGGTATCCACAAGGCTATGAAAGGCTTGGGGGCTGGAGCAGAGGGGGGGAAGGGTAGCATAGTGTGTGTGATAGAGAGGGTGTGATGTGGGGCTGGGTTATGTTTTGAGAAGATCCTTTTGCTGGTGTGCTCAATAGGCATGGAGCCACAGTGGAAGACTGAGGAGGCCAAGCCAGTGGTCCCTGCGCAGGTAGTGGAGTAGTGGAGGTACTGGTCTAGGATAGTGGTGGGCGATGTGGATTCAGGCGGCGTGTCTCCTCCCCAGCACAAGGTTATATGTGCCCTGGCTGAACCTCACTCGACCAGGGTGTGCCAGGTTGGGGTTTTTTTCCTCCGATGAA
>NW_012101521.1:1972598-1985091 GCF_000951045.1 Mandrillus leucophaeus | reverse complement strand
CCCGCCATCACGCCCAGCTAATTTTTGTATTTTTAGGAGAGACGGGGTTTCACCATGTTGGCCAGGATGGTCTTGATCTCTTGACTTCATGATCCACCTGCCTCAGCCTCCGAAAGTGCTGGGATTACAGGCATGAGCCACCACACCCAGCTGAGAATGTGCCTTTTTCAAAGGAGGCTGGGGGAGAAAGAGTATAGAGATTAGTTCAAACTTCTCATCCACAAGGGTGTCTGAAAGTGGATGACAAATAGATCAGGGATCAAAAATTGCATAATCATAATAATAGCAGCTAACATCTCTTGGCTGCTTACTTGTTCTGGCTATTTCACAAGCCTGGATTAATTTTCCTTATGAGAAAGGTACCATTATTATTCCTATTTTACAGATTAAGTGACTGAGGCTAATGGTCATACAGCTAGGCAGAGGCTAAGCTAGAATTGGAACCTGGACCTATCTGACTCTAGAGTTGGGGATCTGAATCACTAAGTTATGTTACATTTTTAGGAATAAAGTCCCTAAATTCTGTTGTTGCCATGAGGATGTTGAATTACTAGGTTGGTCATTTTATAAGGCATCACTTTATTTGCTGTATTCCCAGGTTGTTTTTTTTTTTTTTCTTCAAAACACAGTCTCTGTCACCCAAGCTGGAGTGTACAGTGGCATGACCTCAGCTCACTGCAACCTTTGTGTCCTGGGTTCAAGTGTTTCTCATGCCTCAGCCTCCCGAGTAGCTTGGGATTACAGGCGTGCGCCACCACACCCAGCTAATTTTTTGTATTTTTATTAGAGATGGGATTTTGCCATGTTGGCCAGGCCGGTCTTGAACTCCTGGCCTCAAGCCTCCCAAACTGCTGAGATTCCAGGTGTGAGCCACTGTACCCAGCTCCAGGGTTTTTTGTTGTAATTTTTTCTTTTTTAAACCACACAGTACAAATATATCAATTTTATTTTATACAAAAAGGACCTGAGGTTAATGGCTTAATGTAAATGCTTGAAGCAGTCAGAGTTTAAATCAATATATTTCATTTTACAGAGTTAATTTCTTATTTCTTAAGGGACTTTAGTGTAATTTTCTTTTTTTCTTTTCTTTTGAGACACGGTCTTACTCTTTTGCCCAGGCTGGGGCACAGTGACATGATTGTAGCTCACTGCAGCTTCAGCTTCCTGGGCTCAAGCAATCCTCCCATCTCAGCTTCCCATGTAGTTGGGACCAAAGGCTTGCACAACCATGCCTGGCTAATTTTTATTTATTTTTTTATAGAGACAAAGTCTTAGTATGTTGCCCTGGCTGGAAATTTTCACATTCAATAAATTTAATGGATAGGAGCTTTTTCTGAGTTTGATTAATATAATTGTTATATGCTTTACGTTCGTATAATCTTTCAGTGGGTTTTATTTATTTATGATTATCCATCAAAATTTCTCTCTGCTCCTGTTGGATTTTTGTACTTGCAATAGTTTTCAAAACAAATGCTTTTTATGATAAATTAATTTTTTAAAATGTAGGAAAACTGTATTATCACATCATATTTTGGATTTATAATCAAGCCTACATTGATGTGATAACTCTTCAGCTGTAGAGGAATATGTGAGATAAAATGTTAAATGTGACTACAGGAAGCCAAATCTGGGGTCCTTTAGATATTTTGACACATTAAAAAATGTGTTACTTTTTTAAAAAACCTTCCATGAAGTTCATTCTAAGGAGTTTTCAAGCACGTAGTTTCTGCAAAGGGATTGCTGCGGAGAGAAGAGTTATTTACCAACCCCGTGGGGCTTTGTTTCTGTGCCTGCAGGGCCCGTGACTACTCTGCGCCGGTCAACTTCATCAGTGCAGGACTCAAGAAAGGGGCAGCGGAGGAGGCAGAGTTGGAAGATTCTGATGATGAAGAGAGACCTGTTAAGCAGGACGACTTTCCTAAGGATTTTGGACCAAGGAAGTTAAAAACGGTAGAGTCTTTATTGCAGGATTGTGACTCCAGTAATATCCTTCAAATGTCATTGTGGCCCAAGCATTTTCTAGCCAGGGAGAAACTTACCTGGAATGCATTTTGTGAGTATCTCCTTTTGGTGGCAGGCTTCTGTGAGTTGTGAAGTGCGTAGTGTAGTCTCTTCCTTCCTGACACGTATCACACACATTTTTGGTTCTTGTGACCCTTTTCATAGTGCTGTGTAACTTAGACCATTTTCCTGTTGGCCAAGCTTTCTTAGATTTTTCTTCTTTTTGTTTTTCCATTAACTAAGCTTTGGTTTTTCTTCTTTGCAGGGTGGCAATTTTAAGCCCAGCCAGAAAGGTTTTGCAGGAGGAACCAAATCTTTCATGGACTTTGGCAGCTGGGAAAGACACACAAAAGGAATTGGACAGAAGCTTCTTCAGAAGATGGGCTACGTCCCTGGACGGGGCCTCGGGAAGAATGCACAAGGTATTGCACTTTTGTCGTCTTGTGTGATGGAGGGCAGGCAGAGGGAAGGAGAGGGGCATTGGGAGAGGAGGTTTGCTTTTCCCTTTTAAAAGCACTTTCTCTCTCTAGCCTGGTTTGCCAGCACAAGACATTTGCACTCCTAAGCTACCTTGCTTTATCAAAGCTCAAGTTAAATAAGTAATTGTTTCAACAAGAAGAAAAGGGTTAGGGTGTAAAATAGGCTGCAAACAGGTTGGAGACAGGCTTTTTTTCTGGTCCTGACCAGCTACTCAGGAGGCTGAGGCAGGAGAATCGCTTGAACCCAGGAGGTGGGGGTTGCGGTGAGCCGAGATCACACCACTGCACTCCAGCCTGGGCAATAGAGTGAGACTCAGTCTCTAAATAAATAAATAAATAAATAAATAAATAGAATAAATAAAGACAAAAATGAATTAGTTGCTAATATTTAAAAAACAGACAATTTCACCTAAAATTCTAGATTTTGCCTGGCAGTAGTTAGTTGAGGCAAGTGAGAGCTGCTCCTGGGACAATGGACATGGTCTTCTCTTGGAGGCAGTCTCCACGGCCCCCCGTTGTCTTCCACCCCAACCCACAGGAACTTTTCTTGGTCCCGAAGTCATTTGAGTTTGCCATCTCTACTCACAAGGGTTTTAGTTTTGCAGAAATGGTTATTTGTCCTTCAGGAATATCAGTAAAACATTGTGTGTAGCTTTTTTAATAATTAGAGCCATATGGCTGTAAAATTGGCTGAGCAAATCCTTCATTGGTTACTTCCATCTTCGTCTAGTAGCCCAGTCTCCTCCTGTCTTCTCATGGCCAGCCTCACTGAGACACAGCTCCTGTCACACTCTTATCTTCTTGAGACCAAAGCCTCTCAAACCAAACACTTGGATTCTTCCTACAAGAACATTTCCCCTTCTTCTTGAGCTATTTCCTATGCATGATTGCCAAGTAGATATAATCAAATGTGTCCTCCATATTCAAATTTGAGTCTCTAAATAATAATAATATTATTTTTTGAGACACAGTTTCACTCTTGTCGCTCAGACTGGAGTTCTATGGCACGATCGTGACTCACCTGCAACCGCTGCCTCCTGGTTCAAGCGATTTTCCTGCCTCAGCCTCCCGAGTAGCAGGGATTACAGGCAGCCGCCACCACACCCAGCTAATTTTTGTATTTTTGGTAGAGACGGGGTTTTACCATGTTGGCCAGGCTGGTCTCGAACTCCTGACCTCAAGTGATCCACCCTCCTTGGCCTCCCAAAGTGCTGGGATTATAGGTGTGAGCCACTGCGCCCGGCCTCTAAATAATTATTAAAGTGAAATCCAGGTTATGTGTTGAAAACATTAGGTACATGAAAAATACATGAACTTAAGCAAGGATACGCTGAATGAGAATGAGGGGACAGCTTTTTTCCTTTTTTTGATACAAGGTCTCACTCTGTTACCTAGGGTGGAGTGCAGTGGCAGGGCATGATCATAGCCTACTGCAGTCTCAACCTCCTGGGCTCAAGCCTGCTGAGTAGCTGGGACCACAGGCACACTCTGCTATGCCTGGCTAATTTTTTCTTTTTTTGTAGATGGGGTCTTACTATGTTGCCCAGGCTGGTTCAAGACCTTGGCCTCCCAAAGTGCTAGGATTACAAACATGAGCCACCATGCCTGGCCCAGGGATAGCTCTTATTTGAGACTTCAACTGTACTAAATGGAAGGGAGGCAGGGATGGAAAATTTGGAGGGGGGGGCAACATCTTCATTGAAATGTTGTGGTCCTATTCGTAAACTCTTTTATGAGAAAAGCAACATTTATTTCTAGGGCTTAAACTTGTTATAAAAAAGTTAAACATAGGAGATAGGAACTCCTAAGTAAAATACATGAGGAGTCTTATATTAAATTACAGCTTCACTTCAGTCAGACTCAATATAGTATCTGAATTATTGCATTTTCCCTAATAGAGGCTTCCAAAGAAGTGAAGTGTAGAATTTAGTATGCTGGAGTTCTCGGTTATAAATGTAGTGTTCTGTTTTCTTGTCCACTGAAACAATCCCAGTAGAAATGGAAATCTATTTGGGATATAAATAAACCAGTCAGCAGACTGTTCTGTGGTAGCATAAATGCTCATAAGTTTCAAATCACAAGGGACAAGAGTAGTGTTCTGAGGGCAGAGAATAGCTCTCCTTGAGTAGCGTGTTATTTTGTGGAAGGAGCAAGAAACTGTCATTTCACTGAGTGGCTGATTCACATACATGAATTGCTGTGATCATAAGACTCTCTTTTTTTTATCTTTTGCTGAAATTCCTCAGGTATCATTAACCCAATCGAAGCCAAGCAGAGAAAGGGAAAAGGTGCTGTGGGGGCTTATGGATCCGAGCGCACCACGCAGTCAATGCAAGACTTCCCTGTGGTTGACTCAGAGGAAGAAGCTGAAGAGGTAACTGGAAGTCAGGAGACATGGGTGGGTGGTGTCCTGTCCATTTCTAATGGCTGTTCATTTATCCCTTCATTCTGTTAGTCCTCAGATGTTTATTGTACACGTACCATATGCCAGGTGCTGGGCTGAAGGCTAGGTGCACCATGATGAGAGGGCGCAGGATGGACAGAGGGTAAACAAGCAGCTATGGTGTGGAAGTGGCAGTTGAAATGGCAGAAGGTGCTAGGACCTGCCTAGACAGAAAATAAGGTTGGGGGTTGGGAGGTGGTGTTGACCTACTTTTATAAATAGGCTGGTCAGGGAAACCTTTGAGGAAAGGAAACATTTCAGTTGAGACTTGGCAGAAGGGTGAGCTGAGAAGCCTGAGGACACTGAGAGGCTCTGAGCTTGCCAGTTAAGAAACCATAAAGGAAGCCGTTGTGGTGGGAGGGTGGTACACAAAGCAGAGGGGAAGGAAGTGCATTCAGAGGGGTGGGCGGGCCACAAGATGGGCCTTGACAGCCATTTTTAGGTGCTTGGGTTTCATCCCAAGTGCAGCAGGGAGCCATCTGCTGGCAGCTGTGTATCCCTTTTCCCCAGTGATAGAAGGGGCCAGCTCTGTTGATTGAAGTATTACTCTTTTCCCATTTGAATTTATGGGGGAAAGCAGGATGCTGCAAAGAAACGCGTTACTCTTCTTGTCACTGACCTTTTGATGACACAGTCATTTGATAATGTGGGATTGACCACTCTGAGTCAGGGGTTCTCAGACTTAGAAGCCTACAGGTGCCAGGCACACCACAGAGGCAAGTAAGATGAGCCAGATGCTAGACAATAAAGAGTGGTGGGGACTGTGGCACAGAGGTGAGGCCTTAGCTTGTCTAGAAGGTAAATCTTTATTCAGCTCTAGGTGATTGTTGCTTATGAGGATGTGGGCTTAGTATTGCCTGATCCTCTGATTTTCCCAAAGTAGCCAGATGTGTAGATACTTTTAGAGAAAAAAATGACAAGTCTTAACCAGTATGAGAAAAACATAATGACAACTCCAAAACCAACTTCTGTGGGCTGGATTCTACTACCATCACGCTAAGAAAGTTTACAAATTTGCGTTGGGCCGCATTCAAAGCCGTCCTGGGCTGTGGGTTGGACAAGCTTGCCGTAGCTCCTCCTGTAGCTACGGCAGGTACATTTTGCAGACCCTGATTATAAGAGATATGTTTGCTTTGAGAGTTAGGACCTGCTTATTTATCTTCATTTTAAAGTGAAAAACAAGATTTTGTGTACTTAAAAAATCCTTTACATTGCATTTCTAAGTTTTACATGAGGTACATTTAAACTAGTATAGTGCCTGCCCATAGTAGATGCTCAATACATGTTGTTTCCTTTATTTTTGTTTCTCCCTCCCATCTGGTGCACCTGCCTTCTGAACCTCATTATTTGTAAGAGGGTAAATGGGGTCAAGGAGTTATCATTAGATAGTTTTGGTGTCATGCAGGTGCATCCTTTCCTTCCTTCATACAGAACCTGGAAATAAATCTAAGACAGTGAATGGTGACATCTGTTAATGGTCTTAGCTGTCTCACCTGTTGTAAAAAGTGGTTTGCTGCATCTGACTGTATCCTTCTGGTTCAGGAGTTTCAGAAGGAGCTGAGCCAGTGGAGGAAAGACCCAAGTGGAAGCAAGAAGAAGCCCAAATACTCTTACAAGACCGTGGAAGAGTTGAAGGCCAAGGGCAGGATTAGCAAGAAGCTCACTGCTCCCCAGAAGGAGCTTTCTCAAGTCAAGGTATGGGGACCTTTGGACACCTGGTACAGGAGCCACACCCCAGAATTAATCACTGAACATGTTCTAGGGTTTTTTGGATCTTCTAGCTAGGCTTTTTTTTTTTTCTTGTACCTTGCTTTTCTCACTTATTTTATGGGAGTGTAATGAATACTCTTAATATCATGTTCCTATTCATTACACTCCCATATTTAGTAATAGTTACCAAGTTCCTTCTCTGCCGGGCACTCTTCACGGCACTACACTGGTAAACCAAATGATGTTCCTGTGTTTCTGGAGCTTACATCAGTGAATTCAGTAACATTCTTATTATTAAAAACTCACTGTGAAGATTTATAATGAGTGCAGAATTCCAGAGGGTGGCTGTCCTATATTGCTTGATCCTACCTCCGTTGTTAGGCATTTAGCTTTTATCTGGTTTAGTTTGGATTTTTGACTGGTTAGTTTGTATATAAAACTTTGTCTTTGTTTGAGACTTTTTTTTAAGGATAGAGATGTACATGTGCAATCACCATGTTAAATACAAAAGTACTTAAGGCATTCAAATACTCAGAAGGTTGTATTAACTCTGTCTGACCAGGAGGGCAGGAGAGAGTTCCCCGGGCTCCTTAGTCAGCATTGAGTATTTTCTTTTTTTAAGATACATTAAATTTTCACTCACTGTTACGTGCATATAGTGTATTACGTTTTCCATTACTTTTCCAAGTAGTCAAAGAACAATGGTGACAGTTGCCTGTTGTCATTTGCTGTAGGATATATAGTGTGTCATAGACCTCAAAGCCTTTTGTGGGGTTCTCAAACGTGTGCTGTTATATTATCTGGACGACCTGATAAGAAATACGGGCGTCTAGGTGCCTCCCAGGAATTTTGAGTCTAAACTGAACCTCAAGACTTTTTTTTTTTTTTCCTCCTCCAGTGATTCTAATGCTGGTGGTTCATGGATCACACACTTACTTAAAAAGTGGTGATGAATCATTCTGCTTCAGAAGTGCAGTCCATATTCACATTTCCTGTTTTCCTAAAATATTGGAATTAGCTCATTGCCTAGGTTGCCTTTGTTCAATTAGCCTTTTGTATGTTTTATTTTGTTTTAAAATTAAAAGCCTGGGCGCGGTGGCTCACACCTGTAATCCCAGCACTTTAGGAGGCCAAGGCGGGTGGATCAGGAGGTCAGGAGATCGAGACCTTCCTGGCTAACACAGTGAAACCCCGTCTCTACTAAAAATACAAAAAATTAGCCGGGCGTCGTGGCGGGCGCCTGTAGTCCCAGCTATTCGGGAGGCTGAGGCAGGAGAATGGCATGAACCCAGGAGGCGGAGCTTGCAGTGAGCTGAGATCGTGCCACTGTACTCCAGCCTGGGCACCAGAGCAAGACTGCATCTCAAAAAATAAAAAAGTTTAAAAAATTAAATTAAAAAAACAACTGTTATTATAATAGCAGTGTGTAGTACATTTTAGAAAGTTAGGAAATAGGGAGAAATATAGGAAATATTTTCCATCCTTCCAAGATTACCAAATGTTAACATCTTGTTATACATCCTAGATCTTTTTCTATGCTTATGTGCATTTTTTAAATCAAAATGTGATATTCTGATTGTGTTACCTTCTTTGATCAGTACAGCTTCTACCTTTCCATTAAAATAAATTTTCACATCTACTAATACTCAGTCCCTATTTAAATTTCATGTTTCCCTAAAAAGTCTTCTCCATCTGGCTTGCTCAAAGTGATCCAACCTAGAACTGCTTGCTGCATCTGATTTTGTCCCTGGAGTCTCCTTTAGGCTAGGACAGTGCGGATCCCACTTTACAACACTGCCCTTCTCCAGCTCTGTTGAATAATGTGGTTTCTACACACTTCTCTGTCATGGGGCCTTCCCCTGGGCTTAGCTGTGTGTTTAACAGTGCCGCAGTGGTGTTAACCTTCGTCCCTCTACATTTTCCAAGGTCATAGACATGACAGGCCGGGAGCAAAAGGTCTACTACAGCTACAGTCAGATCAGCCACAAGCACAACGTTCCCGATGATGGGCTGCCGCTGCAGTCCCAACAGCTGCCACAGTCTGGCAAAGAGGCCAAGGCCCCGGGCTTTGCGCTGCCCGAGCTGGAGCACAACCTGCAGCTGCTCATTGACCTCACGGAGCAGGAGATCATCCAGAATGACCGGCAGCTACAGTATGAGCGGGACATGGTGGTCAACCTCTTCCACGAGCTGGAGAAGATGACCGAGGTCCTGGACCATGAGGAGCGGGTCATCTCCAACCTCAGCAAGGTCCTGGAGATGGTGGAGGAGTGCGAGCGGCGGATGCAGCCCGACTGCAGCAACCCCCTCACCCTGGACGAGTGTGCCCGCATCTTCGAAACCCTGCAGGACAAGTACTATGAGGAGTACAGGATGTCCGACCGTGTGGACCTCGCCGTGGCCATCGTCTATCCACTCATGAAGGAGTACTTCAAGGAGTGGGATCCCCTCAAAGTGAGTTGTTGGGAAAATCAACCTATTCCTGCCTCTTGGTTGGGCTTACCCTTGCTTGATGAGTTGGTCCAGTGGGCAGGGAGGGCTGGAGAGCCTGCTGCCCCTCAGCTGCTCTGCCTTTCTCCTCAGGACTGCACTTACGGCACCGAGATAATCTCCAAGTGGAAAAGCCTCCTGGAGAATGACCAGCTCTTGTCTCACGGCGGACAGGACCTCTCGGCAGATGCCTTTCACAGGTACCACAGGGCAGGGCTCTGTGCTCCAGCTCCTTTCTCCTGGGGGGTTGGGAAGGACTGCTGAAGGTGGGGAAAGGCAGCAGTGCTAGCCTTGATTAATTCTCTGCTCATGCTGACACCGCTTTAGGAATTTAAATTCATTTGGCCATGAATTTATTTTATTTTTTATTTTATTTTTTTTGAAATGTTTTATTTCCACAGGGTTTTGGGGAACAAGTAGTATTTGGTTACATGAGTAAGTTCTTTGGTGGTGATTCGTGAGATTTTGGTGTACCCATCTCCTGAGCAGTATACATTGAATCCAATTTGTAGTCTTTTTTTTGTGAGACGGAGTTTTACTCTTTCACCACGCTAGAGTGCAGTGGTGTGATCTCAGCTCACTGCAACCTCCAGCTGCCTGGTTCAAGCAATTCTGCCTCAGCCTCCCAAGTAGCTGGGATCACAGGCACGCACCACCACACCCAGCTAATGTTTGTATTTTTAGTAGAGACAGGGTTTCACCATGTTGGCCAGGATGATCTCCATCCCCTGATCTCGTGATCCACCCGCCTTGGCCTCCCAAAGTGCTGGGATTACAGGCGTGAGCCACCATGCCTGGCTTAATTTGTAGTCTTTTATCCCTCACCCCGTTCACCCTTTCCCCAAGTCCCCAAAGTCCATTGTGTCATTCTTACGCCTTTGCATCCTCATAGCTTAGCTTCCGCTTATGAGTGAAAACACAAGATGTTTGGTTTTCCATTCTTGAGTTACTTCACTTAGAATAGTAGTCTCCAATTCCAACCAGGTTGCTGCGAATGCCATTAATTCATTCCTTTTTATGGCTGAGTCATATTCCATTATATATATATGTACCAGTTTCTTTATCCATTCGTTGATTGGTGGGCATTTGGGTTGGTTCCACATTTTTGCAGTTGTGAATTGTGCTACTGTAAACTTGTGTGAGCAAATATCTTTTTCATATAATGACTTCTTTTGTGTTTTTTTTTGAGATGAAGTCTCGCTTTGTCGCCAGGCTGGAGTACAGTGGCGTGATCTTGGCTCACTGCAACCTCTGCCTCCCGGGTTCAAGCAATTCTCCTGCCTCAGCCTCCCAAGTAGCTTACTACGGGCATGCACCACCATGCCCAGCTAACTTTTGTATTTTTAGTAGAGACGGGGTTTCACCATGATGGCCAGGATAGTCTCAATCTCTTGACCTCATGATTCGCCTGCCTTGGCCTCCCAAAGTGCTGGGTTTACAGGCGTGAGCCACCGCACCCAGCCATGACTTCTTTTCTTCTGGGTAGATACCCAGTAGTGGGATTGCTGGATCAAATGGTGGTTGTACTTTTAGTTCTCTAAGGAATCTCCACACTGTTTTCCATAGTGGTTGTACAATTACATTTGGCCATGAATTCAGCTGACACTTGTCAAATGTCTGTTGAATATCATGCTTGTGCTAGGTGCTGGGCTTACCCTAGTACAGCAGACAGCCTCTGTCTATAGTACAGCAGAAAAGGCAGATGGGAAGTAAGGTAGTGAACAAATAAAGGCAGGATGCACACCAGGTACAGCGATAGAAAACTGCAGGAGCGACCTCCTTGGAATGGGGGTTAGGACAGAGGTCTTAGAGGAGGTGACATTGAAACTGTGATCAGAGGGTGAGAGATGTCAGCTCATGAATAGAAGCCTATAGGTGGGAAAGCACTTGATACCTAGGAAGAGACCCTTGTGACCCTAAAGCAGCTCTACCAGGTGGGCGGGCACTGCCTATGAGACCAAGGCCTCAGTTCGAGAGGAGAGTCACGAGAACAAGGAAGAAGCAGGCTCAGGTCTGGCCAGCATGGTGACTGGCCTGATGGTTTCCTCTGATAGGATTTCCATGCCGTTGCATTTTTATTTCTGATTCTAGAGAGGTGGGCGGTGGTGGTGTTCTTTGAAACCAGTCAGTGTAATTAACCAGCCTGTCCTCTGCCTTTCTCCCATAGGTTGATATGGGAAGTCTGGATGCCTTTTGTTCGAAATATTGTCACTCAGTGGCAGCCAAGGAACTGTGACCCGATGGTGGACTTTTTGGATAGTTGGGTGCACATCATTCCTGTGTGGATCTTAGATAACATACTGGACCAACTCATCTTCCCCAAGCTGCAAAAGGAGGTGGGGTGAGAGTCACAGGAACAGCTGTCATCACTAACCACAGGGACTTGTTCAGTCTACGTCTTCATTATCTCAGTGCTGTTAAAACGCCTGGAATTAACAGAATTTGCCAACACAACTGTTGACCTAGAGTGTTAATTCCAGCCTTTTTCTCAGCACTTTTCCCCCCAAGCCACCCTCAGGAGGGAATTCATTTTCTTGATTTCTTCACTAAAATTAGAATTATGCTATTTCTGAGATGTAATCAAATGAATGGGCATATTTGTTTGGCGATGTACAAAGGACCATGGGCCTTGGAGAGCATGGGGCCTCCTCCAGGGGCAGCTCTTGCCTTTAACCACGTGGGTGTTATGTGACTGCCCAACAGGCGACATGAACTGTTTCTTCTCCCCACGTTGCAGGTGGAAAACTGGAACCCGCTCACAGACACTGTTCCCATCCACTCTTGGATCCACCCATGGTTGCCCCTTATGCAGGCACGGCTGGAGCCGCTCTATTCCCCCATCCGTAGCAAGCTGTCCAGTGCCCTGCAGAAGTGGCACCCCAGCGACTCCTCTGCCAAGCTCATCCTCCAGCCCTGGAAAGATGTCTTCACTCCTGGCTCCTGGGAAGCATTCATGGTCAAAAACATAGTGCCCAAGCTGGGTAAGGATATGGGGAAAATGCAGTCCAAGCCCAGCAGCTTTGGTGCCCTGGTTTCTGTGGTCAGTGGTGATTTAAACCATAGCCTTTGTATTCATGAAAGTGCTTAGTACACAATATTCCTTGCTGTTCAGAGGCTGAACATAAATGTAACTTGGGTCCTTTCCGCTGTTTATTTACAACAGCGACTAATAGTTGACAGTAACATCGGACTCTGTGCCTTGTGGTTTTCCTGATTGGCTTTGGCTTCTGGTAACAGGACAGCCATTGGAGTTCTGAAATTTTTGTGGTATTTTATTCTAAATTATTAGGGAGTTATTTCTGGGTTAGCAAAAAAAAAAAAAAAAAAAAAAAAAAAAAAAAAAAAAAAAAAAAAAGGCATTTTTTTATTC
>NW_012101521.1:1970005-1972284 GCF_000951045.1 Mandrillus leucophaeus | reverse complement strand
AAAAAAAAAAAAAAACTCGCCAGGAGCCGTGATTCACGCCTGTAATCCCAGCACTTTGGGAGGCTGAGGTGGCAGATCACCTGAGATCAGGAGTTTGAGACCAGCCTGGGCAACATGGCAAAACCCTGTCTCTAATAAAAACACAAAAATTAGCCGGCCACGGTGGTGCACACCTGTACTCCCAGCTACTTAGGAGGCTGAGGCACAAGAGTCACTTGAACCCAGGAGGTGGAGGTTGTTGTGAGCTGAGATGAAAATGGACATTGTCTTTGCTCTTTGTGCTTCTGTGGCTTTGCCGGTACTAAAGCTGTGCCTTACAGACTGGGTTTCTCTTCCAGGGATGTGTCTTGGTGAGCTAGTCATTAACCCCCACCAGCAGCACATGGATGCATTCTATTGGGTGATTGACTGGGAAGGGATGATCTCTGTCTCTAGTCTGGTGGGACTTCTTGAAAAGCACTTCTTCCCCAAGTGGCTTCAGGTACACTGTTTTGCTTGGCTTTCTGGGGGAGGGAACTGGGTGGGGATTAAGTTAATTTTCTGCCGAGGCCTGACTGTAGGTACAATTCCATAATAAAAATGAATTACATGGTAGGGTAGGAATGAGTTAGGTCATCTTAATAGTGGGCACCATTTATTGGACATTTGCTACGTATCAGAAGCTGTTCCAAGCACTTTATTTGCTTTATCTCAGCTCCTCGCAGCAACCCTATGGGGTAGGGGCTATGGTATCCCTGTCGTGTAGACATGGAAGCGGAGCTCAGATAGTTTACACGCAAGGGGACTTTAGCTACCAGGCTGACTCCAAAATCCATATTCATAAGTCCTAGACTGTTTAGCTACTATAAATCCCTGTAAAGTGGTGTCACTAGCCTGCAGGACCAGGATCAAAACAAAACAAATGGCCCCTTCGGAAATCTTGCTTTCGTTTGTTGCCACCATGGATGCAAGTAATTTTTCTTTTTGGCAGGTGCTGTGCTCTTGGCTCAGTAACAGCCCAAATTATGAGGAGATCACCAAGTGGTACCTGGGTTGGAAGTCTATGTTCTCAGACCAAGTGCTGGCACATCCATCTGTCAAGGACAAATTTAACGAGGCACTTGATATCATGAACCGGGCGGTGTCCTCCAATGTTGGTAAGTGAGGATTCCCATTTTGGATGTCCTGGCCCTGAGTTTCAGATTTTACACATGTAAATGACACAGAATCAGAGTTTTCTGGTTCCTGTAGGCAGCCTAAACCTTAGGTCGCACTTTTGCCCATAGCAACAGACTCTCACCCTGCTGATTGGGGTACATGGTCAGCTGACACCCACTGCCCAGGTCTACCATGACTGAGAGGGGCAACTTCCCTAAGGAGACTGACTTAAGCTGGATTTAGATGTCAGTCTAACCCCAGGCCCCGCCCTCTTAACCACTGTGCTGTGTGGCCTTTTAAGGCTCATTCAGCCCTGAACCCGCTGCTCAGGTCACACATCTTACAGTGTGGAGTTGGGTACACGGTCTTACACTTGGTGATTGCTCAGCCTTCATCAGCCCCATTTGACCTGTTAAACAGTAAGATCTACTTCATAGGCTAAAAGGGGGATTGAGTTCATGCTTGTTTGCAGCCTTCAATAGGTGGTGTCTGTGTTGTCAAAAACCGGCAGTTCACTCTTCATGTACTATATCTATTCCCAAGTTCTAGGCAAGTCATTCTGCCTAGATCATAAGTAAATGAAAGTATGTTTATGTTTCTACATTTGGGAGCCTATTTCAACCAGTCCTGTGCTCCAGTGTTGCTCATTAGCTGATTCACAGCATTGAAATGGGATCATCTAGTCTGTTTCACAGATAAGCCCAGTGAGGCTAAGAGCCTGTTCAAGGTCACATAGTTAAAGGGTGGCAGTTAGAACTAGAATTTCTATTTCCTGAGTCTTTAATTCTTGTTATTTAATAGTTAGCCTAGGCCAGGCGCCGTGGCTCATGCCTCTAATCCCAACACTATGGGAGGCCGAGGCGGGTCAATCACGAGGTCAGGAGTTCGAGACCAGCCTGAACAACATGGTGAAACCCCATCTGTACTAAAAATGCAGAAATTAGCTGGGCGTGGTGGCACATGCCTGTAACACCAGCTACTCAGGAGGCTGAGGCAGAAGAATCACTTGAACCTGGGAGGCGGAGGTTGTAGTGAGTGGTGGAGATCACAAGCACTGCATTCCAGCCTAGGCGACAAGAGAGAGACTCGGTCTCAAAAAAAAAAAAAAAAAAAAAGAAAAGAAAGAAAGAAAAAATAGCCTA
>NW_012101521.1:1967568-1969955 GCF_000951045.1 Mandrillus leucophaeus | reverse complement strand
AGATTAAGTAATAAGGCAAATATACTTCTCTGCTTCCATAATTATCAAGTTCTTTCTAAAAACTCTTCCTTAGCTACCCCTGGCCTCATGTTTCCAAAACTCTTCCCTGTATATACCCCTCAGTGAGCACTTAGCATTTATGGTCTTGTATTATCCTTAAACACCGATTTCAGCTCCTCAAATATACGTGAACTCCTTTCAGGATGTGGGGCCTGTGTGGGTAGGTTAAAAATAAAGCCAGTGTGGGCCTATATTTTCAAGGTACTAAAAGCTGCCTCTTTGGTGGTATGAAGTGGAAACTCTACAGGGCAAGGTGGAAACAGGAGAGTGGCTGAGGACTCTGCTGTTTCCAGCTCTGAAAGAAGAAATCCCTTGCAGATACTTCATTTTTAAATGTTGAATATTTAATAATCTCTTTGGTTACTAGATACTAGCCAGAAACCTTCTGAACAGTTTTTATGTGATACTGGCCAGTTGTCTAAACTTCCTCCAAAGTTGTATCTTTGAGGCAGAACTGCCCTTCAGTGAGTCACAAGCACTCTGGCACACCCACACCTGGGCCAAGTCAGCGTCAACTTCCATACACCTGGAAACACCTCTCCTCACTGCCCTGTCCTCCTGTATCTCTCAGGTGCCTACATGCAGCCAGGAGCGCGGGAGAACATTGCCTATCTCACCCACACGGAGCGGAGGAAGGACTTCCAGTACGAGGCCATGCAGGAGAGGCGGGAGGCTGAGAACATGGCCCAGAGGGGCATTGGCGTGGCCGCCAGCTCTGTGCCCATGAACTTTAAGGACCTCATTGAGACCAAGGCTGAGGAGCACAACATTGTCTTCATGCCCGTCATTGGGAAGCGACACGAAGGGAAGCAGCTCTACACCTTTGGCCGCATTGTGATCTACATCGACCGGGGAGTGGTCTTTGTCCAGGGCGAGAAGACATGGGTGCCCACCTCACTGCAGAGCCTGATTGACATGGCCAAGTGAACTGTGGCAGGCCCAGAGCCAGCCAGAGACTTGCCCCTGAGAGGGATGTGTTGTGAATAAACGGTATTTTAGATCACCTTCAAAAGCGTAACTTCTTTACTCGGGAGCTACTCCACATTGGGCCAGGTCACGAGGGAAGGATGTAAAGCGGGACAATGCCACTTAGCAGTGCAGGAATCTTTATACCAAGTCCTCATGGGGGGTATCGTCCTCAAAACAAGACAGCCAAGTTGATGTTCTTTCCTGGCAAAGGAGTTCTCTGTAGTTCCTCCATGGCAGCCTTCCCTTTAGTCTCCGGTGGCAGCTTCTACCTCAGCCAACACTGAGTACCTCACAGTGAGTTCAGTCGGTAGTGGAAGGATCTTCTGTCTTGTTCCTGATGATTTCAAGGTCCTCACAGTCCTGATAATCTGGTTCTTCCTGAAACTCCCAAATATCTGTGGAGAGCTGTTCTAGCTTTTGCACGGGGAACCAGTGGACAGAGGTGTCATTAAATATGTCCATGTATTGTGAAGTCTGAGGAAACTCAAGCTCCTCCAGTCCTTTTAAAATCTGAGCAGAAAAATTCAAGTGCGAAAACTTTAGCTAGTCACAGTAATCCCCACTCTTCTGGGAGAAATTTCCATTTTACTTGTCATCCCCACTTTCCTTTTTAAAAAAATAACAAATAGGATATTTCAATTTAAATGCTTTTGCACAATGAATTGGGCACCCCAAGGACAGTGGGTATCATGGACTGTGATACTGAGAATAAAAATAAAGGAAATAAGGAAAAAACTAAGAGATGCATTAAAGAGTCATAGCTTTCTGGAACACAGACCCATGGAGAGAGCTGACAGTACACTAGCACCACTTAGCCCCTGAGTTTCCTCCTACGCCTGTAAAGATAGAATTCTTCACAGTTTCACACCCTTTTCCATCCCAGCCCCTTTATTCAGATACATACCTTTGCAATGTAGGGATAATTTTTCTGCAGAATCCTTGCCAACAACCTAGAAATTAAAAAAAAAAAAAAACCATGATTAGGAGGTATGAGGACAGTTTCATTCAACTTAAGACACAGAAGGGCAAGATGATTGAAGTATAGGAAGAATTCAGGAAAAAACTCGAGATGTGAAGTAAACCAGTTAAATAGTTGAAAATGCGGGCCAGGCACGGGTAATCCCAGCACTTCGGGAGACTGAGGCGGGGCGGATCATTTGGGGTCAGGAGTTCAAGACCAGCCTGGTCAACATGGTAAAACCCCATCTCTACTAAAAATATAAAAATTAGCCGGGTGTCCTGGTGCACATCTGTAATCCCAGCTACTCATTAGGCTGAGGCAGGAGAATCGCTTGAACCCAGGAGACCGAGGTTGCAGTGAGCCGAGATCACACCACTGTACTCCAGCCTGGGGGACA
>NW_012101521.1:1951669-1967035 GCF_000951045.1 Mandrillus leucophaeus | reverse complement strand
TTTCACTGTGTTAGCCAGGATGGTCTTGATCTCCTGACCTCGTGATCCACCCATCCCGGCCTCCCAAAGTGCTGGGATTACAGGCGTGAGCCATCGCACCCGGCCGAATCAGGGTTTGACATCTCCTGTATTTAAGCCTTCATCCCATTCCCTATGGAAAAGCATTTCCCCAGTATGGAATCATCAAGGAAACGTTTTCTGTGTATAGGTCAATCTGAGGTATGGGCTTCACCTCAGGGCCTGACAGAATCTCAGCATTCTCAGACTTACCTCTCCTCAAGTCCTTTGAAACTGTTCCCAATGATGACCATCTTAGAAAGGGCATCTACTGACCAATTACTCCATAAAAGATTGTTGTACAAGGCCGTCCCACAATGGAGCATGTAAAAGATGGTAGGCTCCCCGCGAATACTCCGTTTCCCTTCCTGGGGATACGATATTCACAGGTGTAAACATGCTCACAACCTATTATTTACAGTAAGGTGAGGGAAAGGTAAGGATAGGGTTAATCATGAGACAAACTAAAGGATCAAATGGAAAAAAGCTCATTTTGTGGAACAGTTACACTCGTATATGAAATCTATACAGTTACAGAACTAGAGTCAGGAAATCATGATGTTCCGAAAGAACTCACGTTTACTTAATAAATGTGTGTCTCATGAACACAAAGTCTCATGAACACTAACAGAGGGGCTTCCTGGGTCTATGACAGCAAGGACAGGAGGGACAGTGATGTTACTTACCCCATGTATTTCCCCCATGTTCGGTAATCCACACTTCCCGTGTCACTTCCTGCAGATCTATATAACTAAGTCCTCTTCCAATGTCCCTGAGGCACAATCACCCCTCCTGAGAACCACTACTCTACGGCCAAATTCTAGCAGGGAACATAAGGGCCTTTGACCCTTGCCCACCTCTGGCCTGCCTCTCCTCTTCTTGCAGCTTCGCTTGTGTTAATAACAAACTGGCAGTGGTTTCCTGAACAGCCAGCACTGCACAGCTACCTGCAATCCTGGTTCTGTCCCACTAGCAAACTCCTGGTAGACCTTCAAAGCTCAGCTCAGACCCAGGAATCCTTCCTCCATCCCTCCAAACACCTCTCTTGTCTCAGCACCTAGTACAAGGTTCTGCCTCACTATTTCACTCCTCATTCACTTGTTTACAGGTCACATGCCCTGATGTGACCACGGGTTCCTTGAACACTGGGACTGGCTCCCATTTTTTTTGGTCTCCCCAAAGCTCCCTGCCTAGCACAGAGCAGGCACCCAGAAAGATGATCTGAACTGAGTGACAGTGTTTTAGGACCTTGCCAATATCAGGGAATGACTCTTCTCTCAACTGAGCCAAATTTTCACATAAGCAATAAGATGGCAGTTTCAGGACACACACAGGAATCAAATGATTCTAATCCCCAAGACAATATAAAACCGAAATCGGAAGGATTTGCTCATACTGGCTTTGGCCCTGTGCTTGAGAGATGCATTTCTTTATTCCACAGGTCTCAGAAATGTCAAATCCCAGCTATTTGGGGGTGTGCAAATGTGAGCAGAGAATTAATCCACAACTCACAGCCAGGTGCTATGGGTTTGACTGGGTTATAGCAAAGAGGAACGCTGCAACCCCTTTAATTACCTCCCTGGGACAGGGTAAAATCCAACCAGAAAGACGTCGCTTGAGGCACCTAGATTTTTATTTTTCAATAGCAACAGCAAATACCAAGTTAGCATAATTTCCAGACAAATAATTCTCACAAAAGTGGTTCAGACCTAACGTGTTCTGGTTCATGCCATCTGTGTAATTTTTTTCTGATGGGCACAACACAAGCCAAAATGGAGGTAACTGATTGGCTGGTTACATCGTTCAGGCACTACAAAAGTGAGCAGGCAGTAAGAGAGGAATGGCTGCCACTGCAAAGAATGCTGGTGTTCACAGGCAGAGCCTGGGGTGAGTCTGGTCAGGATTTTTATACTCCTGTCTGCTCCCCTTTAAACCACTTACCTCATTCTCACTGAGAACAGTCACACCAAGGGTGTTCAGTACTTCAATTTCAAGTTGGCTAAACAGAGGGTCATACACCCAACAGTGACTTCTGGGAATCTAGAAGGGAAGAATGAGTTGTTTACTTCAACCCAAACATCTGTGTGCACCCATGTATAAGACCAGAGGAGGAGGAGATGAAAATGAATCCAAAAATGTACCTGGCACTTTTCCAACAAAAGCAGCAAAAACGTTAGCTGGTTTCTAGCTATGATGCAGGTGGCAAAGTTCCCAATGCCGTAACACACACACTTCAAATGGCACGTTCCTGTGACCAGGGTCTCTCTTGGGATAGAATCAGGGGCCACATCTGACTCATCTGGCAATGAGTCAAGATGCAGGTTTCCAAAGATGTCAGAAAGAGACCCCACAGGGGCCTTCAGCTGTTCCAGATGTTTTGTGAGACATCTATTGATGGTTTCTGAAAGAGCAGGCCCCCAAATGCAGTTAGAGGGCATGCTCTGACCCTGTGAACCAAATCATCCGCAAAAGAAGTTCACAGATTTGGGAAGAAAGAGATCAGGGCAGTAAAAGGTTTCAATTCTTCAGAGAGAGAAGCTGCCGGTCTCATTCCCAAACATGCCTGGACATATAGTCACAGTCACCAACTGACAGGCTGTCCTGGCCCCTGGACTCCCATGGTCCAAAACCCAAGAGCATGTTGCAAGCAGAAATTGGGTTTCACTCAAGGGCAGTTTCCATCTAAAACTATAACGTGAACTCATTCTAATTTAACAAGAGGCTCCTAGTAAATGTAGACTATGCTCTGAAATGCGTACTTTTAAAGTTGTAACAGACCAGGTGCGATGGCTCATGCCTGTAATCCTACCACTTTGGGAGGCCGAGGTGGGTGGATCGCCTGACGTCAGGAATTGAAAGAGCAGCCCGGCCAACATGGTAAAACCCCGTCTCTACTAAAAATACAAAAAATTAGTCGGGCATACTGGTGCATGCCTGTAGTCCCAGCTACTTGGGAGGCTGAGTCAGAAGAATCGCTTGAACCAGGGAGGTGGAGATTGCAGTGAGCCAAGATCACACGGCTGCATTCCAGCCTGGGCAACAGAGGAAGACTCCATCTCAAAAAAAGAAAGTTATACTCTCTTTAAGTCTTCTCATGTAGAGGTAGGTTCTCTTGTCTCTCCTTTTATTGTACTGGTACTGAATTTAGCAAAACAAAAAAAAAGCCATGCATTCCAACAATAAGATACCAATTTTTCACTTAAGAAACCAGCAAAGGGTCGGGCATAGTGGCTCACACCTATAATCCCAGCAGCTTGGGAGGCCGAGGCGGGCAGATCACTTGAGATCAGGAGTTCAAGACCAGTCTGGCCAATATGGTGAAACCCCATCTCTACAAAAATATAAAAATTAGCCAGGGGTAGTGGCGCACACCTGTAGTCCCAGTTACTCAGGAGGCTGAGGCAGGAGGATTGTCTGAACCCAGGAGGTGGAGATTGCAGTGAGCTGAGATCACACTGCTGCTCTCCAGCCTGGGTGACACAGTGAGACTCTGTCTCAAAAGAAAAAAAAAAAGCAAGCAAGCAAGCAGCAAAGATATCTTTAAATAAGACCCCAGGCCAGGAAAAACTGGCTCTTCAGGTCAGTTTTGATAAAAGAATTGGTGAAAACTTTTTGGATAACCTGACAATAGATATCAAGTTGGTCACCGCCTTTCATTTAATTCCACTTCTGGGAATATAGCCTAAGAAGATCACCCTAAGTTTGGTAAAAGCTGTATGCATAAAATTGCTCATTGCAAAATTATGTATAAAACTTTTTCTGTTTTTTTTTTGAGACGGAGTCTCGCTCTGTCGCCCAGGCCAGAGTGCAGTGGCGCAATCTCGGCTTACTGCAAGCTCCCCCTCCCTGGGTTCTCACCATTCTCCTGCCTCAGCCTCCCGAGTAGCTGGGACTACAGGCGCCCACCACCACGCCCTGGCTAATTTTTTGTATTTTTAGTAGAGACGGGGTTTCACCATGTTAGCCAGGATGGTCTCGATCTCCTGACCTCGTGATCCACCCGCCTCGGCCTCCCAAAGTGCTGGGATTACAGGCGTGAGCCACCGCGCCTGGCAAAATTATGTATAATAACTTAAAAAGGCTGGTTGTGGTGGCTCATGCCTATAATCCCAGTACTTTGGGAAGCTATAGGTGGGAGGATCACTTGAGCTCAGGAGGTAGAGGCTGCAGTGAACTATGATTGCACCATTGTAGTCCAGTCTGGGTGAAGAGTAAGACCCTGTCCTGAAATAATAACTGAAAACCAAAGGAAGAAAACTCAATGTCCTGCAACAAAAATGTTATCTATGGTATGTCCACTCCATGCATGAATATTATGTGGCCACCCACACACTATGTTTAGGAAGAGATTATCACTGCATGAGGAAAAGGCTACATTGTAATATCACGGAAAAGGAATAGGATTTCAGCAATAATAATGACAATATTTATTGCCTTGTATACAGCAGGCAAGCATTTAACTAAACAGCTTCAATTCCCAAAACTACGGGATATACACATGATCCCCATTTCACAGATAAAGAAACTGAGGGTCAGAATTAAGTGCCAAAAGACACCCAGATAGAAGCGGCGGGGTGGGGGGAGTTAGAACCCAGCAAGTTATCCCTCTGTGAAGCAAAATGTTCTCAAATGAGGACAGATCCTCTTTTCTGCCCCATAATCCCTACCCTTGCCCAGGTCATACCCACCTAGTGCTGAACTCCAGAAATCAGAGATAAACAGGTCCTTCCTGTTGAGAAAAAAAAATGGCACAGTCATGTCCCATCCATTTCAGGGCTGCCCCAACAGTAACTTTCCTGATCATGACCTGAATGCATAGAGAATGAGGTGCCTTGCAATGCAGGGCCCACTCTTACCAAGTGATAAGAGGGGGATATATGTTGAATATGTCCAAAGCCAGAGCACATACTGCTGGGGCTCAGAGACTGCAGGAGAGAGGATGCTGGAGGAGGTCCTTGATTCCCAGAGAGAGGTCTGGGTTTATTCTCGCTCTACAACAGAGCCTAGTATAGAATTGCAGCTCCATAAATGGTTGTTAAATGCTCAGAATTAGCCTTTCTGAGCTTTAGTTTCCTCATGTCTAAAATGGGGATAAAAATCATTCCCAACACAGAGGAGTTTAGAGGCATAAAATGGGTTAACATTGCCGGGCGCGGTGGCTCACGCCTGTAATCCCAGCACTTTGGGAGGCCGAGGCGGGCGGATCACAAGGTCAGGAGATCGAGACCACGGTGAAACCCCGTCTCTACTAAAAATATATATATACAAAAAATTAGCCGGGCGTGGTGGCGGGCGCCTGTAGTCCCAGCTACTTAGGAGGCTGAGGCAGGAGAATGGCTTGAACCCGGGAGGCGGAGCTTGCGGTGAGCCGAGATCGCGCCACTGCACTCCAGCCTAGGTGACAGAGCAAGACTCTGTCTCAAAAAAAAAAAAAAAAAAAAATGGGTTAACATTCTTAGCACAGTGTCTGACACATAGCAGGTGCTCAACAAATGGTATTTGTTATTATAAATAGTTCTAAGGGGAAAGTAAAGAGACAAAACCAAGTGTCTGGGCTTTCTTTATTCAAGTCAACTGGTTTTACAGACCCAGAGCAAAACAAAGTCAACAGTGAATTAAAAAGAACTGGATTTGAACTGACAAGCCACAGCCAGAGACAGTGATTATGGGTTCAGAAAGGGGTACAGAGAATTGAAAGTCGGCCCTGAGGCTGCTGCACATTTCTCACAGAGGGTAAAGGAGAGAGTTCTGACGAACGCAGGAATGTTTTATGAACTGGTAAATGCGTACATAGATAAGCGCGTAAAATGCTGGCCCAATCTCAGAGCGATGGTGATTGCACCACACCTAGGTGTTGGGAGAAGCAGGGAGCTCCTGGGGAATACTGAAGCAGTTGAGGAAATCGTGACGATGTCAAGGGATATGAAAAATGCCTTGAGTTCTCCAAGCCCCCAGCCACATTCACTCTTACTGGCACCCTCTGAGAGCTTAAAAAGAATCGCAGATGCTTTTTATTCAGGCTGAGCCAAATGGTCAACAACTTTCTCTTCGGAGGTAAACTCTGGGACATTGCTGCCTCTTGACCCTAATTCTAGTGGAGAGGAGCACACAAAATTAATCTAACATCTGCCCTTGTGATGGCCCTTCAGATGCTGATCTTAAGTGCTAACTAAAGCTGTTATGTATTGAGCCTAAAAAGAACTGCAAATAAAGGTAATAATACTAAATAACATTAATAGGTAACATTTGTGGAGTGCTTCCTCTGCATTAGGCACTCTCTGTGTACTTTCTAAGGTATGGAGCAAGGTATGTGAGAATCTGAGCTGGGATAAGCAACCAGCATAATGGAGAGCTGGAAGCACTGGTTTTTGTCACAAAGACCTGGGTTTGAAATCTGGTTCCACACATTTTCTTTGTCTCTCTGAGAATCACTGAGCTACCAGGGTCCTAGCGTGCCTGCAATGTTTAACATAAAGTGTGCAGAATGATTAAGCTAGTGTCCGGCACATAGCAGTTGCCTGATGATAGCAATCACGTGTTCGTGTTGCTTCCCTTGTGTTGCCACCACCAATAATACCAACATCGGCATAATATTAATAGCAAACATTGGCACAGTGCTTATCACGTGCCAGAAAATGGTTTCCGTTTACTAATTCATTGAATCCTCAAAACAAACCTACGTATGTACTATTTTCATCCCCGTCTCACAGATGAGAAAACTGAGGCACAGAGATTACAAATTGTCCAAGGTCACGCAACTGTAACCGTAATAACAGGGAAGACAACCTTTAACTGAGCGCTTACTATAATCCAGATCTTTAATGAGCTCGTTACCTACGTTAAATCTTCACAATAACTCCTTAAAGGGTGTGGTTTATATCGCCATTCTACAGATGGGGAGACTGTGGCTCAGAATTGTCCACGGGCGCAAAGATCCCATCAGGGCCCACCCCGCACTCACTCAGCCTCCCAGATGCGACGAAGCACGACTCCGCTGTCAGACTCGAACTCCGCCTCGGGACCCCGGGGCGCCGCCTCCCTCCGCCGCAGCCTTCGAGCCGCCGAGCGCCTCTTCCGCGGAGCCGCGGCCTGCCAGGATTCCAGCGCGGTAGCTGTGGCCGCAGCCATTGGTCCCTGACGTCAGGGGCGCCCGGCTCACTCGGCACGTCATCATCGCGCGCCGGCTCGCCAGGAGCAGGAGGAGGTGGTAGGCGGGGCGGCGCATGACCTAAGGCCTCTCTGCCGCGCGCGCAGGTACGGGGCCGGAGTCGCAGGTGCCCAGCTGCCGCCCACATTTCTGTTCCAGAGTCCCGAACCCCGAGCACTGGGATGCCTGGCTACTCCGGTGGGTGGGCGGCGCTCGGAGGTGCGGGGATACAGAGGGGCGGGCCCCCAGTCTAGAGCGTGACCCGACCCCGCCTGATCCTTAGGCCTTCGCCCACAATTTCCCAGTCCCCTGGAGGTGGGGCCAGACGCCGCACAGGCCCCGTGCTGTTACCCATCGCTGCCTGCGCCCCGGGGGCTGTGCCCAGCAGCTTCCTGGCCCTTCTCCAGCCGTGAGCGTCCGTTTTCCAGCCCTGCTGCTCCACTTGAGGCCCCTTCCCCAGGTTGTTACTACCACTTCCCAGGCTACCAGAGCCTTTTATGCTTACATTCCGACGTCTGTTCCTACGCCAGGGCCATTAGTGGTCTCTTCTAGACCTTTCAGAGATAAGAGAGGACCTCGGTAGTGTAGGGCCCAGTCCTCTGCAAACAAGGGATGGGGAGTTTTAGGCTGCTGTCTTGGTTCCAGGAACAGAGATACCCCTTCCACAGGCACCCAAATATGCTCCATGGAGTACGAAGAGTATAGTCCTATGGAGGCCCAATCCAAAATATCTAGAGCTGAGAAGAGATAGAGATTTTACAGGCCGTCAAATATTCAAGACTTTAACAGACTCTATTTGTGTACCCATAGATTGCAGAATGGTGAGCAAGCATTTGAGACCATGTTGGTAGGGCATTAAGCTTGGAGAAAGTGACAGTAGGAATGAGACAGTAGTTTTGAAGTGACCAAGAGGTTGTCACATGGAAGAATTAGACCTTGTTTTGTGTTTTCCTGCGGAGTGTTATCCAGGGTAGCGAGTGGGAGGCAGATGTAAAATATGGAACGCTGATTTTAGTTTGTTGGAAGGAGAAATGTAACGTAGAGAACCACGTATTTCGGGAGGATGTAAAGCAGAGACAGCCAAGGTAATTTTTGGAGAAGAGTGCAGGAGAGTAGAGTAAATGATGCCAGGGTTCCTTCCGACTCTGAAATTCGATGATAGACTGAGCTGTCTTTCTGTCGTGGAAGTTTGAAAGCCATTTGATAAAGTTCTCTTCATTTTTTAGAAACTTACCCTGCTCTGGAATTCTGCATGTTCAGGTTACTTTTGGACTGTCAAGATGATAGTTCCTTAATTTGGGTTCCATTATTAGCACAGCAACTGGTTTATTTGTATAGCTGTCCACACCTAGAGCATTTTCACCCTATCGTTTGATTTTATCTTCTGTGAAGCTTGTGGTGTGTTTCCCTTAACTGTTCAAGAGACTAAAGCCCTTACTCTGAAGTCTCTGCAACCCTGCCTCTTTGATTTTGAAGTATCATTGTCACCCTTACAGAAAGCTCTTTTGATATATACCATTCGTTAAATCCTGCTGGGTCACATGCTCTCTCACGAGTTTCTGAAATATCTATTCCTTGTGTTTATTTCAGAGCCAAGGCACTGATGTTTGAACTGGAAACTTCAAAACTTTTAATAGAATCTTCACGATGGGTTTGAGCTAGACAAGCTAGAAATTTCTTTAGAACCCCAGCTCTAGCATGCATCTCCCACGTTTGGCTTTCCTAGAGAGGAGTTTGAAGTGGTGGTTCTGTAGACAGCCACAGTGACACTCAGGAAACCAGATGAATGAATTTGACTTTTCTGCTAGGACTCTCTTTGTTATAGTTTCTCCCTGAGTTGTAAGAGGCATCGAAATATACATGAAACTGAAGAACCTGCAAGGAAGGGAAGTGCTACTTTCCATGCTGAGTGAAAACTAACCAAGTGGCAGTGGTGACTGAAAACACTGAAACCTGCCACATCCAGATTCGCTGGATTGGGAGATAAAGGAACGGTAACAGCTGGGGAGAAAGAACTGATACTGGAAAAGAAAACCTAAATGAAGAGGATGAGGATGACTGCAAAGTAGATGGCCACCTCCACCTCCACAGAGACAAAGTCAGCCTCGTGGTGAGTAGCAGGGCCTGCCATGGCATAGCTTTCGCTGGGCTGTTGGATAGATTTTTGGGGTTAACATAACAAAATACCACTTTCCTCAGAGCAGCTGAATCAAGCACATGAGCCATTTCTCTCCGAAGCTAACGTGTTTTAACCTTGCAAGCCTCTCCCAGTGTTTGAATGAGTCTGGCGTTGCTGGGAGATTGTAGAAAAGATAAGCCACAGCCTGATCGTGCAGCCAGCTTTGATGATAATGTGGGTATTGTAGTCTTTAATTTGCAGAAATGAGGTATGGTTGCAGGTGAGAATTACACCGTGTGGAAAGGTTTGGCCAGATTGGGTATTGAAGGGTATTACTCAATGTCTGTCTGAAACCCAGTTCCCTTCTCAACCCTAAATGCGTTAATCCTTTCCCATAATTAAGTTTAGCAAACATCAGTCGTGGAGGAGATGAAGGTGAAAAGCAGGTTTAACTAGAATTAGTAGGATTTAGTGACTGATTATTTATGTGGAAGTCAAAAAAATGGTGCAGTTCAAGATGACACTCAAGTTTTCTTTTGTGTGCCCACACAAGCAGGGATGCTTTCACCCAGAGAACGTGGGGACAGGGGAGGATGGGGTGCACATGGAGTTTCTGAGTTGGCTTTGAAACTTTTTTGAGGCCTTTTGATCTGAGCTTACTCTGCAGCCAATTGTACATCCAGCCCTAGGTATTGGGAAAATGGACAGTGCCAGAGACCAAGTTGGTGCTTTATTTATTTATTTATTTTTGAGACAGAGTCTTGCTCTGTCGTCCAGGCCAGAGTGCAGTGGCGTGATCTCAGGTCACTGTAGCCTCAAACCCCAGGCTCAAGTGATCCTCCTACCTCAGCATACCAAATAACTGGGACCACAGGCTCACCCCACCATGCCTGGCTAATTTTGTCTATTTTTTGTGGAGATGGGGTTTCACCGTGTTGTCCAGGCTAATCTCGAACTCCTGAGCTCAAGCAATCCTCCTGCCTAGGCCTCTCAAAGTGCTGGGATTATAGGTGTGAGCCACTGTGCCCAGCCAAGTTGGTGCTTTTTCATCAGGAAGGCAAGGTGGGAGCCATGGAGGGAGGCCTCAGAGAGGGCATAGATCCAGGGGAGAAGAGAGCAGATGACAGATTGGTCCCATTGCTTCTTTATGTTACAGTCTCATAAATGTGTTCTCAGAAACTTAGAAATAAAACAGGTCCAGCCAGGCGCGGTGGCTCACACGTGTAATTCCAGCACTTTGAGAGGCCAAGGCAGGATTGTTTGAGTCCAGGAATTTGAGACCAGCCTGGGCAATATAGTGAGAGTCATTTCTACAAAAATTTTTTTTAAAAGTAGCTGAGCATAGTGGCACACTCCTGTAGTCCCAGCTACTTGGGAGGCTGAGGCGGTAGGATG
Organism: Mandrillus leucophaeus; assembly: GCF_000951045.1. NCBI lineage: Eukaryota > Metazoa > Chordata > Mammalia > Primates > Cercopithecidae > Mandrillus > Mandrillus leucophaeus. Next base: position 1,956,317 of record NW_012101521.1, on the reverse strand, counting down.
GCTTGAGTCTGGGAGGTCGACCACTGAACCACAATCGCACCACTGCACTCCAGCTTACAGGGCTACAAAGTGAGACCCTGTAAAAACAAAACAAAATTGAGGCCCAGCCTTTGAAGTGTTTGTCTTATGGTCTTAAAGAGGTAATCAGATAATAACATTAAGTAATATAGTTATACTGCAGTGTAGTCTGTAAGAGTCTTTGAGGAAGAACAGAGGGTCATGGAAATTCAGAAGAAAGAGATTATCTTTGGGCCATGGGAATCAGGAGATGGTTAATGAGGAAGTGTGCTTGAGTGATACTTGGTGAGGTTTGGCATGGTAGAGAGGAGTTCAGAGTTTCTCTGTAAATTCACAGGCCCCGTTTTCTCCCTCTTACGGACTTACGGACTCACTATCCTGCATTGAAACTGCGTGTTTGCTCAGCAACCACCGAGGTCACTGTGGGCCCTCAGTCGGTGTTTAAGTGAATGCATGAATTCCTGGTAGAAGGGCTGTTTCTGGAAATCTTTATGCTCAGCACTTACGAGGAGTGCATCTAATACATCCCTAACTTATTTTGTTATCAGAGCCTTAAAAGACAGTGTATCAGACCATGTGGTTGTATAGTTAAGGTTCAGTGTTTCAAATAAGAGCAGTCATTGTGGGCGCCTCATTTTTTTTCTAGCTACTTATGTCTTCTCTGGCAGATGGTCTAACGGCTGGATAGAGGCATATTTTTAGTTTGAATTTCCTGCGCTTACAGAACGTTTTTATCTAATTTGTAGCTACTGGGGTTCTTTCTTCTCTGGGGCCACCTGAAGGCTTTCAAACACAGTAATGAGCCCTCCTCGGGCTGGGAAATAGGAAGCTATGTTTTAAATGCCGTGATCACTGGATGAAAGGAAACATGGCTCCATTCTGTTCTCTTGCCAGGTGGAATTATTTTTTTCTTTATGATGGTTCCAAGGTAAAGGAAGAAGGCGATCCAACAAGAGCTGGCATTTGTTATTTTTATCCTGCCCAGGTAAGCCACACAGCATTTTATTGTTCAGTGGGGATCCCAGTGCCTCCAAGTGATAACTTTTCAAAAGTATAGGGTTTACATTAGGACAGTTTGGCTAATCCAGACAATGACATTTCTACTGTCTTATTCTTAGTTGTACTATTTCTTGTTGTTCTGGTCTTAAAATTTCCAGGCAGCTCAGCACTTCCATTGTCTTTAGCTTTCTATTTCCATCATGATTTATGTCTGCCTCCCTCTACCCCCAATTTTTTGATCAGCTCAGTTTTTAAAAGTTAGTATTCAGCTGGGCACGGTGGCATATATCTGCAATCCCAGCTCTTTGAGAGGCTGAGGTGGGTGGATCACCTGAGGTCAGGAGTTCGAGACCAGCCTGGCCAGCATGGTGAAACCCTGTCTCTACTAAAAATCCAAAAATTAGCCGGGCGTGGTGGTGTGCTCCTGTAATCCCAACCACTTGGGAGGCTGAGGCACGAGAATCACTTGAATCCGGGAGGCAGAGGTTGGAGTGAGCAGAGACCGCACCATTGTACTCCAGCCTGGGCAACAAGAGTGAAACTCCATCTCAAAAAAAAAAAAAGTTTGTATTCAAACATATACAAAAGCAGAGAGGCAACTATCATGAACCCTCATGTGCCATTAGTAACTTCAACAATTATCAATACTTTGCCTTTTTTTTTTTTTTTTTTTTTTATAAGACGAGTCTCACCCTGTTGCCCAGGCTGGAGTGCAGTGGCACGATCTCAGCTCACTGCATGCTCCACATCCCGGGTTCGCGGCATTCTCCTGCCTCAGCCTTCTGAGTAGCTGGGACTATAGGCGCCTGCCACCATGCCCGGCTAATTTTTGAATTTTTAGTAGAGACGGGATTTCACCATGTTAACCAGGATGGTCTCAGTCTCCTGACCTCGTGATCCACCCGCCTCAGCCTCCCAAAGTGCTGGGATTAAAGGCTTGAGCCACCGTGCTCGGCAATACTTTGCCCATTTTATATGACCTATCTTAACCTCCTCTTCTCTCTCTCTTTTTTTTTTTTCCTGGAGCAAATTCTAGGTGTTGCATCATCTCACCAGTATCAAGCAACATCTCTAACTAAAAAGGACATTATTTTAAACATTACCACACCTAACAAAAGTTACAGTAATTAGCAACAGTAATTCCTTCATATTACCTGATACCCAGACTATATTCAGATTTTGCCTAATATATTGTCTTGGATGTTACTTACTCTGCTCTTCCTTCCTTCCATCCACGTATCCTTCCATCCTTCCATCTCTTTCTCTTTTTCCTAATAAGGATCCAAACAACATCCACATATTCTATTTGGTTATTTTGTATTTTAAGTCCTTTTAATAACAGTCCTCACCCAGCCACTCATCTTTTCTCCCCTCCTCCATGCCATTGAATTATTGAAGAAACCAGGTCATACGTGTAGTAGAGTGTTAGAATGTCCCACACTCTAGATTTGGCTGCTTTGTTTCTCATGGTGGTGTCATTTAATGTCTCCTATCCACTGTATTTCCTTTACATTAGTAGTAAGATCTAGAGCCTTGGTTAGGTTCAAGCTCAGTTTTCTAGGTAAGAATTCTTCATGGGTGCTGTGTACATTTCCTGTGCATCCCATACTGTCTGGCTGTCCTGTGCTTTAGTTAAGACTAAGGTTGATTAGGAGATTCTGTATTTTCCCTCCTGTGACCGTGCTCTGACATAGATAATTGGGGTTAATCTGGGTCACTCTGGCCACTCTGTGTAGGGGATTTGAGTAGGAGTGAAAGGCTCATGCTTCTGCTAAGCATATGCCTATAATCCTAGCAACAGAGATGCAGTTCTGTGCAGTCATCTCATGTGTTCCTGCTGGGTGTTCTCTTAGGGTTCAGTCATCTCAGGCAGGGGTTGGCAAACTTTGTAAAGGGCCAGACAGGAAATGTTTTAGGCTTTGCAAGGCACGTAAGGTCTCAATCACATATTCTTCTTTGTTGTAACCTTTAAAAAGTTTAAGAACCATTCTTAGCTTACAGGCCATGGGAAAACAGGCAACAGACTGTATTTGGCTTGCAGACTTCAGTATGCTGTAAGAAATGATGCAAGAGTTCAAGAATTTCAGCTTCCTATCTGGAATGTGCTCCTTTCCCACAGACCCTGCTTGACCAACAGGAGTTGCTTTGTGGACAGATTGCTGGAGTCGTCCGCTGTGTTTCTGACATTTCTGACTCTCCTCCTACTCTTGTTCGTCTGAGAAAACTGAAGTTTGCCATAAAAGTTGATGGAGATTACCTTTGGGTAAGTTGAATAGGCAGAATCAGTGCAGAAGTGTTGCAATGATAAGTTTAGGAAGTTATGCTGTTTCTGAGTCTGGAATTTAGAATTATCCCCCCAACCACCGCATCCGTGTACCGTGTTTAGTAATCACCCTCACTTCCTGTGGTACTCTCTGCATCTGCCCATTATTGTTGAGTGCTCTCCAAAACATTTCTAACATATCCTGCAATGCACATGGCTGGTTTCTCCTTTCCTTTCAAAGACTTAGGCCAACTTGTGGAAATTCTGTTTACTCTGTGTTGTAAATTGAGTTTTTATCGTCATCTTTTCTTCTCCATACTCTCTACACTTACTGGGTAAGTGACCCAGAAAAAACACTGATAGATATGTGTTAGGTTTCAGAGAACCCATTTAAAAAAATAAAAGAGAGTATTGCTTGAGTCCAGGAGTTCGGTATCAGCCTGAGCAACATAGTAAGACCCCGCTTTACCAAAAAAATTTAAAAATTAACAAGGTGTGATGGCTCATGCCTGTGGTCTTAGCTACTCAGGAGGCTGAGGAGAGGATTGCTTGAGCTTAGGAGTTTCAGGCTGCAGTGAGCCATGATTGCCATGCACTCTAGCCTAGGCAACAGAGTGAGACCCTGTCTTAAAAAAATAAATAAATAAAAATCATTCCTTTACATTCTAATAGTAGCATATAATCTAAAGTGCTGTTTCTCATGGCTACATTTATTTTAAGGCTTCCTGAGGTAAAGGGATGCTTAAGTGTGGGATGCTGTATTCAACTTTGTAGGTATTATTTCCAACATTTTGTTACGAAAATTTTTTAACATACTGAACAGTTGAATTTTACAGTGAATACTCATATACCTCCTTAATTCTACAATTAGCATTTTATTATAGTTGTTTTATTACCTATCTATTCATTCCTTAACCCTCCCATTAATTCAAATTATTTTTATTTTATATTGTTGAGACAGGGTCTCAATCTGTTGTCCAGGCTGGAGTGCTGAGGTGCGACCTTGGTTTACTGCAACCGCCTCCCAGACTCAAATGATCCTCCCACCTCAGCCTCCTGAGTTGCTAGGACCACAGGCATGCACCACCATGCCCAGCTAATTTATTTATTTATTTTTTTTTTTAATTTTTTTTATTATTATTATTTTTTGAGACGGAGTCTCGCTCTGTCACCCAGGCTGGAGTGCAGTGGCCGGATCTCAACTCACTGCAAGCTCCGCCTCCCGGGTTCTCGCCATTCTCCTGCCTCAGCCTCCCGAGTAGCTGGGACTACAGGCGCCCGCTACCTCGCCCGGCTAGTTTTTTGTATTTTTTAGTAGAGACGGGGTTTCACCGTGTTAGCAAGGATGGTCTCGATCTCCTGACCTGG
>NW_012101521.1:1941268-1951204 GCF_000951045.1 Mandrillus leucophaeus | reverse complement strand
AGGCAGAGGTTGCAGTGAGCCATGATTGCACCACTGCACTCCAGCCTGGGCAACAAGAGTGAAACTCCATTTCAAAAAAAAAAAAAATTAATGTTTGTTTGTGGTTACATGCTTTACAGGCATCTGTCTTGCCGCTTAACATTTGTGAAATTCGTTCATGTTGTTGCATCTGTCGGTGTTCATTCCATTTTATTAAACAGTACTCTGTTGTCTGAATAGATCACAATCTAGTCTTCTTTTGATGGACATCTGAACTGTGTCCTGTTGGGGACATTAAGGATAAGGCTTCTAGGAGCATTCCTATACAGGTATTTTGGTGAACACATGTTTTCATCTCTCCTGGGTGAATATCCAGTCCTGGAATTGCTGGGTCATAGAGTAGGTGTATGTTGGATTTTATAGGAAACTGTTAGACCTTTTCCTTTAGTGGTCGTACCATTTTACATTCCTACCAACAGTGTATGAGAATTCCAGTTACTCCACATCCTCGTCAGCATTGAGATTGACAGTCTGTTCATCTTAGCCATTCCGCTGGATGTGCAGTGGTATGTTATTGTGGTTTTAATCTTCACTTCCCTAATGACTAATGATACTGAGGCCTTTTCATGTGCTTAATGACCACTTGAATTTGTGAAGTGTCCAAAGCCCTGCCCATTTTTTAAATTGGGTTTTATTTTTTTAATTGTAGTTCTTTTTGTATCCTAGATACCAGTTCTTTGTCGGATACATCTTTTTAAAATAATTTCTCCCAGTTTGTGGCATGCCTGTTAATTTTCTTGATGTCTTTTGATGAGCAGAAATTTTGCATTTTAATGAAGTCTAACTTACCAATTTTATCTTTTTATGGTTATTGCTTTCTGTGTCCTGCCTGAAAAAACCACTGCCTACTCCATTGGAGGAGATAGTCTCCCTTTTTTATTTTTGTAAGAATTTTATAGTTTTAGCTTTTAAATTTAGATCTGTAATCCACTTTGGGTTAATATTTGTGAATGGTGTGAGTAGAGATCAAGGATCTTTTTTTTTTTTTTTTTTTCCACCTGGATAACCAGTTCTTCCAGCATCATTGTTGAAAACATTTTCCTTTCCCTGTTGGATTTCCCTTTGGTTCCTTTACCAGAGATCAGATGACCATTTAAGTGTGGGTCTATTTCTGGACTCTCTTTGGCTTTTCCACAGATCTGTTTGAAGGTTATATGTGAGTACCACACTGTCTTGACTTCTATAGCTTTATAGTAAGTCTCAAAACCAGATAGTATAAGTCCTCCAACCTTATTCTTTTCTCAAGATAGCTTTGGATATTTCAGGTTCTTTGTGTTTTCATTGTACAATCAGTTTGTCGGTTTCTGAAGAAAAGCTGGTGGGATTATGATTGGAATTGCATTCAGTCTGTTTATCAATTGGAAGAATTGAACACTTCTTACATGCCAGACTGTTGTAAGGTCTTGGATTACATCTGGGAACAAAGCAAAAATCCTTGTGCTACTGTAGCTTACATTCAGAGGAAATTTTTGTTTATTTGTTTTCTGTCAGGGTTTATTAGTTTAAATATCTGATGATTCCCTTAGGACAGATTCCTAGAGGTAGAATTATTACATCAAGTAATAGGAACTTTTTCAGACTCTTTAAACGTATGACCAGATTACTTTCTAACTCAGCAAGCACTTTTTTTTTTTTTTTTTTGAGACGGAGTCTTGCTCTGTTGCCAGGCTGTGCAGTGGCGCCATCTCAGCTCACTGCAACCTCCACCTCCCAGGTTCAAGCGATTCTTCTGCCTCAGCCTCCCGAGTAGCTGGGACTACAGGCGCACACCACCACGCCCAGTATTTTTAGTAGAGACGGGGTTTCACCATGTTGGCCAGGATAGTCTAGATCTCTTGACCTTGTGATCCACCTGCCTCAACCTCCCAAAGTACTGGGATTATAGGCATGAGCCACCGCACCCGGCCAAGTATTTATCTCCTGTAGAACTAACCACTACACTCAGCATTTTGGAGATCTAGAGCTGGGAAGATTGCAGCCAGTTCTTGCTCTTAAAGCACTCCATCCAGCTGGAGAGACATGATGGCCATTCAAGAAGGAGTTTGAGTCCTGTCCATTGTTTGTAATGGAATCCAGATTAAACATCCACTGTCCAAATAACAGTCCTGACAATGCAAGGGTCAGAAGAAAGGTCAGCGTTATTGGCTCGAGTTAATAGAACAGACCTCATGGAGATACTGAAATCTGTGGTGGGCACTGAAGGTTATGAGTAAGTTCTGGGGAAATGAACAATAAGGAAGAGGACATTTGAGATTGCGCAACAAGAATTGAGGTACAGAACTTACTTGTCTGTGGAGATTAACTTGGCCAGAATGGAGGGTGTGGACTCAGGCATAATAGAAGATCAATTTCAATGGGCCAGTGAAGTCAGGTAATTGAGAGCCCTGGATGCCAGGATTCTGGGCTTGGACTCAAAGAGAAGGAAAATGCTTGTCTTCTGGTTTCTCTCTTTACAGGTGCTGGGCTGTGCTGTGGAGCTCCCTGATGTCAGCTGCAAGAGGTTTCTGGATCAGCTAATTGGATTCTTTAATTTTTACAATGGACCTGTTTCGCTAGCTTATGAGGTACGAGTATGGGGTTGAGGAGTCTTATATTGGGCCTCTTTATAAAAACCGATATTGCCAGAATGCAGCACTTACTCTGGGGTCTGTTATACTTCCTATAAACACATTGTGTCTGGGGACAAGGTCAGGGGCTCTCGGAGCCCCCTCATATGCCTTTGGGCCTAGTGGCATAGGTCACATTTATTCCAAATGTTTATCCCCTTCTCGTCTCTGGGATGTTTAGAAAGCACAGGCCCTGCTTGCCACCCCCACCTGGCAGGTGGATCCGTGATTGGGTAGGTTTAAAACAGGTCCTCCCTTCTGGTCAGTTTCCTGTGTGAGGAACAATTTTTGAGGTAGCTGGGACTCTGGCCAAAGAGTCTGTCCCTCAAAATCTCAGATATTGACCTGAGGCTCTTTCTGTTTTAGAACTGTTCTCAGGAAGAACTGAGCACGGAGTGGGACAGCTTCATTGAACAAATTCTGAAAAACACCAGTGATCTGCATAAGATTTTCAATTCCCTCTGGAACTTGGACCAAACTAAAGTAACATTTTCATCCTCCTTATTCATTTTATATGTAAGATTAGGACTTCTGGATACTTTTTAATATTCCCAAAGTGAACTGTATCTGGAAAAGTGAGTAGAATGTCACTTCTCAGGCAGGGCCATGACAAGGCATGTCACTTCTCAGCCTCATTTACCTTTTCCAGAGAATGGCGTCAGCATACCTGCCTTCTAGAACTGTTTTGATGGTCAAGTGAAACCGTACCTCAAATGACACCAAGTAAATGCTCAGCAAAGGGAATTACTGTTTTGTTCATGCCTCAGAAGTGTTGAACTCAGTAATCTGAAGGCCTTCTCTCTTCTCTCTTGATATTCTTATCATATAATCTAGTTATTCTCAGCATCAAAAATGCCCAGCATGAACATTTCAAACACATGGTTGCTGTCTTTGAGAGATAGTGGTTGGGAACTATTTTTGTATCTCTGAGCCACTCCGTTTGCGGTTAACACTCAGTGAAACCGAGGCTGCTTGTGTGGCTGGCCTGACCACCTGTGCTGCCCCATTAGGAGGCAGCTACCTGGGCCCTGACTCACAACCCTCTCCTGTGTCTCACTGCAATAGTAAATAGTGTCCCTGTAGCAGGGGTGTGGCGCTGTGATTCAGCCTTCGCAGAGCATGACTCCACCAGACATGGGGAAGGGTTTTCCCTGCTCCAGTCTGGAAAACTTCCTGCAGCTGGCCCCAAAACTTTATAGAATGGCTGGCTGGGACGGAGCACAGTCTTGAGGCTAGGAAGAATAAATTTCTTAATGTGTCAGCAGCTCCGGAGGCTCCATTAACACTAGTTCTAACAGCTGGTGGATACTTGCTGGTTCTAGCTGGCAGGTGGAAGTCTGAGGAGGCTGCTGGCTATTGCTGGCTCTTCCTGACCAGGTCCAGATGCTTTTCTTGTATTTTTAGGGACTTCTAGGCCACTGACTCCATACAAGGAATGTGGAACTGAGGCGTATTTCCCCGAGTGAAAGAGCATGATGTTTTCATTTTTTGTGATGGAATAGAGTCATGGAACCTAGTCAGACATCAGGCCACCTGTATCGCCATGGGGATTGTGCTTCAGAAGGAAGGTGGAGGATAGGGTAGGTGGGTTTCGCCTGGTACCATGACGTGTATTTATAGGATACACCCTCTTCTGCTGCTGCCATCAGGTCTTAGCATTGTCAGTGTAGATAGTCAGGGTCTCCCAGGCCATCTACTCTGACCCCTTTGGCAGTTTGGTGGGCATGTTGCTCTTTCTGTGTGTGTGTGCCCACCGGTACATATATGCATATATTGATTTTGTTTATTTTTGCTATCTCCTTAAATAGGATCACATGGTTTCTGAATGCATATAGTACATATGCCATATTTGCTGCACCTTCTAGCTTCTGGACAGGCCTCCTTGTTGTAAGAATTTGGCATTTAGTGGTGTCAGCAGTTCTGGGTATAGAGAGGTAGAATAGTCCCAAGCCATGGCACAGGTTTTACTGTGTGACACATTCTCCTTTTCCAGGCTTTGAGCTACACCCTGCCCAGCTGTTCTGTACAACCCTTTCCCCTTTTCTCCCTTCCTGATTGTGAGCATGCTGATGGGTGGGCATGATGCCTCTTGCCCTGCACAGGTGGAGCCCCTGTTGTTGCTGAAGGCAGCCCGCATTCTGCAGACCTGCCAGCGCTCGCCTCACATTGTCGCTGGCTGTATCCTCTATAAAGGACTGTGAGTAACTCCAGACCCCTCTCCTCCAGCCCCATTCCCCTGCTGCACAACTGACCATCAGCCACCTCCAGATCATGGTGGGGAGCTCAGTCTCTGGCCAATTCCAAATGGGCTGGTTTTGTCTAATATCAGGTAGTTTAGAAAGACAGGTGTGTACCGGTCTTTGAGCAAAGCTGAGAAATTGAAAATAGTTGTGTTCAGAAAAGAGTTGAGAATATACAAGGAATCCCTATAATTCTCAGTATAGGACATGCTGGAATAGTTGTCAGTCTGCAAAATGCTGATACAGAGTCCCCAGCTTTGCCAGCAGCCAGCACTGTAAGTCAAGAGGCATGGAAGGGGCTTGGTGTGGCCCTCCCCCTGCTGTGGCCCTCCTCCTGCTGCCCAGAGGCCCTGGTGTGCTTACCTCGGCTCAGCTCTGCAAAGCAGCCTTACAGGCCCTTATGCAGCTGCCTTCCAGCCTCTTGGCTGGGCCTGTGTCTTGGTTGGCCTCTGAGAATTCACTGCACTTCATGTAGTTGGAGGGCCTCTTCGTGAGTCTGAGTGCCCAAGAGCCACTCTAGGTCATCTAAGGCCTCTCTCCTCATGGAGGGTTTGTTCTCACAGCCCAGGGCAGGCAGGCCATTGTGCTGTGCCCAGAGCTTCCTGAGGAGCAGGCAACTGCTGTGTAACTGGAGAAGCACTCGGGCTCTTGCAGGGGCCCTTGGGCCAACAAGGCTGGTCCCCAGGTCCTGCCGCCTTTTGCCAGCCATGTGGCCTTGGGCGAGTTGCTTAGCCTCAATTTTCTCTTCTGGGAAATAGACATCCCTTGTGAAGAATGAAATAAGATGACAGATGCGGAAGAACCGAGCATAGACCCTGGTGCACTTTGCACTCTTCTTCCTTGCTCTGGTTCTTATCATGATGGTTCGGAATCAGCTGTGGGACTTCCAAGTTCATCAGCGACATACCCACCAAAGAGAGTATTTTTTCCCCTTTTCTCATTTTGCGTTTCTTAAATATATATATTTGTCTTCTCTTTTTTGTAGGGATGAGGTCTTGCTGTGTTGCCCAGGCAGGTCTCAAACGCCTGGCTTCGAGCGATCCTCAGCTTCCCAAAGTGCTTGGATTATAGGCATGAGCCACTGCACCCAGCCTGTATTTAAATTATATAGCTAATACATGAATATATTTTCACTGTAAACAAATCAATCAATAGAGGAACACACAGAGCACAATTTAAACCCCCCCCTTTTTCTTCCTCACTGTTTTTTTGTTTGTTTGTTTGTTTGTTTTTGAGACACAGTTTTGCTCTGCTGCCCAGGCTGTAGTGCAGTGGCATAAACACAGCTAACTACAGCCTCGACTTCTTGGACTCAAGTCTCGAAACCAGATAGTATAAGTCAGCCTGGGGCAACAAGCACATGCTACCACACCTGGTTAATTTTTTTTACTTTTTTTTTTTTTGTAGAGATGGGGTCTCACTATGTTGCTCGTGGAGGTCTCAAACTCCTAAGCTTAAGTTATTCTCCGACCTCAGGCTCCCAAAGTGCTGTGATTACAGGAGTAAGCCACTGTGCCCAGCCTCTCCCTCACTCTTAACCTGTCCTCATCATTGGCAGTTTGGTGGGCATCTTGCTCTTTGTGTGTGTTTGTGCCCACCAGTACATGTCTGCATATGTTGATTTTGTTTATTTTTGCTATCTCCTTAAATAGGATCACATGGTTTCTCAATGCATATAGTGAAGATTTATTTACCAGTTCATATGGGTCCACCTCATTCTTATGCGGGCTGCACACTTTTTGGGATTCTGGCTGTGTTGTGCTTTACTCTCTTGTTGATGAACATTTTGGTGGTTTACTCATTTTTTAATTGTTTTTGCCATTCTCCGTGTAATGAATGTTCTTACACATACATCTTGGTACAAGCTGAGTCAAAGTGTTTGGATATTTTAAATGTTGGCAGGAACTACCAGAGTGCCCTCTGTAAGGGTTTTACCAGTTGAAACTCCCACCAGCCAAGTCCCCAAGATCCTCGTCAACACAGGCTGTTAGGCACCTTTAAAATTCAGTGTTTTGGTGTATTTCTTCTCATGGTGTTCTTGTTCTGTGTGTGACCTCCTAGGATTGTCAGCACTCAGCTCCCGCCCTCCCTCACTGCCAAGGTTCTGCTTCACCGAACAGCGCCTCAGGAGCAGGTATTGTAAAGTCCACCCACCTGACTGGATGGCATCCCCCAGAGCACCGGTCACTGAGCCTGAGGCTGGAGGGATCAGGAGCAGAGGCCGCAGAGCAGTTGTTTCTCTCGGGCTTGTCAGGACCCCGAGTCCTCCTCAATAATGAAGCCATTGGCGAGGCTGAAAGAAAATGTTTTCTTCCACAAGCTAGGCTTGGGTAGTTTTTTTTTCCTTCAAACCAAGTAAATCTGTGAGAATTCAACTTTCCATAAGAATTTGATATCTCTTTATGTCAGGGAGATGTTAAGACTTTTCAGAGACAGACTGTAAAGGGTGTGTCTTTAGAAAGATTTAGGGGGCCGGGCACAGTGGCTCACGCCTATAATCCCAGCACTTTGGGTGGCTGAGGCGGGAAGATCACTTGAGGTCAGGAGTTCAAGACCGGCCTGGCCAACATGATGAAACCTCGTCTCTATTTAAAATACAAAAATTAGCTGGGTGTGGTGGTGCACACTTGTAATCCCAGCTACTTGGGAGGCTGAGGCAGGAGAATGGCTTGAACCCGGCAGGCGGAGGTTGAGGTGAGCCAAGATCGCACCACTGCACTCCAGCCTGGGTAGCAAGAGTGAGACTCTCTCAAAAAATAAAAATAAAAAAAATAAGGAAAACAAACTCTTCTAAAATACTTCCATTTTATATTTATTTAATTGTTTTTATATTGAAAAAAAAAGTCATGCATGCTCATTGAGAATAAAATTGCCCATCATTGAACTGTACGGGGATAACCACTGCCAGCGTCTGGCGTATTTCCTTCCAGTCCTTTTTTTCTTTTGTGTATGAAGCTGTGGTTTCCAGTGTATCATAAGGCTCTCTTTTTACACTTATTAGATGAGCAGGCCTGTGAAATGCTGGTGGGGCTCTAGTCAGCCTCCTCATCCACTGTTGCTGTAGGTGTCAATTTGAGCAGCCTTTCTGGGAAACACTTTGATAATGAGAACGTTTATTTTTTCCTAATAATTTGACTTCTAGGAATATATCTTAAGGAAATAATGTAATTGCTGAAAAACATTTATACTCAAAACTTGATCACAACAAGCTTTATGAAAGTGAAAAATCAGACAAAACTTGAATGCTTAAGGTAGGAGTTGGCAAACTATGGCCTGTGGGCCACCTGCCTACAGTTGAAGTTTTATTTTGGCTGCTTTTGAGCTATAATAGCAGCGCTGAGTAGGTGGGACAGAGCCCATATGCCCTGCAAAGCCAAAAATATTTACTGTGTTGTCTTTTACACAGAAAGTTTACTAATTACTGGTGTAAGGTAGGTAAATGATTAATTTACTCATATCACTTAAACCTTCATAAAATTTTAATCAGCTGCTTAAAATGGCCAAAGATGTTTTAATGGCAGGAATTGCATGTTACTGTTTTAAGCAGAAATATGGTATTTTATATATTGTGGTCTCAAAAGTATAAAAAATGTATAGGCTTAAGGAAAAAATACCCAATATTAATCGTACTAGCTTGGGGGTGAGGGATAGTATGTGATTTTTTTTTGTTTCAACGCTTTGTCTAGAGTAAACTGAGGTTAGGCTTAGTAATCTAAAGCATGATTTTTTAAAAAATCACGAGAAAAGAAAGAACACCATATAATTCTAAGATTGAAAGTCATTTTGGCTAGAAGAGCAGTTCTTGTTTGGTTTGGTTTGGTTTTGGTGGGTTCTTTTGGAACCCTCAGATTGAGATGAGAGATGTTTTCATTTTTGAGAAAAATCATCAGGTTTCAGGCCTCGATTGTGAACCAGAACAAACGAGAGATCTGGTATAGCATTTTGTTTAGGTCACATCTTTATAGTGAGAGTCACAGTACTTTGACGTTTTTATTATAATGGAATTTATGTGAATTCTACATTGGGGCTGTGGCAGATGTGACTGTATTCTAGAATGAGTTCCCCAGAGGTGTGAAAGAGAACACGAATCTTCAATTTTATTCCCAGAAGGGAGAGTCTGAGAAAATCAGAACATAGAGTGTGACGTGAGTTTGGGTGGAGCTGCTGCCTTGAAGCCTGTGCGGGCCTAGGTTCTTGCTTCATCCCAGCCATAGTGGGAGCCAGCAGCTTGGGGGAGCTTCTGTTCCATCTGCTTGGCTCTTAGCATGTGGTTGGGACAAGCTTTCTGGGCCTGGCTAAGTTTTATGAACAGATGGCACAGCAAATTCCTGATGGTTAGGTCAAGAGGAGAATGTGGTGCCCAGCGCCAACTTCTGTGTGTGTTTGTTTTCAGAGACTCCGTATGGGAGGGGATGCCCCGCAGGAACATGGTAAGTAGTGAGGCACATGGTTGCCTGTTGAGAACGGCGGTCTTTTATACTACCTGTCCCTTACAAGTTATGTGATGGGCCGAGCCATCCGCATGTTTGTTTCCTCTGCTCATAAGATTAGGAAAATGGACGTAACAGAGCTTCAAGAATCGAGTTACCCGCCAGAACCAGAACCCTAACAGTAAAGCTATGATTTTAGGCATGCCTGTCAAATTCCTGCTTTCAGACCCTCCTTAACTTCATATTGTGAGACTGTTCGGTCAAGTGCCAGGGGATTGTGGTTGGGAGAGGGTAAAGATCAACAGCGACTGACAGAAAGACCTTTTGCAGGATGTGGAGGCATCCTCAGGAGAGTTACTTCAATTTATTCTGAAGCCTAAGTTGGAGCAAATCCCTTTCTTAGCTTATATCTTCTTTAAAAGTGCTTTTCAACCTTTCTCTCCTGAACATCTTCCTTCTCCAAAGCTGGGAGTTGTGTTGCCTGCAGGGACTCTTTCCTTATTGGGCCCAGGAATTTGAGCTACAGTTTGGCAACCTGTGTCCTGGGCTGTGGAATGCCTTCACAGCACCCCTTTCAGAACTGGTGTTAGTGGCTCCAGTGGCGCAATCGGTTAGCGCGCG
>NW_012101521.1:1934967-1941048 GCF_000951045.1 Mandrillus leucophaeus | reverse complement strand
GATGCATCTCGGAGCCGGTGCGTGGGTCGGATGCATCTCGGAGCCGGTGTGTGCGTTAGATGCATCACTCCAGTGCAATCATTGCCCCCTGCCCTCTCGCCTCGGGGGAAAGCCCTGTTCATGTTGCTTTGCAATTCCAGGAGCATCATTGCCACCGAATGTTCAGATTATCCCTGTTTTTGTGACCAAAGAGGAAGCCATTAGTCTCCATGAGTTCCCGGTGGAACAGATGACAAGGTAAGGGAGTGCACAGAGGGTTATCCTTACACCACACCTGAGGGACCCCATTGCATGATTTGTTAAAAAACAAACCTCTGATACATCCCATACTTCCTTAATTCCATCTCCCCCACGCCCTGTCTTGTAAGGAAGCATCTGGATCTTGAGTTCGTTAAGAAACAGAGTGGCATAGTGAGATGATATTGGCTTTCACATCCCAGATCTCTTACTTACCACCTATGGGACCTTGGGCAAGTCCATTCCCTGCCTGAGCCTCAGTTTTTTCATCTGAAAGGTAGACACAATAGTATCCCTTTCGTGAGTTCATCGTGACAGTTGAAAATAGTATATGTACACGGCTGGGCGCGGTGGCTCAAGCCTGTAATCCCAGCACTTTGGGAGGCCGAGATGGGCAGATCACTAGGTGAGGAGATCGAGACCATCCTGGCTAACACGGTGAAACCCCGTCTCTACTAAAAAATATAAAAAACTAGCCGGGCGTGGTGGCAGGCGCCTGTAGTCCCAGCCACTCTGGAGGCTGAGGCAGGAGAATGGCATGAACCCGGGAGGCGAAGCTTACAGTGAGCTGAGATCCGGCCACTGTACTCCAGCCTGGGCGACAGAGCCGGACTCCGTCTCAAAAAAAAAAAAAAAAAAAAAAAAAAGTATATGTACAGCACCTAGTATAGGGCCTGATGCATAGGAGACCTTCCAAATGTGGGTCAGTCTTATTCAGTGGGCTCTGCCATTTTCAGTAGGTGAGCCTGGTGTCACTACATGAAGCCCGGAGGGCCAGATGTTTCTGTATTTTTACTCCTGTGATTTAACTCCAGTGGCCTCTTAGGCTCTGTGGCCTCAGGCACTACCTTGTCCTTGATGCCTGTGCTTTAGTCCTCACTGTGGAAGGGCACTTGCTCTGCAGTCTGTCGACGTGCCCCTTCCTCACATCTCCCATTTGCCAGGTCTCCAGCATCTCCAGCAGGATTTCAGGATGGTTCAGCCCAGCACCACCCAAAGGGTGGGAGTACATCTGCCCTGAAAGAAAACGCCACCGGCCCTGTGGAATCCATGGCCTCGACCACCCAAGAGCCCGCATCCCCTGACGAAGCTTGTCCAGATGGCAGGAAGGAGAACGGATGCTTGTCTGGCCATGATCTGGAGAGCATCAGGCCCACGGGACTGCACAGCACTGCTAGGGACGAGGTTCTTGGCCCTAGCTGCTCCCTGGGGAAGGAACTAGTCTTTCTCCAAGAGGAACTTGACTTGTCTGAAATCCACATTCCAGAGGCTCAGGAAGTAGACACGTCCTCAGGTCATTTTGCCTTCCTACATGTGCCTGTCCCAGATGGCAGGGCTCCTTACTGCAAGGCATCTCTCATCGCCTCCAGCAGCCTGGATCCCACGCCTCCTGAGGACACAGCCATCAGCAGCCTGCACTCTCCCTCCGCTCCTGAGATGCTCACCCAGCCTGGAGCCCAAGAGCAGCTCGAAGATCGTCCTGGCTATAGCAGCCAAGTCCCCATTCCCAGAGCAGACCCTCTCCCCAGAAGGACCCGCAGGCGCTTGTCACTGCCTCGCTTAGATCCGGGGCAGAGAGGAAACAAGCTTTCCACAGGAGAACAAGGCCTGGATCAAGATGTTGATGGGTTCTGTGAAAGCCACGCAGCCCCCGGTCTGGAATGCAGTTCAGGCTCAGCAAACTGTCAGGGTGCTGGCCCCTCTGCAGATGGAATCAACTCCGGGCTGACACCAGCAGAGTCCTGCGTGGAGCTCGTGAGGATGAACCTCTACACTCACTGCGTCAAAGGGCTGGTGCTGTCCCTGCTGGCCGAGGAGCCGCTGCTGGGAGACAGCGCAGCCATAGAGGAAGTGGTGAGTGTCCTCAGACTTTCCCCTGCCCCTCTGCGGCCTCTGCTGATCTCCTGTGCTTCCCTCACAGCACTGTGCCAACACCCAGGGAAGGGATAAAGGCTCAGCCTTCAGTTGTGTGACCCTGGGCAAAACGTTCTTGTTTAGAAGATGGAGGTAGCACCTGCCTCTGTGGGTTTTTGTTGGGGGTAAGAGTGAGTCAAGCGCATAGCACTGGTGGCATATTGGCATCCAACAGGTATTGGTTCTCTTCTTGCACTGCTTCTAGTTTTGCAGAGTGCAGGCCTTGGAGGAAGGGAAGGCCTGAGATAGAATCCTGGCTCTTGTCCTCTAGCTGTGTGAACTCGCCCACAGACCTTTGTCCCCCTGAGCCTTGGCTAACTCCTCAGTCATACAGGGGTGATGGTAGACCCACCTGTTCCAGATGCAGTGAGATAATGCAGGCAGAGGCTGCACGCACACATGCACAGTCACTGGTGTGCCACCCCTACTCATGGCTTCATTTCCTACCATGGACAGCTCTAGGTTCCTTGTCGGCTGGAAACTCCTCTGCAGTGTGTCACAGCCTGGGTTGGAAGTTCCCTGGAAACCCTGTGTTTCCCTCCATAGCCCCAGCATCGTACCTGATCTGAAACTTCCTCCTAGAAGGCTGGGACATCTGAAATCCTAACTGGCTCTGGAGGGCTCTTAAACTATTCCAGCCCCTTCCTCGCTTAGAGGCTTAGAGTGGTAAACTGACCTTCCCCGGGGCCCACGCTGGAGATTCGGTTGCTATAGTAACAGCCTTGCTTTAGTAGGCAAGGAAAGTGGTAGCAACAAGAATAGCAGGTTGAAATTGCTGGAGGGCAAATGGTGTCTTGGGGCTTTCCTTGTTTTTATTCTTAAAACGTATATTATTCTAAGCTGATCTTAGTAGCATGCAGGGCTTGTGACCCTCCATAAATAAGCTGGTCACCTTGGAACACAGAAGAAGAGATAAGACTGCACAGCAGCTTCCTTGCACAGAACTCCTAGCAAGAGAGTGCTCTCTGGAGCTGTCAGGCTTCTCTGTCCCCTTTCCACAGACACTGGATCACTGAGTTACAGCTCATTTGCTTCCTGTATCCCCATTCACCATAGCTGTGAGTGACTATCCACCTCCTTCTTATAACAGTGCAGGGAGTTCTGGCTGCAGTGTTACACGCCTCATCTCCCTGCCGATGCCTTGGTTTTCATGCTCTATTCTGCACAGTGTTGAGCCTTAGAAATGTCATTTTGAAGGACCCAGTGTTTGAATGCAATAAAGTGGATATAATACCTTTCTTTTTACCTTCCCCACAGAAAGGAAAAAATAGCACAGGCTGCTCTTTGAGGAGATGTATTCTGCACCAACTATATGCGAAATACTTTGCATCTCTTATTTTAGCCAAGCCTTAGAACAGTTCTGGGAGGTAGGCATTGTAACTCCCCTTTGCCAGTAAGAAAACAGCCTCATTGAGATGAAAAGACCTCATGCAAGTGGCAGGTCCAGAGTTCTTGCTGGTTTCTGGTTCCCTGCCCCAGCCTCTCTGTCCCCCCACTGCCCTGCCCTTGCTGTGATAGCTGGGAAGCTGAAGAAAGAGGGTCAGTATCCTGCCTTCTGTGGCTCGTGCTCTGTGGCCTTATCCCCTGGTTTGTCAAAGTCTATCCATGCTGTTATGACATCAGCCTCCATGGGCTTCCGTGGAAAGCAGGGTTTGGTGCTGGCTAGGCCCCAGGAGATAGACTGCAGTTTTATGGAAGAAGAAAAGCTAATCTTTTCTTTTCTTTTTTTTTTTTTTTGAGATAGAGTTTCACTCTTGTTGCCCAGGCTGGAGTGCAGTGGCATGATCTCAGCTCACTGCAACCTCCGCCTCCCGGGTTCAAGTGATTCTTCTACCTCAGCCTCCTGAGTAGCTGGGATTACAGGCATGCGCCACCAGGCCCAGCTAATTTTGTATTTTTAGTAGAGACGGGGTTTCTCCAGGTTGGTAAGGCTGGTCTCAAACTCCTGACCTCAGGAAATTTGCCCGCCTTGGCCTCCCAAAGTGCTGAGATTACAGGCATGCGCCACCAGGCCCAGCTAATTTTGTATTTTTAGTAGAGACGGGGTTTCTCCAGGTTGGTCAGGCTGGTCTCAAACGCCTGACCTCAGGTAATTTGCCCGCCTTAGCCTCCCAAAGTGCTGGGATTATAGGCATGATTGCGCCCAGCCCTGAAAAGCTAATCTTTTCTAGTATGGAGTGACTAACTTTGATCAGCCCACTGGTTTGAGAGTGGGTTTGTTAATCAGACCCAGAGGATTTCTGTTTTATAATCAAGAGAGGTGTTTGATTGCCTTTCCAGACGAGCCTTGAAAATACTTTACCTGATTTCCCTGTAGCCCCTCTGCTACTGTCTAGAAAAACCAAATACCCCCAGTTATGTTGAGCACACCCCTTTTGCAAGGGCTCCTTAATGATGTTACATACTCCCTAGCTGCCCTCATGTCATTTGGCTGTCTTGTCTTTGGCTGGATCAACTTCCACAAGAAGTAGGGGTGGGGTGAGGGGCAACAGGGCTTGGGATGGTGGAAGGAGCTGTGGGTGGAGCAACCAGGAGAGTTGGCATTGGGGCTGGAATTCCCTCAGAGGGAGCGAAATAGGCTCACACCAGGGGGCAGCATAGAGCCGATGATAGTTCATTACTCAAAACCCAAGATAATCTCATTGACCTTCAAACACAGTGATCAGATTAATTATTTATTACTACAGTAGGACATTGAGCTTCTATGTACAGTAGATGAGGCTTGAAGTTAGTGTGAGAGTGTTGCCATAAAACATTTTATGAGAAAACACCTTCCCCCAAGTAGGAAACCGGTACCTCTAAGGGAACGTGTGTGCCACATATTACTCCTGCACGCTGTGTCACACGCTGACATTTGTGCCACTTGCTTTCGTGTGCAGTAGAAGTTAGAGGACCCAGGAATTAGCCTCAGCTCTGCTTCGCCTAGGGCCGTTGTGAGGATCACATTATATAGCAGTATATATCGGGGGCTGGCAAACGTTTTATGTAAAGGACCAGAAAGCAAATATTTTCAGCTTTGCACAGCTTTTCAGCTCTGCTGTTGTAGTACAAAAACAGCCATAGACAGTATATAAATGGTATGGCTGTATTCTGGTAATTATTTATGGACATGGCATTGGAACCTCATATAATTTGTACATGTTACAATATTATTCTTTTGACTTTTTTCCCCAGCCATGTAAAAAATATAAAAACCATTAAGTCTCAGGCTGTACAAAAACAGGCAACAGTCTGGATTTAGTTTATAGGCGGGAGTTTGCCGACCCCTGGTATATGTGAAGGCACTTGGCTATCAGTAAAAAATTATCCACATGTCATCTGACATAGCATCTTGTGATTAACTGTGTGTTTCTTGTTAAGTGATCCTATCTTGAGTGCAAGTTAGGCAGAAGATTCTGGAAGCAGAGCTCAGTGCCTGTGGGGAAACAGTTTTCGGCACGGCTCACTCTCTGTTCCTGTTGTTTCTTCCTCTGGACACCAGCTCAGCATGGAAGGGATGGCTGTTAGCAGGTTCTCGAGGTCCAAAAACTTTCGGTGAGGCTGTGGTTTGACTTCATGGTGAATGCTTGTGTGTGCCCATGCGCATGTCGGTGCATGCTCACACACACACATCTGTTCAAATAAGAGGCTCTGTGTTAAACTCAGTGTTGGTCAGGCTCTCTCAGTGATCTGAACATGAGATACTATGCTTATCTTTCCTGAGTACCTATCTTTTTACATAACTCTGCACCCTTGATTTAAACCAAATAGCTCATAAGTTGGCAGTGCTTGGCATTATATGTGTTCATTTAGTCATTCATTTAGTGGATTCATTTACTGAGCACCTACTAGGAGTCAGGCAGTCTACTAAGCACTGAGGATACAAAACTGAGCGCATAGTAGAAAATAACTTTATATGTCACACCTATGGACTTGAAATATCATTTCTGA
>NW_012101521.1:1931326-1934917 GCF_000951045.1 Mandrillus leucophaeus | reverse complement strand
CCTGACCTCAGGTAATTTGCCCGCCTTAGCCTCCCAAAGTGCTGGGATTATAGGCATGATTGCGCCCAGCCCTGAAAAGCTAATCTTTTCTAGTATGGAGTGACTAACTTTGATCAGCCCACTGGTTTGAGAGTGGGTTTGTTAATCAGACCCAGAGGATTTCTGTTTTATAATCAAGAGAGGTGTTTGATTGCCTTTCCAGACGAGCCTTGAAAATACTTTACCTGATTTCCCTGTAGCCCCTCTGCTACTGTCTAGAAAAACCAAATACCCCCAGTTATGTTGAGCACACCCCTTTTGCAAGGGCTCCTTAATGATGTTACATACTCCCTAGCTGCCCTCATGTCATTTGGCTGTCTTGTCTTTGGCTGGATCAACTTCCACAAGAAGTAGGGGTGGGGTGAGGGGCAACAGGGCTTGGGATGGTGGAAGGAGCTGTGGGTGGAGCAACCAGGAGAGTTGGCATTGGGGCTGGAATTCCCTCAGAGGGAGCGAAATAGGCTCACACCAGGGGGCAGCATAGAGCCGATGATAGTTCATTACTCAAAACCCAAGATAATCTCATTGACCTTCAAACACAGTGATCAGATTAATTATTTATTACTACAGTAGGACATTGAGCTTCTATGTACAGTAGATGAGGCTTGAAGTTAGTGTGAGAGTGTTGCCATAAAACATTTTATGAGAAAACACCTTCCCCCAAGTAGGAAACCGGTACCTCTAAGGGAACGTGTGTGCCACATATTACTCCTGCACGCTGTGTCACACGCTGACATTTGTGCCACTTGCTTTCGTGTGCAGTAGAAGTTAGAGGACCCAGGAATTAGCCTCAGCTCTGCTTCGCCTAGGGCCGTTGTGAGGATCACATTATATAGCAGTATATATCGGGGGCTGGCAAACGTTTTATGTAAAGGACCAGAAAGCAAATATTTTCAGCTTTGCACAGCTTTTCAGCTCTGCTGTTGTAGTACAAAAACAGCCATAGACAGTATATAAATGGTATGGCTGTATTCTGGTAATTATTTATGGACATGGCATTGGAACCTCATATAATTTGTACATGTTACAATATTATTCTTTTGACTTTTTTCCCCAGCCATGTAAAAAATATAAAAACCATTAAGTCTCAGGCTGTACAAAAACAGGCAACAGTCTGGATTTAGTTTATAGGCGGGAGTTTGCCGACCCCTGGTATATGTGAAGGCACTTGGCTATCAGTAAAAAATTATCCACATGTCATCTGACATAGCATCTTGTGATTAACTGTGTGTTTCTTGTTAAGTGATCCTATCTTGAGTGCAAGTTAGGCAGAAGATTCTGGAAGCAGAGCTCAGTGCCTGTGGGGAAACAGTTTTCGGCACGGCTCACTCTCTGTTCCTGTTGTTTCTTCCTCTGGACACCAGCTCAGCATGGAAGGGATGGCTGTTAGCAGGTTCTCGAGGTCCAAAAACTTTCGGTGAGGCTGTGGTTTGACTTCATGGTGAATGCTTGTGTGTGCCCATGCGCATGTCGGTGCATGCTCACACACACACATCTGTTCAAATAAGAGGCTCTGTGTTAAACTCAGTGTTGGTCAGGCTCTCTCAGTGATCTGAACATGAGATACTATGCTTATCTTTCCTGAGTACCTATCTTTTTACATAACTCTGCACCCTTGATTTAAACCAAATAGCTCATAAGTTGGCAGTGCTTGGCATTATATGTGTTCATTTAGTCATTCATTTAGTGGATTCATTTACTGAGCACCTACTAGGAGTCAGGCAGTCTACTAAGCACTGAGGATACAAAACTGAGCGCATAGTAGAAAATAACTTTATATGTCACACCTATGGACTTGAAATATCATTTCTGAGACATTCGTACAGGAAAACTGATTTAACACCCCAAAATAACATGTAAGCT
Organism: Mandrillus leucophaeus; assembly: GCF_000951045.1. NCBI lineage: Eukaryota > Metazoa > Chordata > Mammalia > Primates > Cercopithecidae > Mandrillus > Mandrillus leucophaeus. The sequence continues at coordinate 1,933,015 of NW_012101521.1, read as the reverse complement.
TCATGACATTTTCTTCAGAAGCATTCTGTTTGCATCTCTATACTTTTTATGTGCACTTTTTTTCTTACATAGCTGTTGAGAAATAGTCCACAAATTATCTGTGATCTCTAAAGAGATACCATTTCTTTTGTATGATTATTTGCATTTCCTGGATTCTGTAAAAAGGCCCTGCCTCAGGATAGCACTTTAGAGTTTATGAAGGACTTTTGGATGTGTCATTTCATTTAAGTCACTTGGCAGTCCTGTACTGTTCCCATTTTGCAGATGAATAGAAAAATGAGGCACAGAAAATTTGGTAACTTGCTCCTGGTCATTTGACTAAAAAGAGGCTGAACTTGGAATGTTTTTTACCTGGGAACTGCAAATGCTGGGGGACAGTCGCCTTCTTTCTTGTGGCTGAAGCAGGCCCAGGAAACCCCGTTTCAGACCAAGCCCATTACGATGGGCCTGGCGTACTAAGTCAAGCCCTCAGTGGAGCTTGAAGAACGCCGCACAGCCATTGAAGAATTATATGATAGAATATTTAAAGATGAGAAAAGCAGTTCGTGCTTTGTTGTTAGGTTAAAAAACTATCAGTCATTATTTATGATTTGATCTCGTTTTTACTTTACAGAAAAAGAGTTACACAAAACAATATAGTCCAGTGTTTTCAATTGTACTTAAAGTTCATCTCCTTGGAGGTTTGTAAAAATACAGGTACTTGAACCCACCTCCTTGATAGTCGTCCTCAACTGTGTACCTCCTCTGAACCATCAAGTGCAGAAAGCTGTTTGACTGACACTTAGTCCTTCCAAGAAAGCCAGGACTAGGCTATCAGTGCTAGATGTTGCAGAGAGAAGTTACCTTGTTACATCCGGTGAGGGACTTCTCTACCTGGGGCCAGTGAGAAACACTGGATGGTCCCAGGCTATTTGTAATGTGAAATCATGCAGCCTGGGGAGGAAAGCCATGGTTAAAATAAGATACACCACAGTGGGAACAGTGGCTATTACTGGGTGGTGAAAAGATGAGTAGTTTTTCTTATTAGTTTATTTTTTTACTCATCTCTTTTCTGTCTCCTGTAATATAATCAGTAATTAAAAAAACATTAGAACATAAGGGTGAAAGAAAAATGTTGGTGAGAGTCCATTTTGCTGGATCAAGTGGGCAGTAAGATACTCCATGAATGATTTATTTTTTTGGTTTGTTTTGTTTTTTGAGACAGAGTCTCACTCTGTCACCCAGGCTGGAGTGCGGTGGTACGGTCTCGGCTCACTGCAGCCTTGAACTCCTGGCTCAAGTGATCCTCCCGCTTCGGTCTCGCAAAGCACTGGGATTACAGGTGTGAGCCACCATACCTGGCTGGAGGATTATTTTTTAACTAAGTCTGTGGTTAACTAGCCCTCAGAAGGCTTGCTGAGGTCAGCCCTACAAGCCCATGACCCTCTCCCCGTTTGCAGTACCACAGCAGCCTGGCGTCGCTGAATGGGCTGGAAGTCCACCTAAAAGAGACGCTGCCCAGGGGTGAGACAGCCTCCACGAGCAGCGCCTACAGCTTCACACATTACGACCGCATTCAGAGCTTGCTGATGGGTAAGAACCAGGCAAGGGGCCCGGGGCGATGGGGATGCCAGATTCTAGAGACGGGTGGAGGTGAGAACTCGAGCCCCAGCATCGTGATGACACGGCTGTGCACAGAGTTGTCGGGCC
>NW_012101521.1:1914541-1931276 GCF_000951045.1 Mandrillus leucophaeus | reverse complement strand
ACTAGGCTATCAGTGCTAGATGTTGCAGTGAGAAGTTACCTTGTTACATCCGGTGAGGGACTTCTCTACCTGGGGCCAGTGAGAAACACTGGATGGTCCCAGGCTATTTGTAATGTGAAATCATGCAGCCTGGGGAGGAAAGCCATGGTTAAAATAAGATACACCACAGTGGGAACAGTGGCTATTACTGGGTGGTGAAAAGATGAGTAGTTTTTCTTATTAGTTTATTTTTTTACTCATCTCTTTTCTGTCTCCTGTAATATAATCAGTAATTAAAAAAACATTAGAACATAAGGGTGAAAGAAAAATGTTGGTGAGAGTCCATTTTGCTGGATCAAGTGGGCAGTAAGATACTCCATGAATGATTTATTTTTTTGGTTTGTTTTGTTTTTTGAGACAGAGTCTCACTCTGTCACCCAGGCTGGAGTGCGGTGGTACGGTCTCGGCTCACTGCAGCCTTGAACTCCTGGCTCAAGTGATCCTCCCGCTTCGGTCTCGCAAAGCACTGGGATTACAGGTGTGAGCCACCATACCTGGCTGGAGGATTATTTTTTAACTAAGTCTGTGGTTAACTAGCCCTCAGAAGGCTTGCTGAGGTCAGCCCTACAAGCCCATGACCCTCTCCCCGTTTGCAGTACCACAGCAGCCTGGCGTCGCTGAATGGGCTGGAAGTCCACCTAAAAGAGACGCTGCCCAGGGGTGAGACAGCCTCCACGAGCAGCGCCTACAGCTTCACACATTACGACCGCATTCAGAGCTTGCTGATGGGTAAGAACCAGGCAAGGGGCCCGGGGCGATGGGGATGCCAGATTCTAGAGACGGGTGGAGGTGAGAACTCGAGCCCCAGCATCGTGATGACACGGCTGTGCACAGAGTTGTCGGGCCTGCATTCAGGGCTCTCTCTCACCGGGAGCCCACTCCCACCGAGTGTGGCGTTCGCTGGGCAGACGCTTGTCTGCTCATGTGTCTGTTTCTGGTGTTTCCCAGTGTTTTGAGAGAAGTTCATGTTCACATAACTGTGATAGGTTTGTCTCAGAATGTTGAGATCCACACGCAGAAACCGGGTGCTGCATCGCATGGCGGCAGCAGCAGAAGCCCAGCGCCCCAGGCCTTTGTCTCTGCCCCGGGCAGTCACACTCATAGCCTTGAGCCGTGCTCGTCCCAGTGTTCAGTACCAGGCTTCAGGGGGTGGGAGGGCGGAGGGTAACTGTCTGCTCTTCACAAGTCTGTGTCCTCTTCTGGAAGCAAACCTGCCGCAGGTGGCCACCCCGCAGGATCGCCGCTTCCTCCAGGCCGTCAGCCTGATGCATAGCGAGTTTGCCCAGCTGCCCGCGCTTTATGAAATGACCGTCAGGTGAGCCTCCCTGAGTCGATCCCCCACTACTCTCCACGGTCCTGCTCACGGGAACCACCTGTGGGGCCCAGGCAGCGCCTTATTCCTAAGTAGATGAAGAACTTTCTAGTTACTCTCCTTAAGGCCTTCCTTTGTTCCTATTGCCGCCATTATCCACTGTTGTGCGGTCACGTGCCATGGACTTTCTGCTTCCCTTCCTACTTTAGACGCTTGGGGTCCAGCAGTGAAGGAACCTGAGGTCCTCGCCATCATGGAGCTACATCCATTACTAGGGATGGCGGCTCCGTCTCCTTGCCAGAAACAGTGTTGAAATATTGTTGTCTTTCTAATTAAAAAGTCATATGGCTGGGCACAGTGGCTCACACCTGTAATCTCAGCACTTTGGGAGGCAGGCGGATCACTTGAGGTCAGGGTTCAAGACCAACCTGGTCAACCTGGTGAAACCCTGTCTCTACTAAAAATACAAAAAATTAGCTGGGCAGGGTGGTGGATGCCTGTAATCCCAGCTACTCAGGAAGCTGAGGCGGGAGAATCACTTGAACCCAGGGGGCAGAGGTTACAGTGAGCCAAGATAATACCATTGCACTCCAGCCTGGGCGACAGAGTGAGACTGCATCTCAAAAAAAAAATAATAATAATAATACATGCTGATGATACAGTCATGCAGAATGCTTGGAAATCTATCACGTAAAGCATTTTCCTCTCCCCTCACCCCATCACACACCAAGAAATAACCACATTTTACAGTTTGGCATGTATTGCTCCAGGTTTTATTGGTGTTTGGTTTTTATTTTTTGTACATATAGATTAATTGTATTTTTAATTATTTTAAGTCTTCTAGAAAATAGGATCCTACTAATGTACAATTTTACAGTTGTCTTTTTTCACATTATGGCATAGCTTGAACATCTCCATGCCAGGAGAAATATAGATCTATTGATGACTATTGTAATTTACAGTATTTAACCAACCGAATTTGTTTTTTTCTTTCTACATGCTTCTCTTATGAAACTGGAAAGGGAGTTTGGGCTTTAGAGATCACTTTATAAAATCCCTGGGAGGCTGGGACCTGAGAATTTGGTTGACAGCTGGTAACAGAAAATAAAGCACGGTAGCAGGTCACGGGCAGTGCTGGCAATGTATATATTAGTCCACGTAGCCCTTGGAACCATATGGTCAAGGGCATTATTTTTTATTTATTTATTTTGAGACAGTCTCACTCTGTCGCCAGGCTGGAGTGCAGTGGCTCAATCTCAGCTCATTGCAATCTCTGCCTTCCGGTTTCAGACGATTCTCCTGCCTCAGCCTCCTAAGTAGCTGGGACTACAGGCGCCTGCCACCGTGCCCAGCTCATTTTTGTATTTTTAGTAGAGATAGGGTTTCACCATGTTGGCCAGGATAGTCTTGATCTTTTGACCTCGTGATCCGCCCACCTCGCCCTTCCAAAGTGCTGGGATTACAGGTGTGAGCCACTGCGCCCAGCTTCAAGGGCATTTTTTAAATTCTCATTTTACAGATGAGAAAATTGAAGCACAAATAGGATAAGCAGCTTGCTCAGGGTTGTATTCTTCTTAAGTGGCAGGGCCAGGATTTGAAGCATGTTCTCCAACTGTTCAAGCACTGGTACGACCTTTCCACACAGGTTTCAGTGTCACGGCAGTGTGGTCCAGTGCGAGGGGCCTGGGTCACGGTGGACTGACAGGGAGCCGGGTGGGTGATTAGGATGGTTCCGATGCCCTGTCACCCGCCACACTTGAGTGGCAGGTGTTCTGCTGCCTCACACTGTTTCCAGCCAGTATCTCAATAGATCTTTCTGTCAGAAATGTGTCTTCTCTGGCTTTAATTCACAGCTGCCCCAGACTGGCCACCCAGAGGCGACTTGCATCTACAGTCACTGGTTTGGGAACTGGCTGTGTTGGGGGGTGTGTGTCTGTTTTGTGGGAGGTGGAAACAAGTAAAATGTCAGCATCTGCTCCACCAACCACCTTGTGGCCCTGCAGTATGTCACCTTTCTTGGAGCTGAGAGAGGTTTAGTGTTGAGATACGTAGCTCAAGGCATTTGTTGAGAGATTATTTTAATAATAGTAATAGAAACAACAGCTACCATTTCTTAACCACTCACCATGTGTTAAGCACTCACTTAATCTCATTCTTAAAAAAAAAAAAAAAACATACACACAGAACTTCCCTGAGGGCGCATACTGTTACAAATCCACTGTACAGATGAAAAAGCTGGGACTCAGAAATGTTGACTAGCAGCCCAGGACACACCCTAGGAAGTAACAGGGCTGGGATCAGCACCTGAGTGTGTGACTCCAGATCCATGCTCATTACCACCTGGCCTCGGAGCCCTCCCACAGGGCTATGAGAAGAGATTTTCCTGCTGGGCCAGTGGGTGCACCCACTAGAGACACTGAAGCTTGGAATAGGGTGGGATTTTTCTCCCTTCTTACAAGGCAGTAGAGAATTGAGTGAGGGGAGCCTTAGCAGTCCCTGACTCCACCCTTTTTCACTAGATTTGGGGGAAACTGAGGCCTATAGGATAGTTGGAGAGGCAGGATCCAGAAACCAGGGGGTTTACCTTGGCCTAAAGTTGGCTCCTCCCAGGTGGCTCTGCCTCTGTGTGGTGCCCTCATCCCTCCCTCTGTGTCCACAGGCTTCCTGTCACTTCATGTCACATCCCACTCCTGTCCTTCACTCCCCCTCAGTCTGTCCAGCTGCCCCCAGTGTGGAGAGCAGACTAGACTCCTTTCTCAGACACTGCCATTGCCTTGTCATAGAGGCAGGGCAGCCCCAGCTACTCACTTTGAGCCTCAGGGTGCTTGTCTGTGAAATGGGACTGTACCACCGCTGCAGAGCTTATGTGAGGGGCAAAGCAGAGACTGTATGCAGAGCACATTGCATAGCTCAGTATATCAGCAAGCCGGCACTCCACAGTTCCTTTATGCGGCACTTATGACTCCCGTCTCTGTGGCTGCTGCCACCGTGGATGGTCCCACCACGGACTCTTCCAGCATCTAGTGAGCTGAAAGGAAGGAAAGATGGTATTGGCACTGAAGCCTGAAACTCCGCTGAATAAATAGAATCCCGTTCCATGACAGCTGCACATGCCACATTGGGTGTCCTGGGTCCTCTGTGACAAGAACCTTACTGAGGTCTCTGTGTGGTCTATTAGCACCAGCAGCATCGGACCATAGTCTTCTTTCTTCTTCCAACAGAAACGCCTCCACGGCCGTGTACGCCTGTTGCAACCCCATCCAGGAGACGTATTTCCAGCAGCTGGCACCTGCAGCACGGAGCTCTGGCTTCCCAAACCCTCAGGATGGCGCCTTCAACCTCTCTGGCAAAGCCAAGCAGAAGTTGCTGAAGCACGGGGTGAACTTGCTCTGAGCTGCGCCCAGGAGGTGACTGGGAAGGAGAAAACCAGCAAAGGAAGTTCTGCCTTTTATCATCGAAAAGGCTCCTCTATTTTATTTTTCTTGAAAACATTCCCTTTTTTAGGAACGTAATGATATTTGAGTTTTTGTTACTCCTTTTGCAGATAGGGATGTGTTTGCGGGCAGGGGTTAGTTCTTTAGGTCAGGAGACCTAGAGCACTTGATAAAGAACTGTATTTCATTGGTGGCGTTGGGGCCGGGATGGGCTTGGCTCCCTCTCTGCCACACTGAGCTTGAGGTATTTCATATCTCCTGCTACTGTTCCATCCCAGCTTGAACTGGTGCCACAAGATTCCAGGTTGGCATTTTTTCTAGAACCTGATCGTCCACTAGCCCAGAGTGTGTATTCAACCCCGACACCAGGTGGGTGGTAGGCGGTGTGACTGCACAGTGAGGAGCCAGATCTGTGAGCAGGCAGACTCCACGCCCACGTCGCAGGTAGGTTTCTCCAGTGCGGTCCTGCTGGGAGGTCCAGATCATTCCTGCAGGGAAGCAACAGCACACGGAGACCGCCTGGTTGAATTCTGTTGGAACTCTACTCAAATCTAGGGGTGTCTTCTTTGGACCCACAATGGGGGCAAGCCTTAGTAATATGGAAGGGAGTTTGGGCTTTTGAGATCCCTTTATAAAAGCCCTGGGGGCTGAGCCCTGAGAATTCAGCGACAGCAGGACCAACCTGTGCTGCCTTTGACTGCAAGTGGGCTGTGCGGCTGGTTCCTCTTGAGCGAGTGTCCCTAAATAGGAGTTTACAAGATGTCTGGGGGTAAAAGCAATTGTGCTTTTCAGTGGTGGCTGCGTGAAAGGGAATGACATTCATTTGTGTGTTCCTGGACTTGTGTGGTACTTAAAACCTCAGTTCTATTACATTATAGTCAGACTTTTTTTTGACAGTATGAGACAGATTGCAGGATGAAAATACTTGTCAAAATCTTAACTGAATGTTTACTGGAAGTACTTGAGATTCCATTTGAAAGTTGTATGGTTAATAATTTCATGTCAGTGAACTGATATCTGATGTTTATGATATGGTGTCTTTTTCTTGAAACAAGCTTCCAAGGACTAAAAATAAAATAGCCAAAAAACACTATTGAGTTCTGAGTAATTAAGTGGCAGCATTTTTTGTGGCAAAGGTAAGGGTTAAGATTGTGTGTGTGTGTGTGTGTGTGTGTGTGTGTGTGTGTGTAACGTGGGCACATCCCTCTTTCCCTTCCCTGAGTTCAGTGTGGCTGGGTAAGGACCGTCTGTTTGCAGGGGTGCCAGGCTGCTGCCTGCCGCTCCAGGGAGCAGCAGCTGCAGCTGATCCAATACACCAAGCCTGTGTCACCCTCTTCTGTCACCTCTCTCCAGGATCCCTCCTGTCTCTTGGATCCCATCTGCCTAGATGGAAGAGGATCCTATCTGAAGCTAGGATAAATGTTGTCTTACTCCTCTACTATGTTCTCCCAGAAAAAAATTCATTGCAGGTTCTCTGCTGTGGTTGCTGCAGCTCCAGGAAGCCCCCGCAATGTCTCGCCTTATCTTTGACCAGTGGTCCCCAGTACCAGGCCAGACAAGACAACTTTATAATGCCATTTGTGTTGTGAAAATTCTTCCACTGACCCAAAATGGAACCGTACAAAGCCTATCCCTGTATATGGAAAAGTCTCATCCACCTGGATTAACTCAGAAAAAGTAAAGTCCTGAAACTTGACTTTGCAGGTGAGCCCCTTTCTTTCCTCCTCTGATCCTGCTTAGTTTCTGCAGTGGAGGTTCTGCTCAGAGCCCCAGGGCACTGGCAGCTGCAGCTGTCATCTCTAAAGCTTGGTAACTGTGGCCCAGAGGCTGCAGAAAAGAAACACTCAGCCCGCTGTTTTCCTGTTCTAATATTTCAGAGGTTTCAGGGGGTCGCTCAGGACACCGTTTATCCCACAGCCCCAGGCCCATCCCCTCAAAATTAGCACCCCCAGAGTACAGGCCCAGCGACGGATGGCCAAGCAGCATGTTCTTGCTGGAGTGGGCACCACAACCTCCTATGGCCACGTTTCCCAGGGGAAGGCAGTGTTTGCAGGACAGCCTGCCCACCCTGGACTCCTACTTGACACCGAGTGCCACTGTCAGTCATCCAGGACCACAGATTCTAGTGGCTCTTCAGGGCAGAAAAGCCTCTGTTTTGGCTCCGTCTGTGCCATCCATCTGCCACCTGTGAACTGGAAGGATAAAGGTCCCATGAGTGATTAATAGTGGTGTATTAGTCCGTTCTCACACTGCTAATAAAGACATACCCGAGACTGGGTCATTTATAAAGGAAAGAGGTGTAACTGACTCACAGTTCCGCAGGGCTGGAGAGACCTTGGGAAACTTACGATCACGGCAGAAGGGGAACCAAACACATCCTTCTTCGCATGGTGGCAGCAAGGAGAAGTGCAGAGTGAAGTAGGGGGAAAGCTCCTTACAAAACCGTCAGATCTCGTGAGAACTCACTATCACAAGAACAGCATGGAAGTAACCACCCCCGTGATTCAGTTACCTCCCACCAGGTCCCTCCCACGACATGTGGGGATTATGAGAACTACAAGATGAAATTTGGGTGGGGACACAGCCAAACCATATCAAGCGGCAGTCAGATTCCTCCTGGGAAAGGACCCCCAGAGGGGACGTTTGAGCTAATCAAACTGTCTCCTCCCCTGGAGGGAAGCAGCTAGACTTCTGGGCCCTTGTCACTTCCACAGATAGAGGGTGGTAGCAAGTGGAGCCCAGGGGCTTTGTTGGAGTTGCCTTCCATGGTGTCTGCCTTGCATATTTAACCCCCTTGGTGGTCCTTTCCAATGTGGCTAAGATGTACTTCCCATGCTGCCCAGTTACTGCGCTCTTAACACCCCGCCCTGCTCCGAGTGGGTGAGTAGCAGCAGCAGGGCTTTCTCTGGTGTGGGCCTGCCTGCCACAGGCCACTTCCCTGTGTGTGCGGTGAGCTGAATGGTGGCCCCCGAAGATCAGGTCCCAATCCCCAGAACCTGTGAATGTTGCCTTGTTGGATCAGATGTTTGCAGGTGTGGTTGAGTGAAGGATCTTGAGACAAAGAGGTGATCCTGGCTTATCCTATGGCCTCTAAATGCCCTCACAAGTGTGCTTTTAGGAGAGGGGCAAGGGGAGGTTACTCACACGGAGAAGAAGGCCGTGTGAAGATGGCAAAGACTGGAGTGATGCGGCCGCCAGTCAAGGAATGCCAGCAGCCACCCGGTGCCAGAAAAGGCAAGAAGTGGATTCCGCCGTAGAGTGTGCAGACGGCCTGTGACTGTCAACATGCTGAATTCGGTCCCGTGAAACTGATTTCGGACTTTGGCCTCCAGAACCGTGAGAGCATGGATTTGTGTTGTAAGCCTCCGGGTGTGTGGTCATTTGTTACAGCAGCCACAGGAAACAAATCCATCCTCCTGCAAACTCGCTTTCTCCTTGTGATGCCCAGTTCCCTCCCTCTCAGTAGCGCCAAGCCACAGAGCACCGGTAGGGCATGAGAAGAGCTGGGGCCCCACACGAGGTTGCCATGGTGCGGGGCACAGGGGAGCCTTTGAGCAGGGGAGTGAGACGGGTGCGGTGTCACGCCTGTATAATTCCAGCATTTTGGGAGGCCAGAGCGGGTGGATCACTTGAACTCAGGAGTTCAAGACCAGCCTGGCCAACATGACGAAACCCCCTCTCTACTAAAAATACAAAAATTAGCCAGCTGTGGTGGCGTGTGCCTGTAATCCCAGCTACTCGGGAGGCTGAAGCAGGAGAATTGCTTGAACCTAGGAGGTGGAGGTTGCAGTGAGCCGAGCTGAGATTCATTGCACTCCAACCTGGGCGACAGTGAGGCTCTGACCCCCCCCTCAAAGAAAAGGAAGAAAAATGCAGGGGACTGACTTGAGCTGATTCTTGTGAGGAAGGTCACTAGCTCCTGAATAGGGAATAAACTGGGCAGGAGTGGAGACCACCAGGAGGCTGTGGTCGTCCAGGTGGGAAGGGGAATGGCTGAAGCAGAGAGGAGGCCAGATAATGGGCAGACACACATGGGCACAGATTAGGTTTGGGGCAGGGAGGGACAGCTCCAGTGGAGAAGGCAGCCAAGGAGATAGATTCCTGCCCTGAAGGAGCTGGCGGAGGGAGTGGCAGGAAACCCACACTAATACTCAGCCTGTGTTCCCGACACACACACGCCTGTCCCAACCCCTGAACCCACCGCTGCTCCTGGGAAAAGGGCAGTGGATGTGGGAAAGCACTTGTCCCCTGCTTTGCTTCTTGATTCTGACTGCCACCCGGCTCTCTGTGAGGAGACGGGGGAGGGCAGGTGTCAGACCCACGCTTGGCATCCTAGCTTACAAATAAAACCTACTCTAGATCTTTCTTTCTTCAACATATTTGTCGAGTTTGGGAAGCTTACAGTGAAGATTCTAAGGGCTTCAAGGTGAAAATAGGACACCTTTTCTGTTGATCCAGGATTTAAATGTCCAAACCTGAAATTAGCTGTACTTCCCCTGAGAATAAAACCCAGAGAGTGCTTTGGAATCCTGTCAAGAGCTGGGAGGTGTTTTATGATTGCCTATATATGCTGAGGTCCAAGCCGAGAGTTGGAACCCTTCTCCCCTGCCCTGCCTCGCTATTGGCTGGGCCAAGCACCCCAAGGAAAGGCCTTGGGGCCCTCGCCACCAAACCCATGGGGAGGAGAGGGAGACAAGTCCTCTGCCAAGTGTGCTGCTAAAAGGCACCTTGTTCATCCTTCCTCCCCACCCAGGCTGGGCTGGCTCCTATGGCTGTGGCAGGAGCACATGGGCTTTGGTGTCAGACAGGTGGGTTCAAATTGCAGCTCTGCAACTTATTGCTGGAGATCAGGGCAAGTTGCTTTTCTGTCTCTGAGCCTCAGTGTCCTCTTCTTTAAAACAGATAGGAAAAGGAAATGTATGTAAGGACTTGGCCTATCATGGGCCCTCAGCAAATGGAGGGTCCTGTTGAGTGTTCTGAGAAGGCACGTGGCCTCCCAGGACAGGGAGAAGGACCTGGGGGTCGGAGGGGTGTGGTCCTTCTGCATGCTGAGGAAATGAGGCCTGGATGTGTGTCCAGACTGCAGAAGATGCGCTGTGCTGTGGGCCTGGATACTCGGCTTCCAATTCCCGCTCACCCTCCAGCTGGCCGCGTGACCTTGTTCATGTCAACTGCCTGCTCTGAGCCTGTTTTCTCATGTATTAAATGTGCAGTTGACAAGGATAAGATAGGGGAAGGAACCTCATAGGGTGCACAATACTCTCCATGCTCAAAGAAGCAGGTGCCCTCACCTTGAACTTGGGGGTGGCTAATGTGTGGGAAGCGGGGAGAGATGGGGAAGGGCAGGTACCCAGAAGTGAGAAGCAATGTGTGTGCCTGGGAAAGAGGCGGAGAGTAAACCAATTCCTGTGTGTGCTGCCTCCTGCCTCCTAAAGCTGCAATCTGCTTGAGTATTTTCCCTGCCATCTGTCAGCAGTTCTAAAATATGTGGCCTGATTCTGTCCTGTTCCCTGTGTTTACATCTGGTTAGCAAGACTCGGCTGGGGAGTTAAATGTTATGGAAGGTTGCTGGCAGCAGGCATGATGGTCCTTAAAAACCTCATTTTGCCGGGCGCGGTGGCTCACGCCTGTAATCCCAGCACTTTGGGAGGCCAAGGCAGGCGGATCACAAGGTCAGGAGATCAAGACCATCCTGGCTAACACGGTGAAACCCCATCTCCACTAAAAATACAAAAAATTAGCCGGGCATGGCGGCGGGCGCCTGTAGTCCCAGCTACTCAGGGAGGCTAAGGCAGGAGAATGGCGTGAACCCAGGAGGCAGAGCTTGCAGTGAACCAAGATTGCGCCACTGCACTCCAGCCTGGGCGACAGAGTGAGACTCCGTCTCAAAAAAAAAAAAAAAAAAACACCTCATCTTGTGCTTAGCCTCTGCTACTCATATTTATATCCTGACAATGTATATGGAGTGTACCTCTCCCATCCACCCAGACCACGACATAATAGCATCTGACCAAAACCTCACTTGACACTCACAGAGTGGATTAGGACTTTTGGTGGCAAGGGATAGAAACCACAACTCAAACTTGGCTTACGAATAAAAAGCACGTTTATTGGCTCATGTAACAGAAAAGTCCAGAGGTAGAGCTGGTTTCCAGCAGAGCTGTGTTGAGGACTCACGTGATCTCCACAGCGCAGGCCCCACTTGCCTCTGTGGGTTTCTCTCTCGGCTTCTTTGCCTTCACCCCACCCACCCAATAAAAAGAAGTGGCCTTTCTTTCGCAGTGGTCCCAGAAAAAGAACTTGGATCACGTGCCCAGCCCTGACCCAATCTCTCAGTAGCGCAGAGTTTGGAAGACTGATTGGTTGGATCTGGATCATGGGCCCAGCTCTGGAGACCCAAGGACTAAGCCTGGGGATGTTATCGTCTTGCAAGAGGCTCATACTGTTGGCAGGACAGGGTTAAAAGCAGTGGCTGCCGGCCAGGCATGGTGGCTCATGCCGGCAATCCCAGCACTTTGGGGGGCAGAGGCGGGCTGATCACTTGAGGTCAGGAGTTCGAGATCAGCCTGGCCAACATGGTAAAACTCTGTCTCTATTAAAAATACAAAAATTAGCCAGGCATGGAAGCAGGCGCCTGTAAGTCCAGCTAGTCGCAAGGCTGAGGCAGGAGAATCACCAGAAGGTGGAGGCTGCAGTGAGCCGAGATTGTGCCACTGCACTCCAGCCTGGGCAACAGAGTGAGACTCTGTCTCAAAAGCACAAAAACAGACAACAAAAAACAGTGGCTGTCCTCTAGAGACCAAGGTTAGGTGGCCTGCCCGGTGTTACACAGGGGCATAGCTCAGACTTTAACCTCCAGGCTGCGTGGTTTCAACGGCCTTACCCTTCTTGCTACTCACAGCAGCGACCCTCAGCCCGAACTACACATTGTAATCATAACCAGAAGTGAGTTTAAAACAAAGACCCATGCCTGGACCCCACTCTCAGAACAATGAAAAAAGATGCTTTGGGAGTGAGGTGTGGACTTTGGGGTTTCCCACAAGTTCCCAGGTGACTGCATCGTGCAGCCACAGTCAAGGACCAGCACACCAGGATCACTCCTCTCTACCCTACAGTATGCTACAGAGCACTCAATGTTAGAAGTTCAGTCGCTGTCACCAAGGACAGAACCCAGACAATCTGGGTGACTCTAGGGGCTGATGAGCAAGTGCCTGGGAGAAATGGTTTGAGATCAGAAGACCCGGGGTGTGACCTTGTACAAATAGTAATTGGTCTGGCCTCGAGTACACGGGAACAGAGGGAGCTTGAGGCCAATCCAGGCTGTCTCGGGTGGAAGTCAGGATTTCCCGTTTGCAACCAGCTGGCTACCCTTTCTCACCTTGAGCCTCCAGAGCTACAAGATGTAAATTAGTTTAGCAATTGCCTAGTTGGCAATGCACACTTGGGGAGGGTGAGAAACATCGCAATCCCAGGCGAGTGGCGCTCTTCCCTTCCGCTCGCTGTGGCAGCCCGGCCAGGACTGCTGGCTGGAACCCCGCTTGCAGGCGAAAACACGCGACAGCCCGGCTGCTTCTAGGGCTCCTGGCTGGGAGACCCCTTGTCTCCCTCTCTTCTAAAGGGAAAAACATGAAAAACGTAGCTACTGAGGGCCATGTTTCTTCCCCTGTGATTAGACACAGGCAATTGAAAGTAGCCACTGGCTTCTCTGGCCACACCCACTGCTGTCCCGATGTATTTTCCCATCTCTTCCGTCTGGCAGCCTTCCTCTTCACCTGTTTCTCTACTCCGCTGTGGCAGAAAGGGAAACAGTGTTGTTGGGTGCCCTTTATATGCCAGGTACTGCACATAGCCACAGAGGAGAAACTGAGGCTGCGAGAGGCTAAGGGACTTCCTCAAGATCCCGAGAGTACAAACTCCTGGCACGGAGTCCTAGATCCTCAGCTTCTCGGAAGCCAGAGTCCTCATTCTTTGCCCAGTTTGACATCTATTGCTCATTAACATACCCTAGATGTGCTCTTGTTGTCCCCACCCCGCTAGTCCCATTACTTTGGGACATTTTGCTTCATTCACTATCCACAATCAGTTCTATTGACCCACCTGTCTCTGTGACATGACTCAAAACACAAGAGCCTCAAAGTCACTTGCCCTCTTCTACCTGGCAAGTCTTTGTTTTTTGTTTTGCTTTTTTTTGTTTTTTGGACAGTGTCTTGTTCTGTCATGTTGGCTGGAGTGCACTGGCGCGATCTAGGCTCACTGCAGCCCCCGCCTCCCAGGTTCAAGTGATCCTCCCACCTCAGCCTCTCAAGTAGCTTGGACTACAGGTGTGCACCACCACACTCAGCTAGCTTCTTTGTTTGGTAGAGACAATGCCTCACTATGTTACTCAGGCTGGTCTCAAACTCCTCGGCTCAAGCGATCCTCCCCGCTCAGCTTCCCAAAGTGCTAGGATTACAGGCGTGAGCCACCGAGCCTGGCCTGTCTTTCTTTACAACAGATGACCTCATCACTTCACTCTGGTTTTCAGCAAGATCCTTTATTTATCTTCTGTTCCTCAACCACGTCACATGAATGCAGGTAGCTAGGTACCTGCGCGGGCTGTTGGTTTTGTAAACGCAGAGCAGAGTAGTCAGGATGTGTATAAATCATGCACCTCAGTGATTCTTTAACAAGATACTTAATGAGTAAAAAAACTTCAGGTGTGTTTGAAATGTCTGCCTTTTCCTGCATTCTCGTCCCTGACAAATATCTGTGTAGACATTTTACTCAAATGTAGACATGTGCTCTTTGCACACTTCCTAGTACCTGCCTGGTGCATTTCAATTGTGTTTTCTTTGGATGGTTGTACCTCTTAGAAGCGGTTGTTTTCCATTCGGGTCTAAACACTGGACCTGCACCTGCGACCAGCTGTATATTCCAAATCACTCCTCGGCTTTATAAATCTGACACTGCCCATAATATATTATTCAGAAAAGGCATCTCTAGTGTGGCTGGCTGGCTATGCTTTCACACATCAGCTAACACAGGCTATTTCTAGATTGAGTGCTTCAAACTGGTCTCCTGGGACCTTTTCCTTCAGGAAGAGATCCACATGTTCTTCACAGGAGACCAGAAAACCAGCACGATGGCCACGGGTCCTCTGGGCGTGTAGGTCTTCTCTGTCTCCTCACTAGCACACACTGGCTTGGGCCATCATCACGCAGTGCACACCTTTGTGCTCTGACAAAGACACAGGGCCAACTCTTCCACTATCTCTGAGTCTAGTGTTTGAACATTTATGTACAGACAAAAAAAAAAAAAAAAAACCATAAGCAACAGAACTCCAAAGCAAAACAGAAACTTTGGTCAGATCTATTATTCCAGTTTTGCCAGAGAAAGGCTTTCCCCGAATGTCGCTGGGTGAGTGAGGTCTTATCCCCCTACAGCTCCTATCAGCCAACCTGGTGGCCTTAACGTTCATCATCGTGGACTCAAAACAGCTAAAACTGGGAATTTTCCAGGCCCAGTTTGGCAGTAGGGCTTCTGTAGGCAGTGAGGTAAGTGGATCACACGTTCCGTGGCTGATCTGTGTGAGCCGAAGCTTGGCACTGGGGGACACCAGCTTCAGCTTTGCAGGAAAGCCGTGTTTAAAGAGTAGCCTCCAGTCCTGCCGGCCCAATGCTTTTGCCATCAGGGACCTGACAAGGTTTAGGGTGAGGTGAGCGATGGTGACAGTATCCCTGGGCTGGACGCTGTGCGCCATCCTGACCGTGTCTGGCAGCCTCTCCACCCAGCTATGAAGCCAGTCAGGTGCGGGAGCTGCAGACTGTCCCTCTGCCCTCGGGCGGCTGAAGGGCCCCCTGTGTGCCAGCATCAGAGGCCAAGTTCTCCAGCTCTCTGGTTTGCAGTTTTTAGTTTAGTTTTTTTGTCTTTTTGTTTTTTTAAGATGACCACAAGAAGTTTTACATTATTACATTCAGACAAATAACCATTTAGTTACTCTTATTTCGGAGCACTGAAAAAGAACAAGTAGGAACAGAAGACAGACTTACAAGGGCTCTAAGTCTCTGGTCACAGAATCAAAGGAATGCGCTGTTAGGCCAGAAAGGAATCTCTGAAGCAAATGATTGGAAGGAAAAAAAAAAAAATTTAAGGAAATACAAGCTGAAAAGTTTCCATTTACAATAACCAAAGGAAAGAGGGACCCGACATGATATAAAATCCCAAAGAAGAGCTTTCCGCTGAGGCAGGTTTCTGAGCATGGAATCATCACACCGGTAGGGACCGGACCGGACCACAGTCTGCCCAGACCCCGCCTCGGCCCCTCTTGCCGACTCCAGCACGGGTAATGCTCTCATCGTCCTGGAGCAAAGATGAAATCAAGGGCCTGCCGTTCGGCCGCTGCGACGTTTGGATGCCACAAATCCACCATGAAAACCACCCGAGGGCCATCCTCTGCTGAACCTGGGGGGAAGGAGGGGTGAGAGGAGAGGTTCAAACCACCCTGGAACCAGGACGCAGGATCCAGGCAGGGCTGGACCCTACGTGCTCAGCTTTGGGGCAGGGACCCATCCTGTCCCTCGGCTCGGATCGGATGACCTCCTCTCTCACTGAGAACATAAACCTGGCTTCGTGGGCTTCTGAGCAAGGTGGACAAAAGGAAATGGGGAGCTGGAGGGATCTTTATGTGGGAATTTTTAGGGCAGTGAAACTCTTGTGTATGATACTGTCAGGGTAGGTCCGTGTCATCATCCATTTGTCAAAACCCACAGAATGAATGGACAACACCAAGAGTGAACCTTAATGTCAACGATGAACTTTAGGTAATAACAACGCGTCAATACTGTGTGTGTGTACGTGTTACGGGGTGATACGAAGGGGCCTCCTTGGTACTTTCTGCCTGATTTTTCTGGAAACATAAAACTTCTCTAAAAAATAAAGTCTATTCATTGAAAAACAAAATAATAAGGAAGCGGGAAAGGCAGCCACTCACCTTCGTGGAACGCAGCATGCAGGAAAGAGTCATCAAACAGAAGGCAGCGCCCTTCTGCCCAGCACTGGGGCTCTCCCCCCACCACCAGCTCACAGCCATTTGGAGTTTTCAGACCTTGTAGGAAAACCAGAGAAAGGAAAGTGAAGGCAGGCAAGATTCAGGGAAGGCCACGAGGCAGGGGGTGATTTGCCTTAGTGAGAGTTTTTGACTTCTAAAGCACCTGACCTGCCTCAGCCCCTCTGGAGCCCGTGCTATGGTCTGAAGGCTTGTGTCCCGCAAAATTCCTACGTTGAAACCTGACCCCCGAGGTGATGGTGTTAGGAGGTGGGGCCTTTGGAAAGTGATCAGATCACGAAGGCGGGGGCGTAATAAATGGGAGTAGCACCCTTATAAAACAGGCCCGAGGGAGCTTCTTTACCTCCTTTCACATCTTTTTTTTTTTTTTTTTTTTTGAGATGGAGTCTCTGTTGCCCAGGTTGGAGTGCAGTGGTGTGATCTCGGCTCACTGCAACCTCCGTCTCCCGGGTTCAAGCGATTCTCCTGCCTCAGCCTCCGGAGCAGCTGGGAGGCACTGGAGTCGCTTACAGGTACCCACCACCTCACCCGGCTAATTTTTTTTGTTTGTTTTGTTTTGTTTTGTTTGAGACAGAGTCTCAAACTGTCTGGAATACAGTGGTGCAATCCTGGCTCTCTGGAACTTCTGCTGCCCAGGTTCAAGCGATTCTCCTGCCTCAGCCTCCCGAGTAGCTGGGATTACAGGCACCCGCCACTGTGCCAGGCTAATTTTTGTAGTTTTAGTAGAGTCGGGGTTTCACCATCTTGGTCAGGCTGGTCTTGAACTCCTGACCTCGTGATCCACCCGCCTCGGCCTCCCAAAGTGCTGAGATTACAGGCATGAGCCACTGCACCCGGCCAAATTTTTGTATTTTAAATAGAAATGGGGTTTCACCATGTTGGCCGGGCTGGTCTCGAACTCCTGAC